>NW_021703782.1:108487901-108646733 GCF_005190385.1 Monodon monoceros
CTCCTCCCCTCGCCCCTCCCTCCTCCCCTCGCCCCTCCCTCCTCCCCCCTCGCCCCTCCCTCCGTCCCTCCCTCCCTGGGCTGGAGAGTTTGGCGCACAGGAGGTGAGAGGTCACCACAAGCAGCCGGCAGGGGATGCTTCTGTGCCCAGGGGAGCAGTAGAAAAGGGCTCCCTCAGCTTGGGGATTGGGCGGGAGTGGGAGGCTTCCCAGCAGTGGGGGCATTTGAGCTGGGTTCTACGGGATGAGTAGGAGAGTTGAGGCAGAGGAGAGAAGGAGGGCACAGCACAGGCGTGCAGGGGGCCAAGGTCGGTGTCTTCTGGCAATGACGGTGGTTGGTTCAGCTTAGTGGGGAGGGGAGGATAGGAAGGTGGGATCCACCGTGAGGGTCCCCAGGGCCTTTGGTAGGAGATGACTTAATTAGATTTTTAGGAAAAAACAAAACAAATAAAACACTGGCTGCCTGTGGAGGATAGCTTCGAGGTCCCTCCTGGTGGGGACCCAGTGGGGACATGGAGATACTGGTGGCTGGACCTTGGACTGAGCACTTTGTAGAGGGCAGAACCCTGAGACTCCTGGGGGCTGAGTGACAGGCTGGGGGTGCCGAGGGAGTGGGCAGAAGGGGGGCCTTGACCCCTGGGCGACCCGCAGCCTCACTGGGTGGTGCTTGGCAGTGGGTGGAGTGACGGGTCCACGGCTGTCGCAGGCTGCGTGCTCCCTAACCACGCCGTGGCCTCTGCCCTCACAGTACAGCAGCCCCGTGGCCGGTGTGCCAGCCCCGGCCACGGTGGAACACAGGCCCCTGCCCAAGGACTACATGGTCGAGTCCGTGCTGGTGACCCTCTTCTGCTGCCTGCTCACCGGGCTCATTGCCGTCGTCTACTCCCACGAGGTAGGTGGGCGTGGGGCGGTCCTCGGTACAGCCCTCCCAGCCTGCAGCCACTAGGGCCCAGGTGGGGTCCACACAGCCCCTTCCCCAGCAACTGGGCCCCTGGTGTTTCCCCCTGAGAAGGGTGGCAGGATTGGGAAATCAGTGCCCAGTTGTCTGTGCGGTCCTCGCCCTCTCCTCGGCTGTCTCTGCTCCCTGTCACTCAAGATCTGCCCTAGAAAATTCAACTGAAACAATTCACACTGAAGGTGTGGATGATTAAGGCCCAAGGAACTGCCCGTCCGCTGGGGGCTTGTGTTTAATCGGGTGGAGACTGCCATCCATCCATCCACTCACTTCTACCCGTCCACCTCCATCTGTCTAGCTATCTGTCTGTCTGTTCAGCCACTACACATCCATCCATCCACCATCTCTCTAGTCTCCATCTATTCATCCATCCATCCACCGCTCTGTTCATCCATTAATGCACCCATCTGTCTACTCGTCCAACCACCTATCCCTGTCCATCCGTCCATCCATCCATCCACCCACCCAACATCTCGATAACACTCTTTCTTCTTCCTCCGTCCCTCCCTCCTGATTGTTTCTGACCATTGCCAGGCAAGAGGTTAGACCCTGGGGACTTAGCATGATGCCAATGTGAGGACATGCTAATAGAGTAGGAAGGCCCTGGGGCTTTTGCGTAAGGCTGACCTGGTGACAGCCCTGACCTCCCTCCATGGTCAAGCTCCACCGTCATAAGCAAGACAGGACTGTGGGGAGAAAGACGCTCTCAGGACAGCTCAGAGGCGGGACTCCGGAGGCTGCTGCCTGCCTGTCAATTCTGGCTCCACCACCAGCTGTGTGGCCCTAGGGTGGGTCACTTAACCTCTCTGAGCCTTCGTTTCCTCATCTTCAAAGTGGGGACAACGATGACACCAAACTCGGGGTTGTTGTGAGGATTGTAGGCGATGGGACGGAGGGTGTGGATCTGGGTCAGGCCGGTGGCCAGAGCCCAGGAGCCGGCAGCCGCCACCCCCATCGCTGGGAAGGGCCCTGACCGCCTCACGGGGTCAGCAGTCCAGTCTGCGCACTGGGGCCGGGCCCGATGGTGCCTCCGGGAGGGAGTGGGGACTCTGTGTCCGCTCACCCCCCATCTCGTTGCAGACTCGTGCGGCCCTGGGCAGGGGCGACCTGGCCCAGGCTGAGGAGGCCTCGCGCAAGGCCCGCTCGCTGGTACTCTTCAGCCTGCTTTTTGGGGTCTTCGTGTCCACCAGCTGGGTCATCTACGTGGTGGTAGCGCTCTACCTGCCCTGAGGGCGGTGGCTCCTTCGGGGACGTCAGGACACCCGGGGACTCCTGACCTGGCCAGACTCTTTCTGCGACTTGGATCCCTGCTGGTGACCATCTGTCACCTAGAGGGGACCTGGGCAGGCTCAGAAGAAGATGGGCTTTGCAGCCTTCAGCGCACTCATGGCTGGGCCTCTGCCCCTGCAGGTGGCCTCAGGCAGTGTCCTAGCCCGAGGTGGCCCCAGGGCCCAGGCCCAGCTGTGCTACAGGGGCCTGAGGTCTTCCTGGCACTGTGCTGGCAGTGCCCCCATGCCCCTGGCCTTCACTTGACCCCTGAGAGACCAGCAGAGGGACCAGTGCCCTCACTGCCCTCGGAGCCATCTGGAAGGACATTGCCACCTCTGGCCTCCCCATCGCCCAGCCCAGCCCTGGGATTGCAGGGCAGAGCTGCTGGGCTTTCTTCCTGTTGAGGAGTTGAGAGGAGCGGCCTCCTCTCTCCCGGGTCGCTCCCGGCCGGTGGTGCTGCGTCCCAGCCCCGTCCGGGGGGGGGGCAGGCTCTCTCCTGATGACCCCGTGTCCAGAAGCCAAGGCCACGACGTCCGGTCAGTAAACGAACAGCAACACCCTGGGCAGAGTGTCTCATTGCCGCGTCGGGGCTGTTGCTCGCCCTGGGTCACTTTAGGGTGAGCGGGACGCCTCTGTCCACAGCTGGGCCCTGGGGCTCCCACGCCGGCCGCTCTGAGGTGCTGGGGTTTGCCCAGTCTGTGCAGTGTGGTGTCTGACTTGTGCACGTGGTGGTGGAGCCGCTGGGTACCGATGGTGGGAATTTCTGTAGCGTCTTTCGCGGGCCAAAGGTGATGAGAGAGGAAGGAAATCCATCTGCATCTAGAGAGGAGGAAGGGGGCCCCCTGGCTGAGCCGTAAAAGATTGACAGCTCAAGTTAAATCAGGTGTTTTCTGAGCACTGACCAGGTCTGGGAGCTGAAGCAGGACGACAACCCATCTCGGCCCTCGAAATACTCCAGGGGCTGGAGATATGGGGGTGCGGGAGTAGGTGGTGAGGAGTGATGGTGCTTGGAGCCCGAGAGGTGGCCTCACGGTCTAGGACGTGGGGTGGCCCGGAATTAGGATATCAAACCCTAAAATGCATGATTGCCGCGAAAAAGGAGGAAGCAGTATTTTAGGGGTCCGTAGATGCCAAGAAGCACTTGGTAGACCCCAACTGCCATAGCTCTTCCTGTTACTAAACTCTTACCTAAGACCAGAATAGAAAGAAGCCATCTAGACCAGTGTGCCTTGAACCTGAAAGTACATTATGAGACACCTGGGAAATCTTATTAAAATGCAGATCCTGATTCAGTAAGTAGGGCCTGAGAGCCTGCATTTCTCATGAGCTCCCAGGTGCCGCTGAAGCTGGTAGATGTACCAACAGCATATGGTGTTAAGTGGGAAATTACTAAACCACTGTAACCAGGACCGAGCCATGGGTGCCCCCTAGAGTCTCTGTTCAACATTGTTTTGAGGTTCTAGCTAATGTAAGAAACAGCAAAATGAAATTTGTAGTGTGAAAACTAGAAGAGACAAAATGATACTCTAGCTAGAATATCCAAGAGTCAATGAAAAAATCAAAGTAAGAGAACTCAGAAGTGACTGGATACAAAGTATGCAAGAGTCAATAGCAATATTCAGGTAAAAGTGGAAGAACTTTAAAATTCCACTCACAGTAGTGATAAAAACAGTAAAACCTAGGAATAGACTTAACAGGAAAGACCCAGATCCAAATGAAGAGAATTATTTTATTTTATTTTATTTTTTTGGAAGGAAAGTGCATGTATTGTAAGGTACAAGGAGTCCGGGACAGCCAGTGCACAAAAAGGCCCAAACTTCTCTAAAAAGAGCAAAGAACAAAATATCTGGATAGGAAGATGTAGTATCATGAAAATATCTATAGCCTTCTTAAGTAAACAGATTTAATGAACTTCCAACAAGAAAGCCAAGCTTTTAAAACTGAAAAAGATGTTTTTAAACATTAATGTGGAAGGAAAATGTGCAAAAACTGCTAATAATTTTTCAAAGTTTAATGAGGGAGGACTTTCTTCACCAGATTTTGAAACTTATGATAAAGCTACAATAAACAGGGCACAGTATGGCTTTGCCACAGAGATGGATCAGTGAAAGACAAAGTCCAGAAAACATTCCAAGTATATATGGGACATTAATATCTGACCAAAATGGCATTTTAATGGAGTGAGTCAGGGAGGGCAGAGTTGGCGCTCTGGTTGGAAAAATAATTATTCTTCTCCTATTGTATGTAAAAATAAATTCCAGATGGATTAAAGAGCTAAGTAGTGTGAAATAAAGCTCTACCAATCGTAGATGAAAGCTTAGGGGAATATTTGTATAACTTCAGGGTGTTAGGCAGTATGGAAGGGGAGACCTCCTAAAATCTGGAATTCCATATACGAGGAAGAGACGGATTTGAGTTCTGTGTATAAGGGAAGTACACACTTAAACTGTGAGATGATTTTTACTTATCAGATTGGGAAAAAATTAGAAAGATTGATTCTAGAGGTGGCAAAGGCCTGACCCTCTCATTTATTTACTGGTAGATGTGTATTGCTACCATCTTTATGGAAAGTAGGCTAATGGTAGCTTCTAGTAATATGTGTACCACATATTAATATGCATGTAAATGCAAAGAACAGTCTAGAAGGATATATTGCAAACTGCTGAGAGTCGCTGCCTTTGGGGAAGGACTGGTACTAGGAGGGTTTGTGCCGATTTTTAAAATATGGGTGTATTCATGTGTTGTGTAATTAAAAAATAACTGGAAAAAATGTGCATGTCTTTTGACCCAGTAATTCCGGTTTCAGGATTCCCAGGAGTGAAGCAGGAAGTCCATTTCGACAGACATGTGTCAGTGTTGTGGCTAAAGGGCCATGAAGGAGAGGTGACTGGGGCAAATCTGGAATGAGAGCTCTGATTACGTTAGGGCGCACCCTGATTTCAGAGGTGCTCAAATGTGTGTCTTAGAATCACTCCGGTGTGGCCTAGAGGTGCTTGGCCTTGGAGAGTGGTAAAGAAAGGCTCTCCTGAGGAAGTTGTGAGTGTGTAAGGTAAGGTTTCAATCAGATGCTGCCAATCCAAAGTGGTTGCATCATTTTGCACTCCCGCCAGCAGCGGATGGGAGTCCCGTTGTTCCACAAACTCGTCAATCCCTGGTGTTCGAGTGCTCCTGGTCGTGAAAACTGTAGTGATATGTCATTGTGGCCTTAATTTGCATTTTTCTGACGAATTCTGTTGAGCTTTTTATCCTATGCTCATCACCTGTTTGGATCTCTTTTTTTATAACGTACTTGTTTAAGTCTTGTGCCCGTTTTTATGTCTTTTATCAGTTCAGAGGAGTTCTTTAGTGTTTTCTAGATATGAGTCCTATGTTAGATTCAGGGATTGCAAATGTCCTCTTCTACTTTGTAGCTTCCCTTTTCATTCTCTTAATGGTTCATCCGATAGAAAAGAAGTTCTCAATTGTAATATATATTCAAATTTATCTTTTCCTTTATGGATAATGCTTGTTTAAGGCTTAAGAAAAATTTCCCTACTCCTAGGTCATGAAGATATTCTCTTATGTTGTCTTCAAGATCTAGAAGCTTTTCGGGTTTTTTTCACATTTAGGTCTGCCACCCACGTGGACTAGATCCTAGAGATCCATTTGTCTCTTCTTGTTACCACTATCATACCTCATGCCTGGGACTTGATAGTAAGTCTGGACATTGAGTGGGTCAGGTCCTCCCGCCATCTTTAAGATTCTTGGTCATTTAAAATCATTTGTATTTATAATAAATTTTAGAATTAATATGTCAATTTCCACCTCCTAAAAAACTGGGATTTTGACTCTGCTTTTAATCTATAGATTAATTTGGGGACAACAGACATCTTAACAGTGCTGTTTTCCAACAAACATGGTGAATCTCCTTATTTGTTTAGTAGGTCGTTTAAACAGTTCCTTTGATTTTTTGTGTGTGCAGAAAGTTTGCACATTTTGTTAGTATCCCTAGGTATTTGATTTTTTGATGCTATTATAAATATGATCACTTTTATATTTTTTTGTTACTTGCTAGTGTACAAAAATGCAGTTGATTCCAGATGATTGACTTTGAACCCAGCACGCTTTCTAAATTCACTTATTCTGGTAACTTCTCTGGAGATTCTGTTGAATTTTCTATTTACACAGTATTACCATCTATATATAATGAGCTTCTTATCTTCCTTTCCAGCCCTTACTCTTTTCGTGTGTTTTCCTTCCTGCACTGGCTGGGGCCCCCCAAGTACAATGCTGGATAGCAGTGCTGACCGTGGGCAACCTTATCTTTTTCCTTGTTTCAAAAGGAAGGCTTCAACATTCTGTTTTTTGTAAAAGATAGATATCCTTTTTCAGATTAAGGAAGTACTCTTCTATTTCTATTTTGCTAAGAGTTTTTTTTTTTTAATTTATTTATTTATATTTTTATTTTTGGCTGTGTTGGGTCTTTGTTGCCGTGCGTTGGCTTTCTCTGGTTGTGGTGCGTGGGCTTCTCATTGCGGTGGCTTCTCTTGTTGCGGAGCATGGGCTCTAGGTGTGTGGGATTCAGTAGTTGTGGCACCCGAGCTCTAGAGCACAGGCTCAGTAGTTGTGGCCCATGGGCTTAGTTGCTCCGCGGCATGTGGGATCTTCCTGGACCAGGGCTCAAACCTGTGTCCCCTGCATTGGCAGGCGGATTCTTAACCACTGCGCCACCAGGGGAAGCCCTGCTAAGAGTTTTTAAAAATCATGCATGGATATTGAATTTTATTAAATTACTTTTACATATCCACTGAGAAAATTATCTGACTAATTCTGTTAATATGGTGACTTAATGTCGATTTTCAGATGTTAAGGTAACTTTTCATTCGTGGAACAAACCCATCTTGACCGTGACGTATTATCCTTTTTCTATATCGAAGATTGTGGGTATTTTGGCATCTGTGTTCATAAGTGAAATTGATCTGTAATTTTCATTTTTGTTGATGGTTTTGGTAGCAGGGTTATGTTGGTCTCATTACAAGAGTTGCGAAGGGATTCTCATTTTCTTTTTGGAAGTGCTGTGTAAGATTAGTCATTTCTTAGTGTTCCTCAGAGGGGTGTGTTAAAACTTCCCATTAGCATCTCCGATTTGTCCATTTCTCCATGTCGGCCCTTGCTTCAGATATTCTGAGGCTATGTAGTTAGATGCATACATATTTAGAAATTGTTAAATCTTTTTGATGAGTGAACCTTGTATCTTTTCTCTATTGGCTTGGCAGTTATGCATTCTTTCACTCTATAGTGGTGCCCTAGAGACTGCACACTTGCATTCTTGACTTCTGAAAGCCTAGTACTTTTTCTCCTTTCTAGACAATTCAAGAACTAATTCGAGAGGGCTTCCCTGGTGGCGCAGTGGTTGAGAGTCCGCCTGCCGATGCAGGGGACACGGGTTCATGCCCCGGTCCGGGAAGATCCCACATGCCGCGGAGCGGCTGGGCCATGGCCACTGAGTGGGCCATGGCCGCTGAGTGAGCCATGGCCGCTGAGCCTGTGCATCCGGAGCCTGTGCCCCGCAACGGGAGAGGCCACAACAGTGAGAGGCCCGCGTACCGCAAAAAAAAAAAAAAAAAAAGAACTAATTCGAGAACACTCTTAACTCCATGTGCCTTCTTCCTGAATCACACACTGTTGGTTTGTATTTTAATTCTCCCTATTTTAAACCTCCATGAGACATGATTATTGTTTATACAGTTCATGCTCATTTAGGTTTACCCACATGCTGACTGGTTTTTGTGGCTTTTTCCTTCTCTCCTGCATGTCTGACTTTCCATTTGGGATTATCTCCCTTTGGCCTGAAAACACGGTTCAGTCTTGGTGTAGGTCTGCTTGTGATGAATTCTGTTTCTGTTCGTCTGACAATCGTGATTTTTACCTTCATTCATGAAGGAGATTTAGAGCGAGTATAGAAGTGTGGTTGGCGATTTTCTCTCAGTACTGAAGACACTCCATCGACTTGTCTCCCCAGGTGCTTCTACCGGGGAGTCTCATTCACTGTTACCTTTGAAGGTAATGTGTCCTTTTTTTTTTCCTTCTCTATCCACTTAAAGATGTTCTTTCTGTCTTTGTCTTTCAGAAGGTTAACCATGCTGTGCTTAGATCTGTACAGTCAGCCCTCCCTATCTGTGGGCAACCAGCTGCGGGGTCACATACTGTTTAAGATTTGAGGTTGACTCTGCTGCTGCCCCCGTGGGTACAGAGGGCTGACTCTGGGACCTGAACTTCGGTGGATTTTGGTATCCAGAGCGGGTCTTGGGACCAATCCCCTGTGGATACTGAGGGACCCACTGTATTTCTTTTTAATTATCCTACTTGGGATTCATAAGGCTTCTTGAATTGAGGGCTTGATGTTTTTCAGTCAAGGACCAATCAGAAGGCATAAACTATGGAGTAATTTGAACAGAGAAAGATTAATATAAAGAATTATTAACTGTGAGAGAAAAGCGACTATGAAGGTGTAGAGGGAATGCTAAAGTTACCCAAGGGTGAAGGTGAATGCCTGAGGAAAGCAAAACTCGGGAGGGCCCAAGTCCCTATGCTGGGATTCAGAGCTCGTTGGAGAAGGTGTGGTTACTTACAGTCCACTGGGGGTGCTGAGAAACACACTGGGTCACCCAGGCCAGAGCTGGTTCAGAGCTGGGTGAGCCGAGGCTGGCAGGTGGGCATGCGTGCAGGGTGGCACAAGGCCTGGGGGCCACAGTGAGAGGATGAGCAGGTCAGGCTGGGCTGCAGGCTTGCCGAGAGATGGCAAGATGTGGGTAGAGGGTGTGGCTGGGGTAGAATGCGCTGGATGCCTCCTGACACGTGCCTCTAGGAGCCCTGCGGTCAGAGTGAGAAGAAAACAGCGGTCTCCACACCTGGAGCCGGCGCCTGCTGCAGGACCCCTCCAGGGACAAAACCCTGTGCTCCCTGCACACGGGAAACGCTCACTTTAGAGCACCAGATAAACGGGAGACGTGGACATGAGGAATGAGAAACTGGTAACTGGCACGATCAGTTTTGGAACTTCTTTAAAAACAGCTTTGTTGAGGTGTGATCTACATATCATTTTGAGTGTAACATGAAATTTAGTACACTTGCAAAGTTGTGTAACGATCGCCAGGAACCAGTTTTTAAACGACTCCATCGCCCCAAAGGATCCCTCGTGCCGTCTGCAGTCTTTCCACTTGCAGGCAGCCACCGGTCTGCTCTCCGTCTCTAGATTTGCCTTTTCTGTACATTTCATTTCAACAGAAGCAGGAAGTACACAGTCTTTTGCGTCTGGCATCCTTCACACCCATGTTTTTGAGGTTCATCCACGTTGTGTGTCAGCTCCTTCCTCTTCAGGGCTAAATGGTGTTCCATTGCATGGAAGTATGTTTTGTTCATCCTTTGACCAGTTGGTGGATATCTGGATTATTTCCACTTTGGGGCTATTGTGAATAATACTGCTATGAACATTGCTTCTACTGTGTTTTTTCCTTTTCTGTTGGTGCTCCAGTTGGACTTCCTGCCCTGTGTTTTGTCCATACTTTTCTCTCTTCACGCTTCATTACACACCTAGCTCCTAATCTATCTCCAGTTCACTAATTCTGTTCTTTTAAAGATTTATTATTTATTTCTCTTATTTATTTTTGGCTGCATCGGGTCTTAGTTGAGGCATGCGGGATCTTCGCTGGCACACAGGCTCTTCATTGTGGAGCACGGGTGTCTCTCTAGTTGTGGTACACGTGTTTTCCCTCTCTGGCCGTGGCGCGCGGGCTCCGGGCCGCGTGGGCTCTGGAGTTTTGGGCATGCGGGCTCTAGTTGAGGCGCGCAAGCTCAGTAGTTATGGCGCGTGGGCTTAGTTGCCCCGCGGCACGTGGGATCTTAGTTCCCCGACCAGGGATCAAACCCGCGTCCCTTGCATTGCAAGGCGGATTCTTTACCACTGGACCACCAGGGAAGTCCCGATTTTGTTAAAACACATTCACTGAGTTCCTTATATCAGTTAATGCATTTTTTGGTTCTAGAATTTCCATTTTCCCTCTATTTTACATCCAATTACTTGCTGAAATTCTCAGTCCTGTCTTACACCTAGACAGAGTATGTGTTGTGCTTTCAGCCCCTGCAGGTCTGATTGTGTCCATTGTTTCTGGTCTTCTTCTGTTCATGCTTCTTTGTCCCCTTTGTGTTCCTGGTTAATTTTTGTTGTTTATGAAAAATTAAATGTATTGAGGCCTGGGATGATGTCGGCCTCCTCCAGTGAGGCTTTGCATTTGCTCCTGGCAGGTGCCTGGGTGCTAGGAATCCAGACTGAAGCTGGTTTGGTACAGGGCTGTGAGGGCTGGTATACTCGTAGTCACACAGCTGCAAGGTTATCTCCTTTGGGGTCTCAAAATATGAATTCTGGACTTTTTTTTTTTTAAATCTCCCTTTTCTCAGAAGTGCTGCCGAGCTTCTCAGACACCTCTTCTGGAATTGGCAGGAATGTGACCCCAAATGTCAGGCTTCCTCCCTGGATTTCTGTCTCCTCCTGAATCCTGGCCCAGTAATTCTTCCTTCACCTGCTAGCTCTCTGATGAATTCAGGCAGGGATTTAAAAATACTTGGTATGGCTTTCCTAGCAGGATGGCTGGTCTGAATTACCTAGTGTGCCATTCCCAGAAGTGAAAAATTCCTTCTTAAACGTTTTTAGAATAAACTTGTCAAGAACCATATAAAATCCTGTTGGGATTTTCTTTGGAATAGTTTTGAAATATATACATTAATATGGGGGGGATAATTGACATCTTTAAGAAACTTAATCTTCCTACCCATGAATATGTGTATCTCTCAACTATTAAGGTCTTTATTATTTTAAAATGAAACCTTATTTTTTCATTTAAAAAATATATAATTTTATTGAGGCATAATTGACATATAGTGTTAGTTTCAGGTGTACAGTGTAACGATTGATGTTTATATATTTTGCGAAATGACCACCACAGTAAACCCAGCTAACATCCATCATCACATAGTTACAAAAGTTCTTTTCTTGTGATGACAACTTTTAATATCTACCCTACGAGCAACTTTCAAATATGCAGTACAGTATTACTAGCCACAGTGACTATGCTGTACGTGACGCCCCCAGGACTTATTGTATAACCGAGAATCTATACCTTTTGACGCCCTTCACCCGTTTCGCCCACCTCTCCTACCTCAGGCAACCACCAGTCTGTTCTCTATACCTGTGAATTAGGTCCTATTTTTTTTTTGCTCCAGATTCCACATATAAGTGAGACCATATGGTATTTGTCTTTCTTTGGCTTATTTCACTTAGCATAATGCCCTCAAGATCATCTTTGCTGTTGCAGATGGCGAAATTTCATTTTTTCTGGCTGAATAATATTCTATTGTGTATATATACACCACATCTTTATCCATTCATCCGTTGGTGGACCCTTAGGTTGCTTCCATGGCTTAGCTATAGTAAATAATGCTGCCATGAACATTGGGGTGTATATAGCTTTTTCTGTTTGTTGTTATAGAAAGATAAAAATGTACCTGCTTTCATAACCCCTCCTACACCCACATATAGCTTTTTAAAATTTAATTTAATTTTTAAATTAATTTTTATTGGAGTACGGTTGCTTTACACTGTTGTATTAGCCTCCACTGCACAACAAAGTGAATCAGCCATACACAGACAGACATCCCCTCCCTTTTGGACTTCCCTCCCATTTAGGTCACCACAGTGCATTAGGTAGAGTTCCCTGTGCTCTACAGTATGTTCCCGTCAGCTGTCTATTTTATACATAGTCAATCCCAGTCTCCCAATTCCTCCCACCCCACCCCTTTCCCCCTTGGTATCCATACATTTGTTCTCGACGTCTGTGTCTCTATTTCTGCTTTGCAAATAAGATCATCTGTACCATTTTTCTCGATTCCACACATATGTGTTATTATACGATATTTGCTTTTCTCTTTGACTTACTTCACTCTGTATGACACTCTCTAGGTCCATCCACGTCTCTACAAATGACCCAATTTCATCCCTTGTTATGGCTGAGTAATATTCCATTGTATATACGTACCACATCTTTATCCATTCCTCTGTCAATGAACATTTAGGTTGCTTCCATGTCCTGGCTATTGTAAATAGTGCTGCTATGAACATTGGGTTGCATGTGTTTTTTTGAATTATGGTTTTCTCTGGGTATATATGCCCAGTAGTGGGATTGCTGGGTCATAGGGTAGTTCTATTTTTAGTTTTTTAAGCACCCTCCATAGTGTTCTCCATAGTGGCTGTATCAATTTACATTCCCACCAGCAGTGCAGGAGGGTTCCCTTTTCTCTGGCATTTACTGTTTGTAGATTTTTTGGTGATGGCCATTCTGACTGGTGCAAGGTGATACCTCATCGTAGTTTTGACTTGCATTTCTCTAATAATTAGTGATGTTGAGCATCTTTTCATATGTTTGTTGGCAATCTGTATGTCTTCTTTGGGGAAATGTCTATTTAGGTCTTCTGCCCAGTTTTTGATTTGGTTGGTTGTTTTTTTGATATTGAGCTGTATGAGCTGCTTGTATATTTTGGAGATTAACCCTGTCAGTTGCTTCGTTTGCAAATATTTTCTCCCATTCTGAGGGTTGTCTTTTCGTCTTGTTTATGGTTTCCTTTGCTGTGCAAAAGCTTTTAAGTTTAACTGGGTCCCATTTGTTTAAATTTTCATTACTCTAGGAGATGGGCCAAAAAAGATGTTGCTGTGATTTACGTCAGAGTGTTCTGCCTATGTTTTCCTATAAGAGTTTTATAGTGTCTGGGCTTACATTTAGGTCTTTAATACATTCTGAGTTTATTTTCGTGTATGGTGTTCGGGAGTGTTCTAATTTCATTCTTTTACACGTAGCGTCCAGTTTTCCCAGCACCACTTACATATAGCTTTTTAAGTTTGTGTTTTTGTTTTCTTCAGATAAATATCTAGAAGTAGAATTGATGGTTCATACAGTAGTTCTATTTTTAATTTTTTCGGGAATCTCCATGCTGTTTTCCATAGTAGCCGCACCAATTTACATTCCCACCAACAGTGCACAAGGATTCCCTTTTTTCCACCTCCTCACCAATCCTTGTTATTTCTTTTCATTTTGATGATGGCCATTCTGACAGGTGTGGGGTGGTGTCTCATTGTGGTTTTGATTTGCATTTCCCTGATGATGGGTGATGTTAAGCATCTTTTCATGTATCTGTTGGCCATCTGTATGTCTTCATTAGAAAAATGTTCAGATATCCGGCCCATTTTCGAAAAGTATTTTTTTTGCTATTGAGTTGTATGAGTTTTTCCATGTATTTTGGATATCAGCCCCTTATTAGGTATATGATTTGCAGATATTTTCTCCCATTTGATAGGTTGTCAATTCATTTTGTTGATGGTTTCTTTTGTGCACAGAAACTTTACTTTGTTGTAGTCCCATCTTGTATTGTTTTGCTTTTGTTGCCTTTGCTTTTGGCTTCAAATCTAAAAAATCATTGTCAAGACTGATGTCAAAGAGCTTACTGCCTGTGTTTTCTTTCGGGAGTTTTATGGTTTCAGGTCTTACACGTAAGTCTTTAATCCATGTTGAGTCAATTTTTGGGTATGGTGTAAGATAGTGGTTTTCCCAACACCATTTATTGAAGAGACTGTCCTTTCCCCATTGTGTATTCTTGGCTCCTTTGCCATAAATTGACGATATATGTGTCGATCTACTTCTGGGCTCTTCTGTTCCACTGATCTATGTATCTGTTTTTATGCGACTACCATACTGTTTTGATTACTATAGCTTTGTAATATAGTTTGATACCAGGGAGAATGATGGCTCCAGCTTTGTTCTTCTCTCTCAAGATTGCTTTGGCTATTCAAGATCTTTTGTGGTTCCACACAAATCTTAGGATTATTTCTCCCATTTCTGTGAAAAATGCCATTGGAATTTTGATAGGAATTGCATTGAATCTGTAGATTGCTTTGGGGTAGTATGGACATTTTAACAACGTTAGCTCTTCCAGTCCATGAGCACAGAATATCTTTCTATTTATTTGTCTTCTTCAATTTCTTTCATTAATGTCTTAAAATTTTTAGTGTACGGGTCATTCACCTCCTTGGTTAAATTTATTCCTAGGTATTCTCTTCTTTTTGATGCAATTTTAAATTGTATATTATAAATGAGATGGTTTTCTTTCTTTTTAAATTCATTAACTTTTTTTGGCTGCACTGGGTCTTCGTTGCTGCGTGTGGGCTTTCTCTAGCTGTGGCGAGTGGGGGCTACTCTTCATTGCGGTGCGTGGGCTTCTCATTGTGGTGGTTTCTCTTGTTGCAGAGCACAGGCTCTAGGCACACGGGCTTCAGTAGTCGTGACTTGCAGACTCAATAGAGTAGTTGTGGTGCACGGGCTTAGCTGCTCCACGGCATGTGGGATCTTCCAGGACCAGGGATCGAACCCATGTCCCCTGCATTGGCAGGTGGATTCTTAACCACTGCGCCACCAGGGAAGTCCCTTAATTTCTTTTTCTTTTTTCTTTTTTTTTTTTTTTGCAGTGCGTGGGCTTCTCACTGTGGTGGCCTCTCCCGTTGCGGAGCACAGGCTCCGGACGTGCAGGCTCAGTGGCCATGGCTCATGGGCCCAGCCGCTCTGCGGCATGTGGGATCCTCCTGGACCGGGGCATGAATCCGTGTCCCCTGCATCGGCAGGCGGACTCTCAACCACTGCGCCACCAGGGAAGCCCCCCTTCATTTCTTATAATTCACTATTAGTGTATAGATACATAACATTTTTGTACATCGATTTTGCATTCTGCAACTTTACTGAATTTATTCTAATAGTTTTTGATGGAGTCAAGTGTTGTCTATATATAATATCATGTCATCTGCAAACAGTTTTATATCTTCCTTTTCAATTTGAATGCCTTTTGTTTCTTTTTCTTGCCTAACTGCTCTGGCTAGGATTTCTAATACTTATGTTGAATAAAAGCTGTGACAGGGGGCATCCTTGTCTTGTCCTGGTCTTTTTTTTTTTTGGCTGTGCTTTGCGGCTTGCGGGATCTTAGTTCCCCGACCAAGGATTAAACCCCCGCCACAGCAGTGAAAGCACTGAGTCCCAACCACTGGACTGCCAGGGAATTTATTTTTTTATTTCTTTTTTTTTTTTCCAGTGTCTGTCTTGTTCTGATCTCTAAGGAAAAGCTTTCAGCTTTTCACCACTATGGTGTTAGCTGTGGGCTTGTCATATATGACTTTTATTATGTTGAGGTATGTTCCCTCTATACCCATTTTGCTGTGAGATTTTTATCATAAATGATGTTGAATTTTATCAAATGCTTTTACAATATCTATTGAGATGGTCTTTTGGTATTTATCCTTCATTTTGTTAATGTGGTGTATCACATTGATTTGTAGATGTTGACCCATCCTTACATCTCTGGAGTAGATCCAACTTGCTAATGATGTATGATCCTTTTATTGTATTGTTGAATTTTGTTTGCTAATATTTTTTGTTGAGGATTTTTGCATCTACGTTCCTCAGGGATATTGGCCTGTAGTTTTCTTGTGGCATTCTCATCTGTTTTTGGTGACAGGGTAATGCTGGCCTTGTTTTTTTTTTTAAAAAAAAAAAGTGTTTGGAAGTGTTCCCTCCTCTTCTAGTTTTTGGAAGAGTTTGAGAAGAACTGATATTACTTCTTCTTTGAATGTTTGGTAGAATTCACCAGTGAGGTCATCTGGTCCCAGACTTTTGTTTGTTGAGAGGTTTTTGATTACTGATTCGATCTCCTTACTTGTAATCGGTCTGTTCAGATTTATTTCATGATTCAGTGTTGGTAGGTTGTATGCATCTAGGTATTTATCTGTGTCTTCTAGGTTGTCAAATTTGTTGACATATAATTGTTCACAGAAGTCTCTTAGGAGCCTTTGTATTTCTGTGGTATCAGTTGTAATAGCTCCTCTTTCATTTCTGATTTTGAGTACTCTTTTTTTCTTGGTGAGTTTAGCTAAAGGTTTGTCCATTTTGTTTATCTTTTCAAAGAACCAGCTCTTTCATTGATCTTTTCTATTGTCTTTTTAGTCTGTATTTTGTTTATTTCCACTCTAATCCTTTATTTCCTTCCTTCTACTAACTTTGGGTTTCATTTGTTCTAGTTCCTTGAAATTTAGAGTGTTTATTTGAGCTTTTTGTTTCTTGATTCAGGTGTTTATTATTATGAATTTCCCTTTTAGAACTGCTCTTGCTGCATCCGGTAAGTTTTGATATGTTGTATTTCCATTTTCATTTGTCTTAATGTATTTTTTATTTTCTTCTTTGACCTGTTAGTTGCTCAGTAGTATACTGTTTAATCTCCATGTATTTTTGGATTTTCCCATTTTCTTGTAATTTCTATAGTTTTGTACCATTGTGACTGGCTAAGATGCTTGATATAATTTCAACCTTCGTACGTTTACAACAACGACCTGTGGTCTAACATGTTACTTATGCTGGAGCATGTTCCATGTGCTCTTAGAAGAGTGTACTCTTGCTTTCGGATGGAATGCTCTGTATGTATCTTTAAGTCCGTCTGGTCTAATGTGTTTAAGGCCAACGTTTGCTTATTGATTTTCTGTCTGGATGATCTATCCATTGATGTAAGTGGGGTATTAAAGTTCCCTACTATTACTGTATTGCTGTTTATTCTCCCTTTAAGTCTGTTACTATTTGCTTCGTATATTTAGGTTGCTCGCATTTGGGTGTGTAAATATTTACACGTTATTTTCTCTTGCTGGATCACCCTTTTTCCTATAAGGTCTTATACATCTCTTATTGGGTTTATTCCTAGTACCTTAAGAATTGTGATGTTAGTATAAACTGGATATTTGAAGAATTATGTTTTCTAGTAGTTCGTTGTTAACTATCGTGATTTTCTTACTAATCTCTTTTCTTGTTGCATTGGCTAGTATCTCCAGTACGACAGTGAAAGACAAGGTGACAGTGGGATCCTTACCTTGTTCTATTTTAAAGGAACTTCTTTAAATATTTCATCATTAAGTATAACGTTTGCATGAGATTTTAGAAAGTAACATTTATTAGATTAAGGAAGTTTTTGATTTCTACTTACCTAAGACTGTTAGTTATTTTTTAAATAAAAATGATGAATGGGGGTTTTAATTTTTTAACAGTGGTCTTTCTGACTACTGAGGTGATTATATGGTGTTCTTCCTTTAATCTGTTAATGTATTTTATTCAGGAGAGGCTAGGCCATGTTGTGAAAACTTAAAAGCCCTGAAATCTCAGCAGCTTATTAGTAAGTGCAAATTCATTTTTCATTCGTGTAAAGCCCAGTATGGAACAGTGGGAGTAGTCCCGGACTGGGCTCCCTCCAGTTAGGGCTCTGCCATCTCAACACCTGGAATCTAAGTATGCCATGGTGGAGAAAGTACACATGGAGGTGGCACACCTGTTCTCGGTTCCCCAGGAAGGAAAGGCGTACCAGATGGGAATGCCCAAATAAGGGTCTAAGAAAAGGGATCAAGTACTATCATCACTCCATCCTTGCATTTGAGGATGTGCCCAATGGGGAGTCTTGAGTTTTACGTTATCGCTGGTTTGGGGTTGCTAAGATTATAATTTTTGCATCAGTAATTTTGCCTATAATTTTCCTTCTTGTCCTTGTCTGGATTTGGTGTCAAGGTTGTATTCCACTCATAAAACAAGTTGAGAAGTGTTTCCCTTCTGTTCTCAGGGGCATTCGTCTAAGACTGAAGCTACCTGTTTAGCATAAATTACCTGTTAAGCCTGTCTGGACCTGATGTTTGTGAGTGGATTTCAAATCCAACTTAATTTCTTTAATGTTAAGTACCTCTTCTTTGTAGTACTTATTATGGTTGCAGTATTTCACTTGTATCATTTTTCAATTAAGAGGCTTCAGTGAGGTAGAGCTGCCTGCAAAGTGCCCGGGACTCAATATATGCTAATAAGAGTGGCGACAGCTCACCAGATGCTGTTCCAGGTATAACTTGATGAGCCTTCACAGACTGTATAAGGTAGAGCTGTCCTTACCCCCACTTCCAGATGGAGAAACTGGGGAACAGAGAAGGGACCACAGAGATGGGGACAACAGAACCCCCCCCCCCAACACCTGCCAGGCGCCCAGCCACAAGGAGGCCACAGAAAGGAGACAGCTCAGTTGTCACTTTGACACATGTGGCATGTGGTACGCAGGTGGCCGTGGCTTTCATCTGTGTTTATTTTCCTTTCATATAAAAGTTACAGGTTTGAAATGTCTGCAGGAAGATGCCACCATCAGCCAGGTTAGTTGGGGATATATTACAATGTAACACTGGGGAGGTGCGGGGCCGTGGGAGGGAGGCGCTGCTCAGAATCGGGCTTTAAAGTCAGCCCTGGTGCGTGCCTGCCCTTGCCCTGATCCACCCACACCTGCAGGTGAGAACTGCCTCTGCAGAGAACGAATCCTCCCGAGGGTGTCTTTGTTGTAAAGACTCATTCGTACAGCTGATCTGGCCCCTGAGACAGACAAACCACAGCCAGGCTGGCAACTCCCAGAGCCAGAATGTGTCTCCATGAGGTCAAGGTGGGGAAGCCTGTCAGCCAATAAGTTAAAACACACATTGCACCTGCTGTCCTCATGCAGGGTCACCTGGCCACGCCGGCCCCTTGTCCACCTGCGCTGCCTGCCCAGTGCCTCGGCTCAGAGCCAGGGCTCCCGGCAGGGAGGGGAGGTGTGGGTGCAGGGTCTGTTCTGAATGGAGGGACGGTGAAGCCCCCGAGCCCCGTCCAGCTCGCGGCTGGGACGCTGAGCCTGAAGCGGAAGCGCGGCGTCGACAGTTGCCCACCTATGGAGGGAGGCCCCAGGGAACCGCAGTCCACACAGCCCATGGGCCCTGAGCACACAGTGGCTGCACAAAGCAGCAGCAGAGCAGGGCCAGGCCAGGAGGAAGATGGGAAGGAGGGAAAGACTGAAATGAGAGGACTTAAAAAAGCGGGAACAAACTAAAACCCAACCCCACACACAGTATTGTTCCTAACCAGCGACTCTATACACACACTCTTTAAATAATAAAGTGACGCATTCCGCCCGCTGCCACCGCAGGATCACTGCCTGAGGGGTCGTAACTGACATTTCACAGATTCCTCCCCTCTGTGCACAGGACAAACAGCTTCTTGATAAAAGCTGTTCAAAGACCCATGAAGGACTCAAAGTGACGTGGCTGTTTCTTTAAACAGTTAACAGATGTTGCTTTCTACTTTTGTTCTGTTTAAACTGGGCTAAGCCCGGGCTGAGCCTGGTGTTCGCCTGCCCAAGTCCCAAACCCAGGAGCAGTGAGCTCTCAATTATGTAAAACGAACAAAACAGGAGGCAGGCGGCCTGGGGGCAGCCGTCGGATTCTGATGGCAGCCTGCCCGCAGGCCCACGTCGGGCTGGCACGGAGGCCAGGGGGCGTGGAGAGCCCCCTGCAGACCTCCCCTCAGCTCGTCCACCTCAGCAGTGGGGCTGGCTCTGGAGAGCGAGGCTGGAAAGAGCACCTGCTTCTGAAGACGCTGCGCCTCGCTGCCAGCCAGCAGGTGAGCCATGGCCGTCAACCCCAGGGGGCGCCTCTGCGCCAGGCCCCTGCCTCTCAGGGACACCCTGTCCTTCCCACAGGAGAGCCGGTCAGGCTGGCAGAAGGTCTGATGAGCAAAGAGGGGCCCCTTTGGGCCCACCAGGCTCAGCGCCAGGGAGGAGGGGAGCCCGCAGGGCGGGACGGATAGGAGATGGAGTTTAAGGCACACGGCAAGCGACAGAGGAGGGGGCTGCCGGCCCTCCCCCCAACAGAAATGCCCCTCCCCTCTCTCTGGGTTAGCTCACCAAGAGCTACTGGCCCCAACTCAGATAAAGTGTGTTTCTTGGATGGTCAAGTCCTTCCTTTCCAGCTGCTGCTTCCCAGCTCCCACGGTGCCAGAGGATGGGGAGGGCCGGTGGGACGGGGCGGAGGAAGTGAAGGGGCGAAAACACGATGGCCACGGCTGCTGCTCGTGACCCAGCAAGGGCGGGCCAGGACCACGACGGGAGCACCAGCTCCAGGGCTGCTGAAAGGCCACCTGCCGTCCCTTCTGGGCCAGGTGAGACGCTTACACCATCCTCCACTTAAAAAGTAGGACATGGAAAGTGAAAGGAGTCTTTCCCGGGTCTCCTCTACTTTCTGCCCACCCAACTGAAGGTTACGGGGAGAGCAGCCCCCGCCCCGAGGGTCCTTGGGCCTCTATTCATCTGTCATTTCAGGAGATTCAGAAGACTCCCACCATTCCTGGGCTGCTGCTGAAGTCCCTGCGCTGCTCCCAGGCTTGGGGGGAGGGGGAGAGAGGGAGAGCGGAAGACGGAGCAAAAGCAGAAACCCAAACCAAACCCAAACCCCCAGTTCACAAATCAGCAGTGAGACCGCCCGCTGGCTCCCCCGGGCCGGGGGTCTGCTCCTGCGGAGGAGGGGCAGGAAGCTGCTGCGGCTCCGGACGCCTGCCCGGCACAGCAGCGGCCTGGATGGGCCTGGTGGCTCTGAGGCCAGGACACGTGCCACCGCCACGTAACAGGTCCAAAGTCCCTTCCGGCCTCGGAGCGGCGCTCTGAGCCTCTCGAGTTCTCCTCGCTTGCGGCACCTGCTCCTAGGTCTTCCTAGGTCTTCTCTTCCCGGTCTGTTTTCCTCCGTGTTATGTTCCTGGGTTTGATTTTCAGAGAGAGTTCCCATAGCGCCTCCTCCGCCAGGTGGTCACTGAAGTCGTTGAAGAAGTTTATGATGTCATCGTTTCTCCGGATGTCATAATGCCTGGTGGAGGGAGGAGGGTGGCCGGTGAGGGCCAGTGTGGGCCAAACAGCCCCAAGACCCCTTGGAGGTGCCACATGGGCCGCCTCAGCAGACTCACGGGGCAGCGGCGTCCACGTGTGACGCTGGCGCGCAGAGCGTGAGCTGCACCCCAGAGCTGTGCTCTGCTCTGTGCAAGGGCTCCCCTCCGCAGGAGGTCCCAGGGAGACCCCACTGCCCCGGAGTCAGGAGGGCCAGGGCTCGCCAGCCTCCCCCCACGGGACCGCGCAGGACGAGCTGGCGGCCAGCTCTGGGTGCAGGCCCTGCCCGCCCGGCCCCTCAGGGCGGCAGCACTCACGCCTGCTGGAAGCACCGCATGCTGTCCAGGATATTGAACTGTTGCCACCGTTTGGAAAAATTCACCTTCCCGTCAATATAGTCTGGGTTTCCTAGGTGAACGAAGGTGAGGTCCTGCAGGATGAGCCCCCTGGGAGGACGGAGAAGCAGGTTAGACTCTGGAGGGTGGCCTGGCAGGTAACCGGTTGATGGGCGAGCCGGAGCCCGAGCAGCTGCCAAACCCGCAAGCGCGTCTGCGGGGAGGGGCGGCGCGAATTCGACTCAGGTTCTGGTCTCCGGAAAGTGGGCTCAGGCCCACCTGCTATGGAGCCTCTTCAACAGCCGTCCCAGCCCAGCAGAGCGGTACAGGTAACAGATGAGCAGGAAAGAATGACACCACCCCGAACCTGAGTGGCGGGGTGGGGGTCACGTGCTGTCATCAAACAGGGTGCGCAGCCCCGCGGTGAGTGGGGGCGGTTCTTGCACAGGGATAGCCCAGCCCGAGGGGCACAGCCACGCCCACCCAAGCAGCCCGGCTGGGGAGGGCTGTCGTGCTTGGCCAGGGCAGGAAGGCTAGGAATCCCGGCAGGGCCGTTGGCTGCAAGCTGTACACTTGGGAGCGTGGGGCCGGGGCATGCCGCCACACGCTCAGCCTGGGACGGCGCTGGGTCTCCTGCCCCTCCTGGAGGGTCCCGCCGCCCACTAGCATGTTAAGGGGTCCGGTGAGTCCCGCACAAAGAAAACTGTTGAGCTTCAATGTTTTCTGCTATTTCCCAAGCTTACGTGACATGGGATTCTTTTTGGTGAGATACCTATTTAGCCCGTGGCCCACACCTGGGGAAACGCTCCCTGAGCTGCCTCACGCCAAGTACTCTCAGGGTTCCTGGGGTGACAGGAGGGCCCTCCGGTGGCTGTGATGTGCAGCTAAGCTTGGGGACAGCTGGACTATAGCACGCTGCTGCTGGTGGGGGAAGAGAGATGCTACACGGCTGTCCACACGTGCGCCTAAACAAGCCCACTGGCAGATGAGGGAAGAGAGGAGGCGTGGGAGGACCGGGCAGTGGGGAAGACTGAACCATTTTCCCTGGGCCCCTCTTTCATCTAAGTTGTTTAACAAGGAGTATGTTTTACTTTTAAAGTTCAAACAGAAGCACAAACGTCTGGGTTGGAAGCCTTTAAGCGAGGGCTTCTCTTTGGGGGCCCACTGTATCTTCCCCAGAGCACACGAGGGGCAAACCCAGTTGGGAGGCTGTACTCACAGGTATGGGATGCACGGCGGCTCCACCTCCGAGAGGGCGGCCCGGTAGGCGCGGAAGGAGGATGAGCTGTCAATCAGCGTGCAGTACTCCGCCAGGCCCTGGCAGGAGGGACGCGCAGTCCGTGAGCACGGTGCCAACGCTGGGGCACCGAGCCCCGGCCCCTCCCCCCACCAACCCAGAGCCAGACCCCGCCCTGCCCCAGCCACAGGCAGGCCTTCCGCGGTGCTGACAAAGAACCGCGTCTCTGAGCAGCCAGCGCCCCGTGTGGTGGACCTCAGGCTGGGCTCCTGCTTGGCTATGCTCAGCGCTGCAGCCCGCCTGAGCCGCAGAAGCACACACTGGACCATGTCGCTCCCGGCCCCGAGCCTGCCTTCATGCCTCACCGCACTCAAGGCAGAGCCCACTAGGGATGGCGGGTGAGCTCGCTGCTCCTGCACGCAGCGTGGGTGGGGTTTTGCCTGTCCTGCCCCTTCGCCTGTTGCGTGCCTCGCGCCTTGATGTGTCACCTCTTCCAGGAAGCCTTCCCTGCCTCCTCAGGGCCTGTTATGTGTTCCTGGAGCAGCTGGTGTGAATGTCCCATTTCTCCACACACCACTGTCTCTTAACTGTCCCTTTATGTTGCCCCACGAGACGACCCCCAGGTAGCCCTGGCGACACTCAACCCTGTGGGCTTTGTCTCTCTTCCAGGAACAGCACCCACACAAAGATAAGGGTCCAGTTCCTTGCCAGGCCCCCCAAGACCCCTGTGATGCAGAGCCATTCTCCCCACACTGTGATGTGGCCACACTGGCCTCTGTCCTGCTCCTCTGTCCCCTCTGATGGGAATTCCCCTCCCTTCCCAGGAAGCTCCTATTCGGGTCATGGTGTGATCGATACCTCCTTAGGGGGCCTCCCTGACCCCCAGGCTGGCCCAGACGCCTCGTTCACATGCTTGCTCAGCACCCCATCCCCATCCTTCTCCCTGTAGTACCTGCCCTGAAGAGCCCCACCTAATAACGGGTCTAGCCTGTTCACAGTACATCCCAATGCCTAGTGCGGCCCGCGCCCAAAGGAGCCCCTCTAGAAGCCCGGGTCGAGGGCAGGAAGCAGAAGGTGAAGCTGGGACCCAGGCACGGTTCTGCGGTACAGGCAGCAGGATGTGGTGTGACGTGACAACCCCGGCACTCACTAACACCAAGCCCCGCAGGGCCCAGTGACTGGAGATTAGAGACAGGAAACTAGGGCAGGGCGGGGCAGAGCTCGTCCCACCACAGCCGGGCCTCGCGTCCCACAGCTGCCCTCCCGGCTGCCCTCCCAGCCGCCCACCTCTGAGGTCTGCTTCTGCCACTCCAGCCTGCGGATAGGGGCCGAGTCCAGCGCTGAGAGGATGGCCAGGTAGGAGTTGAAGTTGTTCAGCTTCCGTAAGTGCTGCAGAGAGAGGGAGGGGGTAGGGATGGGCTGGCGGGCAGGCAGGCAGGGGCTCCTGTGGCGGGCTCTGGGGAGAGTGCCCACAGTTACCTTCATGATCTTGATGAACTTCAAGAGCAGCCGTTCCCTGTCTTGGGCCTTTTCCTGTAACATGATGATTGACCGAACCCTGCACGGACCAAGGGGAGAAAGAGACAGTTGAGCTGACCCGTCTCTCTTCAGGCCTCTGGTGGCAATGGGACGGGGGCACCTGTACCAGCCGGCCAGGAGCCCGTGCCTAGGGAGTGCCCCGGGCTCACGAGGCACCAGGTGTACCCCCGTCTCTGCTCTGAAGGAGCTCATGGCACCCCAGGGATAGGTAAGAGGCCACAGAGAGATCCAGTGGCTGGGACCTCTGACTGTGCGGATGGACACTCTCCCGGTGAGCGCTGACCGTGAGCACCACGGCGGCTGGAAACGCTCAGTGAGTGTGGACTCAGGATTAGCTCGGAGACGAGTGGGCGTGTGGGCTAAGAGGCCACCTTGCTGGCCATGAGGGAGGGCACCTCTCAGAAACTTAGCAGCAACCAAAGCCAAAGGCCAGCCTTGCACGAGGACCTCACAGTGGCCTCGATCCCCTGTGCTTTCACAGGGGCCACCGCCCATCACCCAGAGAACGTGCCCCTCTTCTGACCCATTAAAGGGCACCGGCACCGAGTCCACCTTGAGCACCGGGGCTCTGAAGGGGCTCCACCCACATCTCCTCCTAGGCAGGCCCCAGGGGGTGTGTCTGGAGCCCCCAGCGCCCAGCAAGGGGCAGGGCTGGAGGCCATGCTCAGGGCTGCACGGCTTGTCTGCCCTGGAAACCACCTCGTCCTCTGCTGGGCTGCCACGCTAAGCACGTGCTGCTGACGAGTGAAACGCTTCCTGTGGTGCAGAGAGAAGCAGGGCAAGTGGGAGAGGACCCAGTTCTCCGAAGAGCAGTCCTTAGAACACTTCAAAACGGACGTTTCCCTGGTGGTGGGGATGGATTGTGTGTGTGTCCGGGGGTCAGTATGAGACTGCCACTGGCCGCCACACCCAACCATCCTCTACTGAGGCCGAGAGGCTGTGGACACCCTTGAGTCGCGTCTTTAAGAGTCAACAGTCCTGCTGTATGTTACAACATAAATGCACTTTTGGGCTTCACTTTGCTTTAAGAATTGAAGGCTTAAGTATTAATACAGCCACTCCGTTGCTCTACTTCTCTTTCAGGCAGAGTCAGTGTGAGGACAGTCCCGAGGCCACACCTGGCAGTGCGAAGACTGGCAACGACCAGCGCAGGGTGGCAAGTTTAACACCCGCTCCTCTGCCGCCATCGATAGCAGACATTACTAATAAATCCTGGCTGAGTCCTCCTCACCCCCCCCCCCCCCCCCGCCCCAGGTGGCCCCTTCCAACGTGCAAGACACGCCCTGTCCTGTCCCTGCCCTTGTCCTGTCTCTGGTTCACAACGAATGCCCACAGGGCCCCAGAAGGAGCTGGGAGGAATGAAAGGGCACCCCTTTGTCCTTGCCATGGGCGCTCTCTGCGAAGGACACACAGGCACCCATCCAGAAGTGCTCTGCACTGAGGCCCCTTCTTACCAGTAGGACATGTTGTTGAAGTGCTCCGTGAACTGGGTCAAGTTGGGGCTCTTCTCCTCGTTCTGCTCTTTTGCCCAAAGCAAAACCTCAGGAATCTGAAAAAGCAGGCAGACTGGATAGAACCTAGGCCCGCTGGCTCTGCTGTGACGCAGTGGCTTCTCTCACTCGGGGACAAGCAGCTGCACTCACCAGGGCCGGGCACAGCCCTCCCCCAACCCCACGCGTGGCCATACCTCTATCTTATAAAAGAGCTCGGCATCCAGCAGTGTCAGCTGCTCAGCTATCTCATGGCTGTGAAAGTCATGCAAGGTCCCGGGCCTGGAAGACAGAGGCACGAGATGAGTGGTCAGTGGACAGGACGGTGGGGGCTGGGTGGGGGCTGCACTTCAGGCCTCAGAGCTGAGGGAACACGACTTGCTTCACCGCAGCACGGAGGCCACGCAGCGGGTTGGGGGCGGGTCAGGACCGGACCGCACTCGTCTCCCTGGGACCACGGGGCCTACCTTCCCCCCTGCCTCCGCCTGGCTGGCTCGGTGGCTCCGCTCGCGGGCCCGCGAGCTCAGCTGCCTGAGAACGCACAGCCCGACCCCCCTTCAGGGCCCATTGGGAACAAAGATGGTGCCATGTGAATGGAGCTGAGACACCAACAAAGAGGTGATAAATCAACAAACCTCCATGGCCTCGGGAGAGGGCCAGTGGAACCTCTACATAGGTGGAGCCTATACACAGGTTCTCAGGAACGGTCAGGATGGCACAGGGGGTGACAAGAATTAAGTTGCCACGTTAGCGCCGGGAAGAGAATTAAGTGCTGACCTGAAAGGCATTCCTGTCCCCTGTCCTGGTAAGCCCCTACACGCCCTGCTGCCCCACTTCCTACTAAAACGGTGATCAGTCATACAACGTAACCCTGGAGAAGAGGCCCAGCCCCAGGGGAACCACTGGGCTCTCCCTGAGGCACGTCGTCGCAGGGCCCGGGCAGAACCGGGAGGTGAGGTTGTGAGGCCGGGGGCGGGGAGGGGGGCACTGAAGGACGTAGAATGGAGAGACGGCTGCCGGTATGGCTCTCGCCAGAGGCAGGGCCCGGAGAAGCCCAGGATGGACGGCGGGTGGCGCACCTGGCTGCTACGCCCCTGGCCGCCAGGGGCTGGTCGGAGTTGGCACACCTGAGCAGCTTCTTCTGGTCCACCTTGTCCAGGATGTTCTTCCGGAGCACACGGGCCAGACTGAGCTCCCCGTTGCACACCAGGCGAAAGACCAGCTCCATCAGCAGCTTCAAGATCTCTTCCGTCAACTCCACTAGGCTAAAGGGCCAAGGGCCATGCGGTGAGGGGCAGGGATGCAAGCATAAGAAGAGGGCTGGTGCCACGGGGTCTAGAACCCCCTCAAGACACCTGAGACACCCACCAGCAGAGCTGGGAAACCTCTCGTGGGAAGAGAGCCAGAGAAGGTCTTGGGATGGTTGTCTGCATCCTACAGAGTTCCGGGAGTGGTCCCATTGGTAACAGATAACTGTCATTCTCTCAGCAAATGGTCACTGGCACTGGATAAGCACCAGGGACCGTGCTGCGGCCTGGGCTATGGAGACGAAGCCTGCCCCAGGGGAGCTCCTGATCCCACGGGGGTGATGAATCACGACGAGGTCTGGGCTCCACAGACAGCCCCAGGACGCCCCTGCACAGTATTCTCCACACGCAGTGTTTCACAGCCCCACCCCGTAATCACTAAGGCCACCCCCCAGCAGAAGGTAAACACCTTGAGGGCGGGGCCTGGGTGGCTTCCTTACCAAGGGCTCTCTAGACCTAGGAAAGGGACCTTGTGCTTTATGTTTGTTCAATGACTGGAAAGGGCAAATGCCACTCAGGGGACCGTGGAAAGATGAGGAGGGCAGCCAAGGTCTAAGCCACGTGCCAGAGGGATGGCCCCCACAAGGAAATCAGGGCCGGGCCAGGGAGGGTCTGAGGGGACAAGCCATTTTCCCCAGGGGTCGTGTTAAAGCGCGCAGGAGTGAGCCCTGTCCAGGGCCTTGGGCAGGGCTCTGTGGGCACAGAGCCCAGGAGATGCAGGTGAAATGTGATGGGAGGCCCAGATCTCTGCGGGGAAGCCTGTACCCCGGCGGGGACCCCAAGATGCCCGCGGCCTGCTGGGCCCCTCCGCCCTCCATCCCCCGGGGCGGAAGGACTCACCAGAGCTCGTCCACCACCCGTACCAGCACGAAGAACGTGTTCTTGCTGACGCGCTTCTTGAATGTGTCGGCAAAAGGAGAGAACTTCTCGTACGTGGGCGCAGGTTAAAGAAACAACCACCCTCACGGGTAGGGACGGGGAAGTGCGCGGGAGGGCCGCCCTCCCCCAGCCCCCCTTCCCTGAGCGAACCCTGGGAACGAGGGCACGGGGAGGGCAGGGGACCTGTGCGGGGTGGCGGAACTGCAAAGTGAGGTTCAGCCCGGACCTCTCTGACCCCGTTCTCGACCACCAACCTCTCCTGCCTGCAGAACCTCATCCCTGCGCTCCCAGGCCTGCCTCTCTGCTGGGATCAACCCAAGGTTCCTGTGACCGCTGAAACGCTGAAGGCTGCATCGCTGAGCTCAGGCAGAGAAAGGTGGTCAGAAAGCACTTGCCCTAAAATCCCCGGGTCCCTGGGGAAGGCGCACAGCCCCCCAGACGGGTCTCCCTCCGCTCCCGTCACGAGTTCCCATCACCCTTCCACAGCTTCAGAGGCTGCCTGCGCACCTGCCCTTCAAACACCTGGCTACTTCCTCCCTGAGGCCGTGGCTGCCCTCGTGTTCATCAAGTCTCCAGACACTTCTATGGCTCCATAGCGCCTGCTCTCAGGAAGGAGCCATGCATCAGGGACAGCGCCGAGGGCCGGCAGCACACAGGACCCACCAGCCAGCTGCGCCCAGGATCTCGATGCTGCAACACATCCGCTAACATGCCTGGAGCGCCAGGCAGGCAGATGCTGGGATGCCGAGTCAGAGAGGCCTGGGGGGCCCTCCCCCTCCAAGCTGCCATACGTGTCACTTAACCTCTCTGAACTTCAGTTTCCTTAATTACACAGTAGGAAATGATATCCTGGCGCCACATAACAAATGGTAGTGACGTGTGTATGAGATGGTAGAGCGGAGTGAGATTACCCATGCAATCGCTCAGCATCATAACCGACACCAGGCCGTTCTCAACAAGCGTGAGTCACTGTCATTCACTGAGCCAGAGGCCTGTGAGGCGCTGAAGGTGTGAGGCGGGAGGGAACGAAGTCTCTGCACCTGGGGGCCGTCCAGTTCTGAGGGACCAGGGCCCCGAGGGGGGGCCAGGGGAGAGAGAAGGACAGGAGGCAGAGGAGGCGTGGGCACACGGGAGGGAGTGGGAGAGCGTGGGAGAGCTGGGAGGGCTCAGGACTTCTGCCCCAAGGGACAACGGCTGTCCAGCAGATGGCAGTCATGGGCTGTGACGAGGGAGGACGCTGAGGGGCGGGGACCCTGGGCTGCAACAGTAGCTCCTTAGCCTTGACAGGATGGGCAGGTTTGGACCCGAGAAAGAGGCAATGAACGTGCATCCCTCCAGGCCTCGGGATCTTCCTTGGCCACTACTGTGGGGAGTCGTATCTGAAAGGGTGAGCCCGTGGGGTAGATGTGGTCGAGGGGGAGGAGGCGACTGTGCTCCACTGCTGGGTCTGCCATCTGGGGGAGTGGCCGTGACTGCCCCTGAGGTGGTTCTCTGGACTCCTGATTCCCTCAAACCCTGCACACTTCGTACCCATCACCCCTGATGCCCTGGGGCTCAGCTCCGCAAAGCCGCAGGTGCCAGTGACCTGGGTCTCCGCAGGGGCCCGCACACTCCCACCCTCTCAGTGTGTGCCAGTTCTTTCTAATTCTTTCTCAGAATCACCCAGTGATCACAACTGCCATTAGGCGGCACCCTCTGTTCCAGGCACTTCATATAACATCACTCAGCCCTTTTACAGACGAGGAATGAGGCTCAAAGAAGCCTTGCCTGAGGTCCCAAAGCTGGGCCATGGCAGAGCTGGGCTGAGCACCTCCATCACTCCTGCCCGCAGCTCCCTGCGCGGGCACGAAGGCCCCTCCCCCGGCTCCAGGAGGCCCTGTGCAGTGAGCGGTGCGGCGCCGGGGCTGAGGCGCAGGCAAGGGTATCTGTACCGCAGCTTCTTGATGAGCTCCTCAGGGGCGATGAAGGTCCTGTAGGTGGTCAAGAAGGCCTCGCAGTACAACACGAGATCTGGAGGGAAGGGCAGCTGGTCAGTGAGGCCTGCCACCGGCGCAGGGCACAGACAGGCAGCACACCCGCTGCAAGCACATGCCACTTCTGATCACACAGAGGGCACATTCAAACTCATCATCGGGACTCTGAAGCTAAGGCACAGGGAACGCTTCAGGTGGCAGAAGCCCAGGAACAAAAACCTTGGGAATCTCCACATAGCGAGAGACCTAAGCAAAGGCCGAAGGGGCTCAGCCTCACGCTGCTGGACACTCAGGTGTGCAGGCTCTGGTGTCAGGGGAGGGCAAGGCCCACTGGGAGGAGGCCAGCCTGGAAGTCAAGTGGGATTAGGGCTGGCAGCTCCCACCCAACGCCTCTCCTTCCCTTTGCAGCGGCTGGTTCTAGCCAGGGATTCCCAACCTTTCCACGTTCACAACAGACCCCTGTTTATTTATGGCTATGACACACCCTCCCAACCACGCAGCCTCCGACACTAAGGAAAAAAGGGGGGGCATGTTTTAAATGCAAGTCCCTCCTGGAGACATATGACCTGGCCAGGCTTGTGAACTTCAGAGTTATTCTGTGCTGGAGCTGAGGTTCGAGTCCTGATTCGGCTCCAAAGTCTGTGGCCCTCACCGTGAAGCTGGGCACATGCACACACATTACTTAAGTGTTCTTTTCTGGACACAGACCACCTTCCCCTGTCTTCTCTCATTCCTCCCACGACTCATCGGGTGGAGGAACCTCAAGGACCCCACTTCTCCGGCTGGGCAGCCCCGCCCTGCAGAGCCCGGCTCCTGTCCCCCGCCCCTGCTGCTCACACCCTGGACAACGAGAGGAGAAGAAACACCTGCACGTGCACCTGGGGTGTGCTTGGGTGATCTGGCTGGCGGTGCGGTGCCGTGAGGGAAGCTTACGGACTGGAGGTGCAGGCTCCTTCCTGGACCCCAAGCCCACCTAGCTCACTGTCAAATCTGGGCTTCTGTTCAAAGACGGGCAAGGAAGCAGAGATGGGTCCAGGGGAGGGCAAGGCCCACTGGAAGAAGGGGTCCAAGGCTGCACCCCCTGAGCCATGGGGTCTCCCAGCCACTGGTGTGGTCTCTGGTCTGCAGGAAGCCGCCTGCCCAAGGAGCTTGCTGTGTGGCCCAGGGCCTCTGCCTCAACCGCCCATCCCAGGGACAAATGACTGCAGCCTCAACATCTTTCCACTGATAAAACCGAGCGGAAGCCCCAGCAGGCAGCAGAGCCTCCTCTCCCAGGCATGGTCGGCACCGACTGGAAGGTCCTCGGGTTGCCCTGCCTGCAGGGCTCCCTCTGGCCGGGGCCGCAGCCGGCTGCACCTAGCAGGTCAGCAGTTCACTGCTCAGGGCTGAGGACTGTGGCCAGCTCCCACTTCAGCCTTCCACTACCGGACAAAAATGAGAGCTGTTTCTCATGCCAGGCTGAGGATGGAGCTCTGACCTGTCCGGCACGGAGGAGGGTTTACTGAAGAAGGCAGAGCACGGGCTGTTCCTAGGGATGTAAACAGATACTCCCCGAGCACTTCCTATGTGCCAACTCGCTCAGTCTTCACACCCACTGGGCACTTTGAACCTCTTCACAAAGTTGAGTCAGCTGAGGCCGAGAAGGGACGTGCCCAGCAGCGGCCCAGCCTGAGAACGCACGGCCAGGATTCAAACTCAGTGTCCAGGACCGCCCTCTGCCTGGGTCAGAAGAAACCCGGAGAGCAAAAGCGTGGCTGTGGTGAGTTTGTGGGAGCCATTTCTTCTTTTTCTCTAATTTTCAAATTTTCAGCAATGCAAACAATTATTTTTGTACTACTTTCATAATTTAAAAATTCCCAGAATCATCTGTGTAACATACTTTGGGAAATCTGCTGTAAAAACATAGGGACCAGGTTGTTTACAGAAATGAAATTAGTGGGTTAGGGTTTCATGACTGGGGTGTTTTAATTCCTACACACCTTACTTTACCATTGCTGTTCCATCATCTTTTTAATAATTTTAAAAATGTAAAAAGGAAGTGTGTGTGGGGAGAGGCCGGGCCCAGCTGTGGGGCGTGTGCACTGCAGGCCCCTCCCGCCTGACCAAGGTCACGGCACCGGCCTTACAGACCCTCCTTTTCCTCCTCCTTCCAGAACACAACTTGCAAGGACAGCTCCTTTGCTGGCAGAGTCCACCCAACAGAAAACAGGCCCTGCTTTTCCAGCCCTCTCGAAGGATCAGGACGTGAAGGGGTGCCTCTGCGCTGAGAGTGGGGAACCCCGTCCTGTGCAGGTAACGCTGCTGGAAGACTGGATGCTCCTGACAGGACCTTTGCCCCAGGAAGCTCCCAGAGGAGGAATAAAGGAAACCCAATCCAGCGGTCTGGAATAATATAATGGGCAAAATATCAGGAAAAGCGTAAAAAGCTACCCGCACATCAACGTAATTTTAGCACTATCGTTGAACATGTCGCTACTCAAGGTACCGTCTGTGGAGCACCTACCAGGTGCCGGGCTCTGCACCTGAAACTTGCCCCTTGATGATCCTGGGGTCCTCACTACCCTGCACCACCAGAGGACATGCTCTGAGGGGGTTGGGGAGCGAAGGGTCTGGCTCTGAATGCAGGTCACCTGTCCCCCACGTCGGCACTCCCTACGGTGACCCAGCAGCACCAGGACTGCTGTTCTGACCCGCTCAGGGCTGGAGGAGAGGAGAGGGCAGGGCAGTGGAGCCGAGCAACGTCTCGGTTCAGCGGGACCAGCCCCCTCCGGGGAGCTCGGGCACAGAGGCCGCCGCGGCCGGCGCTGCCGTACCTTTCCTGTCCGTCTCAGTAGCGTGGACCAGTAGGATGTCACCAGATCCTCCCCGGACGTCTGGTCCGTCGTCGCCCTGCAAAACCACAGCAAAGGAGGGCGTGGAGCAGAACGCAGCCGTAAGAAAGTCCGCTTAGGGAGTCACAAGCAGGGACGAGATGACAAAGACACGGTGTTGCAGAGACGCCAGGTCCTCTCTGCCCTGCCCTGCCCTCCCTCACTCCGGGAGCAGCGTGGCCGGGCTGCAGAGGCCAGGTGCGCCCATCCAGCCCGCCCACCGCGTGGCACAGCGCTCTGAGGTCACCACTGGCTCAGGGGGGCATGGCTCCAGTCAGTCTTTCCCTGTTCACCAACCCGCGGCTCAGGGCGGAAGAGGGGACGGAGGGAGCCGACGGGGAGGCAGGCAGGACTGGCACCAGCCCTTCCCAGGATGATGGTGGAGGCGGCAGACCACTTCCAGGTATGCGCATGTTCGCAAAACTGCAGCAAGCTGCCCTAAATCTAAACCTGCTTCCTCAGGTGGAGGGAATCACTTGTCACATCACATGTTCTTCCAGGGAGCCCTCCTTAGAGGAGTGAAAAGTGTCACAAAGATGCTCAATTATATCCGATGTTGCTTACACTGACCGTGGCCTGCCAGTTAAGGGAAAAGTCTTATTTTCACATGAGCAAACTGAGGCCTTAACCCATAAGCCTGGCCTGCAGCCACCGGCCCCATACGCTGTAATTCCGAAGGAGACCACGCCCCGCGAGAGCTTCCTCGTGTCTCTAGCTCTTGGAGATGGATCTGCCTCTCCAAAGCTTCAAGGTTTTTACGCTGGAAGTGTCTTGGATTTCCAGCTAAGACAGGGCAGCTCCGCCCAGGACCTGATTTCTCAGAAGAAATTTCTGGCAAGAGTCACGAAACATCATTCTCTCTGCAGAGGAGCCAGCCCTGCCTTCCCGGTTCCTCTCTGCTGCAGCCTAGCCACGTGTGTGTGTAGAGCACGGCCGCCTCCTCGGCTGGGGTCAAGGCTACCGCTGGGAGCCATTCCTCCGTGTCCCCAGAACCGCTCGGCAGCAGGGGGCGGGAGGCCCTCTCAGGTCAGCTCCTCTTACTGTGCCGGGTTCGGGCACCACGTTTACCCATGAGGCTCTCCTGACAAGACATGGGATGGAGGCAGCCTCGGTGGCCAGGCCTGGAATTTCTTAATTAGCTGTGCTTCCCACGCTGACACTACACTGGGGTCATTCTGTCATTAACAACATAAAAATATCTTGCACTAGCGAGGGCTTACCACACACGGGCTCCGTGCTGAGCACCCTCGTGGATTTCGTTCTCACAACACCCTCCAGAGTCCTGTCATCTGGGGCTTAGAGAGGACATGTCACTTGCCCAAGATCACTCTCCAGAGGTGTCAGGGAAGGGGACGGCACACTTCCTCCTGGAAGTCACCCATGTGCCCAGGGTCTTAGAGCACCCACGGTGGCCCAGGCATGGGGCCAGGACGAACGGGATGCCAGAGCCCGCCGCCCAGGAGGGCCACCTGGGGGGGTCAGCACTCGGCTTGGGCCTTTCTGTTTGGGACACCTCCAGGTTCCCTGCTCAAAGCCCCCCACCCTCTTTCTGGGCCAGACCCTGCACACGAAGGCCTGTGAGGAGCCCACCTCTTGCTTGAGCGTCAGCCTTGCCATAATTTCATTGTGGTCAATGAGGGACAGCTCGTCTACTTCCTCCTCCGACTGAGCCTCTGGAGCATCTGGTGACTTTGGGGCCCTGGAGAGAGAAATGGTTTGTGTTGTGTCAACAGACCCTGAGCTCCACGGCTCCTGGGGGCCAAGGTAGCGTGGTCCCGTGCGCGGGGTCTTGTGGTACAGCCGCTCCCCTGAATGAGTCCTCCCCGGACTGCGGCTCCAGCAAGAAGCCCAGACCCGCTTCCCACCACCCCTCCACAGGGGGCCCGGGAGGTAGTCAAGAGGCCGGGATGCAGACTGGGTTTCTAGCTCTGCTCCTGATAAGCTGTGTGACCTGGGGACAGTCCCTGCTCTCTCCGGACACTCCCTCAGTAAGTGGAAGGGATTAAGCACGCAGAGCAAGAAGGTTCCACTGAGCAATTTGAAAAAGTAATGGTCTCAGTCACCTGTGTCAAGGCCCACAGACCGCCCGGACTGTCAGTACTCAAGGAGAGAATGGCAAAGGGCCAGTGGGACGGGGGAACAAGCCAGCATGATCTCAGTGCCATCCCCAGGTCTCTCCCCAGGGCCACCTCTCTAGTGGACTGAAGAGGAGCATGAAGCAGGCCCTTGTCCGTGGGTGCCGGCGGGCAGGTGGGCAGCAGCATGGGCAGGGGTCCAGCCTGAGCCAAGGGCAGGGAGGGCTTGAAGATGGGACAGGCAAGCTGAGACTGAAGCGCTGAGTAGGAGTTTGGGTGAAGGGGGAGGAGAGAACCTCCAACAGACGAAGCACATAGGGAGCCTGCAGCGGGGGACACGAGGCAGATGGATGTGGGGTCTACGGGCACTGCGCTTTCCCCGGCATTTTCTCCCATATTCCCATCATTCTCGTGATCGATCCCGTGAGCCACTGACTGGCCTTGTGGTCGCAGGCTTCATTTTTAACCCTAAGTATCTGAGACATTAAAACCTGGGCCTTTTGGTAATTCCCTGGCAGTCCAGTGATTAGACTCCATGCTTTCACTGCTGAGGGCCTGGGTTCAATCCCTGGTTGGTGAACTAAGATCCCACAAGCCACACGGTACGGGCGAAAAAACCCAAGTCAAAACAAAACAAACAAACAAAGCCCCTGGGCCTTCAGTAAGGCAACATGGATGGGCCAGAGCAAAACCACGCGCAGTCCTGGGACGAAGCCTCAGCTGCACGTCAGCGTCCAGTTGTGGCCTGGCCTTCACGGAAAGAGGACAACATCCCAGCGACCGCTTCTAGCCAGTCAGCGTGCTCATCCTTCTGCTTCTTGTGCAGGGGCCACCTGAACTCTGAAAAATGGCACCCCTGGGTCCAATGGCGCTGGAGCCCATGAGCTGCTGTTGTCTGGCACAGACGCCTCTGCCACTACGTGTTAGACCAGAAAACCCATCACCCCTTAACACTTGGGGAGACCTGAGCCTGGGCCACTGAACCAGACTCCGTGTGGACAGTACTGAGGGGCGGCCAGAGTAGGCTGGGCAGGCAGCCCTTGTCAACAGGCCCCTAGAGAATGCTTTCTATTTTTTTTCCTGTCTCTTGCTATTTTTACCACATCTTTAACCATTTATGTTTAGGCCTGACAATAGCAAGTGGGTATTGCTTAGCTCTGTCCCCAGGACTCCAGAAGTAGCCGAACCTTAGCCGAAAGAGGGAGGAAAAGCTTGAATTTGTGGAGCATTTCACAAAGAAGGGGAAGTCAACATGAAGTTGCAGGTGGCAGGGCTGATTCACAGGTCCTGCACATTATCCTTTCTACGTGTGGACTGGAGAAATTTACTACATATTTCTAAAGCCAGGCCGGTTTGACTCATGCTAATGTTGAAAATGTTACCAAAGATGAAAGAAACATATGAATAAATGCAGAGATGACTCCTGATTGACCCTGGTTCCAAAAAATAAGCCTTATAAGACATAGGGAGAACTAGGGAAATGGAGGATCATTTGCATATAAGATAATGTAAAGAATTTATTACTCTTCTTAGGTGTGATAATCATATCGTAATCAGGTAGGCGTCTAAAATTTTTTAGGAGGCATGCTGAAATATTTAGGGGCTGAGTGTCATGTCTGTGACTTACTTTCAAATACACACTACATACAATTTACACACTATCTCTAGAAACTCACAATAAAAAGGTTGGTGGGGGGAATCTTTTACACTCCTTTATTACATTTGAACTTGGAAGAGGCAGAAGGAAGGCTGGCCTAGGATGTGAGAAGGAAAACACTGTTGTGGGTAACGTGTGAGGTGAAGAGTATGCGTGGAGATGCTCAAGAAGCAGAGGCAGCCTGGTGCCAGCAGGAGGGCTTCTGAGGGCTGCAGTTATCAGTGATTCTTCTTATTTTCTTATACATTTCTATACTTTCCATGTTCTCTACCCTGAGCATGCATAATTTTGAGAATCAGAATAAAGGCAAGAGTGTACACACATATCTCGGAGATACTGTGGACTCGGTTCCCAGCCACTGCAATAAAGCAAATAACACAATAAAGTGATTCACATGAATTTTTTTCTTTTCCCAGTGCATATAAAAGGCATACTTATACTATACTGTAATCTGTTAAGTGTGCAATAGCATTATGTCTAAAAAAACAGTAGGGACATCCCTCGTGGCGCAGTGGATAAGAATCCATCTGCCAATGCAGGGGACACGGGTTCGAGCCCTGGTCTGGGAAGATCCCACATGCAACTAAGCCCGTGCGCCACAACTACTGAGCCTGCGCTCTAGAGCCCACGAGACACAACTTCTGTGCCTGAGCTCTAGAGCCTGCAAGCCACACCTACTGAAACCCGCGTGCCTAGAGCCCGTGCTCTGCAACAAGAGAAGCCACCGCAATGAGAAGCCCGCGCACCGCAACCGAGAGTAGCAACCCGCTCGCCGCAACTAGAGAAAGCCCGCACGCAGCAATGGAGACCCAACGCAGCCCAAAAAAATAAAAATTAAATTAAATCTTAAAAATCGATCAATCAATAAAAATTAAAAAAGTGTTCATACACCTTAATTAAAAAATACTTTATTGCTAAAAAAAATGCTAACCCCCGTCTGAGCCACTGGTGAGCTGTAATCTTTCTGGGGGTGGAGGGCCTGCCTCGATGCTGGCGGCTGCTGACTGATCAGGCTGGGGCTGCAGCGATTTCTTAAGACAAGACCGCAGTGGAGTCTGCCGCACCAACTGGCTCTCCTCTCACAAACACTCTTCTCTGGAGCAGGCGATGCTGTTTGCTAGCATTTTACTCACAGTGGAAATTCTTCCAAAATTGGAGCCAGTCCTCTCAAACCCTGCCGCTAATATTCTAAATCCGTTGTTGTCATTTCAATAATCTTCACTGCCTCTTCACCGGGAGTAGATTCCATCTCAAGACATCACTTCCTTTGCTCATCGGTAAGAAGCAACTCCTCCTCTGTTACAGTTTTATCATGAGCTTGCAGCAATTCAGTCACATCTTCGGGCTCCACTTCTCATTCTAGTTCTCTTGCTATTTCTACCACATCTGCAGTGACTTTTTCCACTAAAGTCTTGAACCCCTCAAAGTCATCCAGGAAGGTTGGAATCAACTTCTTCCAAACTCTCGTTAACGTTGATATTTTGATCTCTTCCCGTGAATCATGAATGTTCTTAATGGCATATAGAATGGTGAGTCCTTTCCGGAAGGGATTCAATTTACTTTGCCAGATCCATGAGAGGAATCACCAATTATGGTAGTGATAGCCTTACAAAATGTATTTTTTAAGTAATAAGACTTGAGAGTTGAAATTCCTCCTTGATCCAGGGGCTGCAGAACGGATGCTGTGTTATCAGGCAAGGAAACAACACTGATCTCATTGTATATCATCTCCATCAGAGCTCTTGGGTGACCAGGTTCATTAACCATGAGCAGTACTATTTTTAAAGGAATCTTTTTTTCTGAGCAGTAGGTCTCAACAGTGGGCTTGAAGTATTCAGTAAGCCATGTTGTAAACAGATGTGCTGTCATCCAGGCTTTGTTGTTCCATTTACAGAGCACAGGCAGAGTAGATATAGCATTATTCTTATGGGCCCTGGGATTCTGGGAATGGTAAATGAGCACTGACTTCAACTTACAGTCGCCAGCTGCATTAGCCCCTAACGAGAGAGTCAGCCTGTCCTTTGAAGCCAGGCATTGACTTCTCCTCTCTGACTATGAAAGTCCCGGATGGTGTCTTTTGCCTGTAGAGTCTGTTTTGTCTACATTGAATATCTGTTGTGTAGTGTGGCACCTTCATGAACGATCTCAGCTAAATCTTCCGGATAACTTGCTGCAGCTTCTCCATCAGCACTTGCTGCTTCACCTGGCACTTCGACGTTACGAGACGGCTTCTCTCCTTAAACCTCTTCAGCCAACGTCTGTCAGCTTCAGACTTTTCTTCTGCAGCTTCCTCGCCTCTCTCAGCCTTCACAGAATTGAAGAGCGTTAGGACCTTGCCCTGGATGAGGCTTTGGCTTAAGGGAACGTTGGGCTGCTCTGATCTTCTATCCAGGCCACTTGAACTTTCTCCATACCAGCAATAAGGCTGTTTTGCTTTCTTATCATTTGTGTGATCACTGGAGCAGCACTTTTAATTTTCAAGAACTTTTCCTTTGCCTTCACACCTTGGCTAACCAACTTGTTTGGCTGGTACAAGAGGCCTAGCTTTAGGCCTCTCCTGGCTTTCAACATGCCCTCCTCAGTAAGCTTCATTTCTAGCTTTTGATTTAAAGTGAGAGGGACTTTCCCTGGTGGCGCAGTGGTTGAGAACCCGCCTGCCAATGCAGGGGACACAGGTTCGAGCCCTGGTCCGGGAAAATCCCACATGCTGCTGAGCAACTAAGCCCGTGCACCACAACTACTGAGCCTGCGCTCTAGAGCCCACGTGCTGCAACTACTGAAGCCTGCGTGCCTAGAGCCCACGCTCCACAACGAAATGCCACCGCAATGAGAAGCCTGCACACCGCAACGAAGAGTAGTCTCCGCTCGCCACAACTAGAGAAAGCCCGCGCACAGTAACGAAGACCCAACACAGACAAAAAACAAATGTGAGAGATGTGTGACTCTTCCTTTCGCTTGAACACTTAGGGGCCATTGTGCGGTTATTAACTAGCCTAACTTCAATACTCAGGGAACAGGGAGGCCTGAGAGGGAGGGAGATGGGGGAACAGCCATTTGGTAGAGCAGTCAGAACACACACAATGTTTATCAATTGTTTGCCATCTTATACGGGCATGGTTTGTGGTGCCCCCAAACAATTACAATCATAACCTCAAAGATCACCGATCGTCATAACAAATATAATAATAATGAAAAAATTTGAAATCCTGGGAGAATTACCAGATACATGAAGTGAACAAACGCTGTTGGAAAGGTGACGCCTACGGACTTGCTTGATGCAGGGTTGCTACAAACCTTCACTTTGTAAAAAACACATCTGGCTCAGCACAAGTGTAAACATAAAGCCCCAGCAGGCCTGGCGTGCTTGCCGCAGGAGACGTGATGCTTTCAGGGCACCCGGCTCCACGTGGGTAACTTCCTACCTGTCCCCGCCGTCCCTGCTTTCCTTCCCAGGTGCACTGCCGGCCGACGAGGCATCTCTGGGATGTCCGTCCTTCGAAGTTGGTGATTCCTGAAAAGAGAAGGCAGTGCTGGGTGTGTGACAGGTGCCCCCCGCTGGGCTGCTCTGCTTCCCAGCATTCCTGCCTGCAAGTGGCTTTTGAGTGCAAGTTCCTAAGGAACTTGAGATGTAAACACGTCAACCGTGACCGCGGTCCATTACAAAGGAAGCACCGGCCCTCTTCAGACTAGCATCTTTCCTCTGGGGGGAGTGAAAAGCACCACTACTTATAACCTTTGTCAGCTGCCGACCTAGAGGAAGCCATCCCGACCACCTGCTGGAAGAAAGGACCGTCACAGGAGCTACCACTCAGCCAAGCTCCGCGAGGCGCTGCGCGTGCCTTTCCTCACCTGGCCCTGACCAACACCCTACCTGCTGGCCGACATCACCATACCCGGTCACACAAAGAAAAAGAGGCTGTGGGAAGTGAAGGGCCCGGCCCCAGACCCCCTGAGCTGGAAGACTGTGGCCCTGCCCGCTATGCCCTGCAGGTGTGCAGCAGGCCTCCGCCAGCTTCCCAGTCACAGCTCGCCCTCAGCACCACAGCTATGCTTCCCAAGGGCCTAGCTGCTTGAGTGCACAAAGGCAACCCCTCCGTCCTCCAGCAGCCTTGCTTCTTCCTAGGAACCTGGGCCCACCCACTCAATGACGACACGGCCCCCCGGCATCCCTGGTCTGCCACCGAGGCCACAACAGAGCACGGGGTGGGGTGGGGGGAGTATGAAGAAGCGGCGCGCCCTCACAGAGGACTCGGCGGCAGCGCACGGGGTCCCAGGTGGAGGGAGAGCGCGGGAAGGCCAGCCTGGAATGGACTCCGTGTGCAGAGGCTGAATCGGATGATGGTGGGGGAGGTCACCAGAGGGGACAGGTGAGGTGGGAACACCAGGCGACAAACAGCTTACCTCCCAAGGAGGGCGCTGAACCCACTGGAGTGAAAATTCCACAGTGTTCTACAACATGCTAATACCTGAAGTGGGGCTTGCCTCACGTGGATACCTAGGTGCTCTGGGGGCCCCCTTAGGGGGCCATCCTAACGAGAGTGAGCATGCTTTTAATGGACTGGGCCCCTTGAGCTGGCCCCTGAGAAGGACGGAGTCCTCACGGCGCCCCCTCCAGGGACGGTGGGAGGGTTCGTTTCGAACGTTTTGCAGTTGCTCAGGTGTTGCCGCAGCAAACCCTGGAAAGCTGACTGCTTCACAGAACCACTGTACCTTGACCGTCTGGCGCTGGGAGGGCAGTAAAACAAGGGCAACCACGACAGGAGGGAGGCCTGGCGGACTGACCAGGTTCCTTGAAGCAGGGACTGTAGGCCTGGAGCTTGCTGGGTGGGAGGGGGATGTCGGCTTGGAAGGCTCAGTGTGGGAGAGAGTCCCTGCCTCTGGGGAAGGGACAGAAGACAGGCCCCAACACCAGAAGATGGGGTAGAAAGAAATCCCTGAGAGCAACCGGACACGTGGCCAGGGCCAAGGCCAGGCTGCTCCCGTGATCCCCAGACGGCCCACCGGCCAGGCTGGAGGAGCAGTACACCGCGGAAGCGAAAGCAAAGGAGGCTCCACTGGAAGCCCTGTCCTCTCCCCGCGGAGCCGAGCTGGCCCCTGGCTCGGGCAGTGGCTGAGGTCTCACGCAGGATGGCTGCTGGTGACCGGGAGGCTCAGCCAGACAGAAGCAGGGCCCGACCCCTGCCAGGCTAGGCCACGGGCACAAGGCAGCCCGCGGTTACTTACTCCTCGCTGCTCTGGCCAGAGGCATACAGACTGACGGATTCACCCTCACTGGCGCGTTCGCTCTGGGGGAGACAGGACGAGAGGGAACGCACATGTGACGGCCCCCCGCCACGGGGCTGGCCCTGACCGGAGGAGAGGATGGCGGCGGCGGCGTGCCCTCCGTTCTCCGGGGATGCCTTCCCAGGGTCAGGGAACAAAGCTGCTTCTGCCACCTCCTGCTTCTGTCAGAGGGGACCCACGTTTCCTGCTGGAGCTTCCCCAAAGGCGTCAAGGGCCGCTCAGGCTGTCCTGGTGGAGGCATACACCTCCCCACTCTGCCGTGCTGGGGCCGAACATGGAGAGAGGGAGGCAACACGTCAAGACAGCTCCACGCTGCAGCTGGCTGCACGTGCCTGCACTTGCTCTGCCCCTCTGCCTGTCGTGTCCTCGCCCACGCGCACGGCAGCACTTCCCGGTGCCCGGATGAAGCGCTGCGGCCCATCTCGCAGCACAGCAAAGAGGCCCTCCACCCTCAGCACCTCGGCAACTAAACACGCAACTGCCTTCTGAGCTGTCAGAGATCTCTGCACCTTTCTCTAGAAACAACCAATCACACAGAAAACCAGTAGCATTTGCTATCTTATGCTTATGACAATCTGTTGTCTCTAAATGGTCACTAACCCATTTGTGGAAAATGAGATCCCTAGCTTGATGGGAACTTTGCAGAGAAGGAAACAGATGGGCTACGATTTCACCTGGTGACCTGTGCACCCCTCAGTCCAGCCACGCCGCGACTGGGCCCACGCCAGCAACAGACTTGACCGCTTGTGAGGGCGGAGGCTTTCTCAGAAGGCGCAGCCCCACGGGGAGGCGTGTGTGTGTTGAGTTCTCACCGAAGGCGTCTGGGGCGAGTCAGTGAAAGAGGTTGCGGAAGGAAGGCAGACAGTGTTCCCATGAAAGCTGCTCTCCTGAGAAGATGAAAGAGGCCCGTCCAAGGTGCTGGGAGGCGGACTGGCTACGGTTGGCACCGCTAAGTCAGAGCTCTGAGACTGGTGGACAGGTGGGAAATGTGGAGAGGAAGAGGAGGTAGACGGGAGGAAAGGCTGGATGGAAGCTTGGCTGTGAGGCACGAAATCCTGGGAGTAGGACCTAAACACAGATTTATACTACAGAGTCAGAGTGGAACACAGACACGAACACGAGAGGATGGGAAGAAGAAAACAGACAAAAGAAAAAGTAATTAGATTAACTCAGCTGAGCCGTGACAGGCCGTTCACAGTCATTCTAACCAGGACCACCACTCAGGCCAAACCACCCCCGTGCTCCTCTGGCCTGAGGTCCCCCCACCCTGGCACGGGTCCCTTGAGAAGGGCCTGAAGACTGACCAGTGCTGTCCTCAGTGTCTAAGGGGCAGTGTCTACCCTGTCCTCAGGGGCAGGATGCGGGTACCCCCAAAGGAGAGCAAGCCACCCCCCACCGTATGGGGGTCCCGTCCTCTTTGTCAGAAAATGAAACCCTCGCAACCCCATCTATGCCTCTTGTCCTTCCAGGAACCTGGTGGCTAAATGCAGTGCGTGCAGTCAGACACCTGGTCATGTTTACTTATTTTGAGTTTTTTGGTTGAATCTCTCTGGTTTTATTCCTTGGAAGTCAAACACTGCAGCCTTTTAAATGTTGTAATCACTTCAAATCCTTTTGGAAGGGAAGGGCATAAGCCTTAAAAAATGGTTGAAAGAACTGTGCTACCAAAATGCTAAAAATTTCTGAATTCATTTCCCTTTCTGCCTAAACTTCTTTCTTTCTTTTTTAACAAATGAAGTGCAATGCCTCTGACGCTACCTTAGAACCGCCAGGCTACACTCTTCAAGATTCTCATCGTGAGAGAAAAGCCCGAGGTCAGGCTGGGGCACGACAGCAGATGCCCACAGCTCCTTAGGGCCCGTGAGCGCACTCGGCAGGACAGATGGACGAGCTTTGGGACAAGAATCCCATAGTGTCATCACGTCCTGCAAAGGGTCTGCCGACACCTGCCAAACGTGGAGCAGACTGAGGTAGGGCCTGAATCTGAAGTCCCTGCCAGGCTCACCTCCCACCACAGGTGCTGGAACCTGACAACAGCCCACCCAGCACAAACATGCACACTGCTCACTCAAATGTCCTTTGCATTTTGGTACAAAATTCAGGAGTTCTGAAACCCACGGCCAAGAAGGAGGAAGAAGAAATGAAGTTTTAAACTAGTCAGAGATCAAAGCCACTCTACCCTTAAGCGTTTTTGCGAAGCTACGTGCTTACAGGTTAACTGGACCGAGAGCTGCTGCCACTCAAGGGACAGGCACAGCCTCCCTCTGTCCCCCTGCTGCCTGCCCTGCCCTCCTAGGCTGTGCGGATCAGTCTAGAGCTCCTCCCCCCTCCTTGGTGAGGCCAAGGCCCTCTCACCCCATGAGCCCCACTGGCTGCTGGTTTATGTCAGACCCAGGATACTGCCTGGGAACCGACTCATCTTTACACATTTCATTCCCCATCTAACTTACAAACTCAAGGCCGACCCTTGGACACAGGCAGGTGAATTAGTGGAAGTACTGTACCAACACCAAAGGCTTGGATTCCTTCCAGTTCCGATTCATCCACATCCCTTCTTTTGAGAGAAGCTGGGGGTGGTGGACCCCTGGCTCGGCTGCTCTCCCCACTGAGGGCTGTGGGGCCTGAGCATCCACAGTGCCCTCCCCCGGCAGGTGCCATGTTTCACCTGGCCTCTCAGGGCAGCCATCCAGGCCTGGCCTTGCTGGGGATGGCAGAGGGGTGACGGGTTTGGCTTTGGGGACTCTCCGTTTCACCTCTGGAGGATGCTCCCCTCACAGTGAGGCTCTCTCACTGGCTGGAAAGGTGCGCAAAGAAGACCTTGAGTGAAATGCACCAGCCAAGGGATGGAGGGATGGGACAGCCCGGTCCTGGGAGGCCAGCCTGTTTCAGGCAGTGGCTGAGGTCTCACGCAGGAGTCCAGTCCCCGGGCCTGTGGGATGCTCACTCCCAGCACGCAGGTGCTGCTATGAGATATGCTAACAGATACCTCTCCCTTGGCTGTGACTCCATCTAGTTTACGATTCATGGTCAATGCTGCTATGGTCGGGATGTCTGCGTCCCCCGAAATTCTTATGTTGAAATCCTAACCCCCAGGGATGATGGGATCTGTGCCACGGAAAAGAGGCTCCAGGGGGATGCCTCACCCTTCTGCCACGTGAGGACAACGAAAAATCTGTGACCAGGAAGAGGGCCCTCACCTAACCATGCTGCACCCTGATCTTGGACTTCCAGCCTCCAGAACTGTGAGAAATAAACTTATTATAAGCCATCCAGTCTCTGGTATTTTGCTACAGCAGCCTGAACGAAGTAAGGCAAATGCCAACTCTGGAGTCCTGACACGTCCTCAATGATGCCCCCTCTTGTCCATGCCCCATGTAAATGTGTTGAGCACTTAAGTGAGCCCTGCAGTAACCAAGCACCCACTTACACGCACACGCAGGGCGGTGCCTTTTCTGGGAGGCGGAAGAATTGCCTAGAGGGCACATTCTCAAGTCACACAGACCTGGGCTTGGGTCCTGGGCTCTCTCTCTACCTGGGTGACCTTGGGCAGGTGAAGTAAGTTCTCGAGCCTCAGTCACTTCCTCTTTAAAATGGGGATGAAAACAACAGTTCTTCTCTTACCGGGTCTCTGTGTGGATTTACTGAGACGCCCCATTAAGTCCCGCTGTGTGACGAGCCATCAATGTCAGCTAGCCTCTCCTGCCCTCCAAAATACCCTCAGGAACTCCTCTAAAAACAGAGCCAAGGCACTTAATTAACTCAATACATATTTACTGAATGAGGGAATACTTAGGAATAGATTCTAATGTTATTCCCTGAAGTGCCTAGAGTATCACCTGACTCAGCAGAGCATCGACTGCGGGTGTGGACAGTACTGGACGAGCTTCCCTCGCTGTGCAGGTGCGGGTCCGAAGCGGGAGGCTGGGGAGGCCACCAAGGCGGACTGCAGGGGAGCGGGCAGCCACCAAGGAAAAGGGAAGGAAGATGCCCGTCTCTCGGACAAAGCGTCCAGGCCGCCCTCTGCAACAAGGCTGCGGCAGCTCTGGTATTCAAGCTATGCAGTCCTGCTGGGACAGGAGCCAAGCCGGAAAATCACCTTCCAGTGGGCGGGGAGACATGGTCCCTCCGGCGGCCCTGCACACTCATTCCCATACCACGGTCAACAAGCCCGGTCTCCACCGACTCCCCAGAGAAATGTTTCCAGGCCCTTTAAGATCATATTTATTCACACTGGCAGGGAGAAAGCAGGGCTGGCCGCTGAGCAGAAACACCCCTGCACCACAGCCTGGAGCTTATCTTAGGGTCTGGCTGGTGCCCGGCTTTGCTGCTGCACTCGGCGGCAGGGATTTTTATTTATAGCCAGAGTAAGGCTGTTTGGGCCGAGGAGGAGTTATGACATGAGGGCTGCCTCTCTGGAGACGGCAGATCTCCGCAGAAGATCTAGGCGTGCTGGTGCAAGGTGCTGGGGAGGAGAGCAGTCAGGAGGTGACCAGCCCTGATCACACAATCAAAGCGCCGGCAAGAGCCATCTCACGATGATGATGGTGACGACGACGACGATGACGGCTATTCGTACAGAATGCTTCCTGCTGGTCGGGTGAGGTGTTAAAGGTTTTACGATCCTTATTACAGGGATGGAGAAACGGGCTGCATGGGAAAGCCACGTACCTAGTAACACATGGCTCGGCTCAGCAGAGATGGTGCTGGGGCAGCCATCTCACACTCAGGGAGTGCCCTGGGCACGTGACAGGCCCTAAGCGCGCGGTCCCGCAGCGCTGCAGAATCCTGCCGGCTCACTCCACTCGGAGACCTCCTGAGGGGTGATCAGCCTGCAAAAGGCAGTGAGCCACGGCTTGATATACCGGCCGGGGCCGCAGCGAAAAGATCTGCCCTCATGGGAGACACAGGAGCTAGCACCCCACTCTTTTGAAAACATACACCTGAAAGAACCGCGGAGAGAGTCTTCTGGGTGTAAAGGATGAGGGAGGCTGATGTGATGTGTGGCCAGTCACATGCTAAAAAGCAAAGCCACCCGAAGCCGGCCAGGCACCGGTTTTCAGGGTCACTTCCTTTCCATCATATCCTGGCATGAAAAACGGCTAGGGACAGGCCCTGTGTTGTGTTGGCAAGAAAACAGGAAAGCAGATCTTCACATGAAAAATTCTGATTCCTCAATATGACAGACGTTCCATTTAATTCCATTGATTAGCAGAAAGCTGGGGGAGCCAGAGGGGGCAGGCAGCGAGCCAGCAGCTGAGAGCTGGAGCCACAGGCCAGAGGACCTTGACTGGTACAGCTACCCCACGGTGACTTGGGCTGCAAGCTCTGGAGAACGTTCAGCTCTACCGGTCATGGGGAAAACGCGCTCATCGGAGTGAATGGACGTATTGTTGCGGGCAAGTGTTTGGAAGTATAGAGAATTCCAGAGATCAGTCATTACTGTATCCTCTTGGCTCAAACAAGGCTTATGACTTCAGTGGTTTTGGACGCTACTTAGCAAAACAGGTAAGCTACTGGACAGCTTGTTCGGGGGCTTAAATTTTTATCCATCATTTGTGAGAAAACATATTCAAGGGAAGGTGCTTTTCTGGGGTGGTGTGGGCTTCCTTCCCCTATGGAGAGCCAGTGGGAACCACAGCCCAGGGCCAGTCCTGGGCTCTGAGGATGCTTCTTTCAACCAGGGCCTGCGAGTGTTGACACGATATGGGTGTCAGTTATTTCTCTTGGAAGGAAGTAAAGCTTTTAGCCGCTGCAAAACACACACGTCCATGATTTCCTGGGGAGGAATCTCCTGGAAAGAACCACATCAGATTTGGTTCTTAGATGGGACGTGATCACTCCTAGGTCACCAGGAAGGATTCTTGATAACGGTCCTTGTCACTCCATGTGGCAAACTGGCTGGAAGACTGCTTGTCTCCTCTCTCCTTCCTGGTCCCAGTTAATTACATGTTTACGAAAGCCATCCTTCGGGTCTATCCTAGGTCCAGAGGGAACGTCCTTCTTTGATGCGCTTCTGTTAATTTATAACAACTACATGTTAGATAATGTCCAAAGATGAGTTTTCGAAGCCAACAGGCAGATTCTGAGGCCAATGCCACAAGCTTCTTCTCTGCTCAAGGCGAGGACAGACACTGTTGTTGGTCCCATCATGTGAACAATGAGACAGCGCTCAGCTCACCCAAGAAAGGCAACATCAGCTTCATGCTGGATTCAAAAAATACCTTCTCTCTTTTTGAATAAAATTCTTGGTGGAGTCTATGTTTTAAACTCATTTCAAAATTCTAATCTGTAATTTTATAACAAAGGATGTAAAAGAACAAAAATGTTTTGCTCAGGAGAATTTTAGGACAGATGTTAAGTAGAAATTTACTATGTTTCTTCTCATGTTCCGTATTTTTGCAAGCTGAATCACAAGATCTTCCTCGAAAGCACTACGCTTTTGGCCCACGGTTTTGTGGCTAAGTATATTCTTGTGAGAACCTCCAGTACGTTTCAGGATGCTCTGCATATTCATTAAATATTAACCTTAATAACATCAACTCTTCATAAGAAAATTTAGTAGAGATTCCAAAATGGTCTGAACTTAGTTCTAGAAATCTGACTCAACTACTTTGTACTCAGTTTGGATTTAAACAGCACGACAAGGGCTCTAATTTATACTTATCTTTAGCACTATTTAGAGCCTGTAGCTACACTGTGTGTCAGAACACAAAGGACAAAAGCACGCCTCTCAACGTCCAGCCCGTGCACGGGCTTTTCTTTCTACTCAGCCTCATCGGGTCTCAATGCTTACTGGCCATTAAGCAATTCATAAATGTCAACTTGACACTGTATTTCACAGGGTGGGGATCTGGATTCTAACCTTAGCTCTGACTTAAAACTCTGATCAAATGGTTCAGTTTCTCTATTCTGGTGCCTCCATCTCCAGAACAAGGGTAAACATTCCATCACAGAGCAGGAAGGAAGGGCCTTTGACAAGTCAACAAGCAGCTTGAAAACATGAATGTAAAGGCAACTGTCAGTGTAGGAACAGCACCCTTTGGGTTCACATCACACAGGACCTTCACGAGGACCAGGGGCTCCTTTTGGTACCCGACCAGTTGACTGTCACGGACTGAGTCAGATGTACACGTGCAGTGAGGGGTTGCAGGGAAGTTCCTGTGTGTGAAGCAGCCTGCGGGCGCTGACCATCCACAATGCCGTGAGCGCCAACAACAGAGAGTCAGGGAGTCTTCAGAAGGAGGGGCAGAAACAGCTGGGTGGAGTGGCTGCTGCTGCGAGCCCCTGGGGCAAGGATCCCCAAGCCCTAGTCCTGCTTCTGGGCTACAACCAGTCCCGCCTCCTCGCTCGGCCCTTGCTGTCCACGGCAGGTGCGCTAGGCTCACTCCTGGACTCAGGCGGTGACCATCTCCTCCAGGGTGGGGGCTCGGCACAGAGCCGGGCTTCTACCGCTCCCCTGTGGGCAGCAGAAACCTGGCGGGTGCTTGGCTGCCTGTGCCTCCTGCCTCAAAGCTGTGTCTAGGCTCAGAGGGGCAGTGAACTCGGGCGTCACACTTCAGGGAAGCGATGGCCACACAAGCACCCCGGGTCGTTGAGGAAGGGTGGAAAAGCACAGGGTGAACTTCCCGGAGAAGCCAAATCATATTTCAAGGGCCCAGCGACAAGAAGTGCCTGTGAATCCCTCGGGCCAGAGAGCCAGCAGCCAGAGCCTCCTGGGTCAGCAGAGAAGGAAAAAGAGGAAGAAAGAGAGTTCTCGGCCACAGCCTGGGATCAGTGCCTCTGATTCGTGGGAACGGAGAGCCTCTCCTGTTATGAGTCCGCTCAGGTTGTTCTGATGAAATGCTTGGAGGCAGGGAAAGACGGCCGGGATGGTGGGGTGGGGGAGAGCTGGACGCCTCCCTGTCACTGCTCCCAGTCAGGTCAGCGTCACAGAGCACCTGCGACTTGCTGCTGGGCCCTGACCCAGGTACAAGGTCCAAGAACATAAAAAGCCCAATCCCTACTCGCAGAGAAAAAGAGCCTGAGCATTGCAGAAGAAAGAAAAACCACCCAATGCGGCAACACTGTGATAATTCCTCCCTTTTTACTGAATGCCGGTGTGCATCTTGCACTAACTACATTATGCTCTTTATGTGTGTTTTCCCTTTAATCCTCCCGACAACTTCACGCCCCCAGTGACAGAGGAGGAAGCGGAGCTGGGGTGGCATGCTCAGGTCCACGCAGCAAGTAAGGACAAAGCCTGGTGGGGAAGGGATTGGGGGAGTGGGAAAGGGCCGGGACAGAGGAGAGAAGCCCGGGGGTGGGGTGGGAGGGGGGCAGGAGAAAGCGGAGGGAAGGCGGGGCCCGGGACAGGTGGGCGGCCTGGCCCTGCAGGGACAGGGTGACACTTCGGTCTGCCTGTGCTGCTTTGCGGGGAAGGAGGGCGGCCGGCTGTGGCGGCAAGGCTGGAAAGGAGGCCACGGTGGCCACACCGGGGGCAGTGATGGGGTGGAGAGAAGGACCAGCGTGGGGTGGGCAACGGGACGGGCCACAGGGCTTGGTGACTGGGTGTGCACGTGTCCCGTGAAAACGAGGCGCGTACGTGGGGCTGGGGGGACACGATGAGCTCAGTTCTCACCTGGGCAACTCAGTGGACGGGGGGAACACGCACAGAAATCACCAGGACGGGGGGCCGAGGGCTTTGGCCCGTCCCGCGAGGCAGGCGTGTGGCGGGGGTGGATCCCTAATCCCAGGGGGCCCAGAGTCTAGCGAGGAGACACCAGCACCTGCCCACTACGCTCCGTGGTGAGGCCCCCCAAAATGGGGCAGAGCCTGAGAGTCCACGGCTTCCGGGCACCTGAGTGGCCCCCGGGTTACCTGGGCCGCAGCAATCCGCAGAGGCGCCCGCAGAGACTCTCTGGCAGGCGGCAGCATGGCCCTGGCTTGCCCGATGCTGATGGCGCCGGGGCTGCTCTCCAGGAAAGCCCACAGAGTCGGGCAGGCCGACGGAACAACGCCCCCCAGGAGAGGTCAGCTCGGGGACACACCTGCCCGTCCCTGGCCCCAGTGCTGCCCACGGACACGCCCTCTTCTCTCAGACTGAGTTCTCTCTAAGCAGGGCAGGAAGCCATAAGGAGAAAGGTGGCAGCAGGAAGAAACAAGAGGCAGGCACGGGAGGCAGGAACACATTTTTCCCAGCAGGAGGGCACACGCTGTGTGCTATGACGTGCTGAGCGGCCGGCCCACTCGTGACTCCGGCCCACAATCTCTTTCTCACCCGGCTCTGTCGTCTCTTCTTTCCCGCCTCCTCCCCCTTCCCCGTCTGGCCTCCAGACCTGTCAGAGTGCCCCGGTCTCCGGGATGCCTGTGACGGGAGGTCGAGGAGGGGGCTGGACAGAGCGAGTCTCCCCCGGCTGGGCCCTAAAGGACACGCGTGCTACGGCACGAGAGCCTGCGCCCAGCCCTCAGAGAGTCACTGTCAGCGGCTCCACACATCTCCCCCCTTTAAACTGAAGTCCTCAACATGACACACCCTTGACTTTGTTACCCGAAAGATTTTTAAAAACAGATGACAGTTATTATGGGTATTTCCGAAGTTCTTCTTAAAACCTGGGTCTTCTAGTAGTTTTACTTCTCCAGAATCATTTCGGAAGCCAAGATGGTAAAGCAAGTATTTCAACAGATTCCTAGCATCCAGACAGATCTCTTGGTGATAGTAAATATCAGTTGGCAAAGAAAGGATGTACCAGAAAATAGTTCAGGAGACGGCGGAGTTTTCTAACGTCGCCGTTGCAATACCTGGAGGGCACTGGCAACCCCAACGGTTACTGACAGACTCTCAGTAACACCTCGGTCAAGGGTAAGGTGAATATGGACCCGACCCAAAACTTTCAAGATTGGCACCACTAGGGTTCAGAATGACAGAAAACGCAAGCCAGAGGAGGGAGATGGTGAGGAAACGGCACGTGGGACTTCAGGGTGAGGGGGGGAAGGGCTGGTGCTGGAGGGACGAGAAGCGGGTGGAGGTGGAAGGCGGGCAGCCAGCACAGGCTGGGCCGCAGTGAGAACAGGGCAGGCAGCCCAGGGGGTACAAGTGATGGAGGAGAATCCAGGGACAGGAGCAGACGCCAGCACCACGTCTGAGAGCTGTTTCTAGGAGGGCCCGCCACTCAAACCCTTACCAGTGTCACCAAGGGGCAGGCTCATTGCAAGGCCCAGCACAATCAGAACAGGAATGAGGGCGTCGGCCTCCCAGCCCGGGGGAGGCTGCACCTAGCTCTCCACGTCATTCTGGTCTCACGGTCACTCATCGTTTCCCTGAACGCCTTCTCCTATCAAACTGGTCTTAATACCCTGGACACCACACGTCAGTCTGGCTACGCGTCTCCTAGGATCACAGCGCGTGGCGGGAAGGACAGGGAGTCTGTGGACGGGGGGCTAAGCAGACCCAGCCGGAGACCGCGAAGAGGAGGGTGGGCGCCAGGCAGGAACGGGAGCAGGAACGCGTCTGGCACACAAGTGGGGAAAGAGCTCAAGACCGGCCTGAGCCCCGGAGGTCCGCACCCACAAGGCAGCTCGGGGAGCAGCTGGTCTGGGGTAAGGGGCAGGACACGTGGAAGGGCTGGAACTGTCACTATCCTCCAGCCCACTCACCCAGGACCTCAGTCCTGCGTGCTTATACTTGAGACAATCTTCCTTCCAGAATGTATGCCAGGCCTTCCCGGCCTCATCTTCAGGCAGGGCCCTCGGTGTGGAACAACTTGGACTAGACTTCCCTGACCTTTATCTCCCTGAAATCCTAACTGTCCTTCACACCACCACTCAAGCGCCCCTTCCCCACGAAGCGCCGCCTGGCACTGTCCCGGCTCCACAGACCATCTGTGACTCTCGCGCTGTTACTCACACTCTGCCCGGGCCGGAGTCTCTTTTATGCCCAACTTATTCTGCCTACTCAATTGCAAGGGCTGCTCAAGGATGATGGGGCCACCCTACTCGCTCTGGATCCTTCTTGCTGCCTGACCCGCACTAGGAGAGGCTCCGTGCTTATTGAATTAAACTTATCCTGGGATCCTGGGAAGAGGGAACAAGAATGCTTTTTCAGCACCTACTGCATTTTACATTGAGCAATGCAGATGTACTGCTCTACAATTCCCTTGGCAAGGTTTTCAATCTTCCTGTTACATGGCAGAAGTAACAGGTCACTGGACCAAGAACTGTGTGAGGTGTCTTCAGATTTGGCACCTGCTGTATTCCTATGAGGCAACCCTTGGGAATTCCATGCTGGACTGACGACACAGGCCCAGGGACATTCGGGAATAAAGGGCTGCTCTGAGAGCATGTCAAAGCCCTTCTGTCTGGGGCTCATCTTAGAACGTAGCAGAGAATATACGAAGAATACGCTGGTATTACACTAAATCATTTCTCCGGGGTCTCAGCATTTCAAATGTCAAGCGTTGCATACATTTAGGCCATTACTAGCAGCTCTTGAGGCCTGGAGGGACTTTCCTTTCAGTGAAGTAAAGCACCTTTCTTAGCTCACTCCCCTCAGGCTCCTTTGTGGAGCTGCCGTTGACAACACAGCATTTCTGCTGCAGGACGCCGTAAGACTCCCCTACGTGCCAGGGCTGATAGCCACGACGTACTCACACCCAAACTTAATTAAAATGCCCTCAAATTTTCTTTAATTCCATAGTAAACAGTCCAATGCATTGACAGTCTTCTACCCCAAACTACTCAAAAGGGATATTGTAGACACCCTTAGGAAAACCCACACTTCCTTTCTGTTCACAGAGGGGGGAAACTGTCAAGAGCTGGGATTGTCTACAAGCCAAGTTTAGCAAGATTTGTGAAAGGAGCTTGCCAGAGGTGCGTGCTGAGGAAACAGAGGGCGTCTGTGCACCAGGGCAGGGCTGGGGGTGGGGCGAGTGGTGTTTAGCCTTTCTACAGCACGTATGGTTGGTGCGGGCTCTAAAAAGCTAGGCCCTAGCACACTGAAGGGAGGACTGCGCCCCAAGGGCCTCACAACGGGCAGGTGCAGCTTAAACCGGGCGCTGGATGGCTCCCAAATACGGAAACTGGACGAGACCACACTGGGAACCCAAGCTTGGAGAGGTCTCCAAAAGTCACCAGGTCAACCTTGTCATTCATAGAGGGAAAGGGAAGTGCAAGCAGGTTAAGCCACTTGCCCAAGCTCTCCTGTACAGAATCAGAGCAGAGCCAAGACCAGAGTCCAGAACTCTAAGAGAAAGTGCAATAGTAATAAACTTTCTAGGCTTACTGTGTGCCTGGAAGTCTCCTGTGAGTTTACTTAATCCTCCCATTCATGAACTACTATAAGAGGCAAGGAAAAGTACAATCCCAAAGGACAGAAATTGAGGCCTGGGGAGGATAAACCGATTTTAAGTGGAGCCCAAATGTGCCCCCTTGCCAAGTTCTTTCCCCTGACATCCGGAGTGTCACTGGAACAGATTAATTGCGTCAGCACAGCCACACTTCGAAGCTGTGTCCTAGGCAATGACACACAGTTGCTGTTGCTTTAAGCCACAAAGTTTTGGGGTGGTACGTTACGTAGCAAGAGTTAGCAAAAGCTAACTGATACAGCTCTCAAACTCAAACTCCGTCATGCTGGGTATAACCTGCTCTCCGGGGCTTTGCTTCCTACGTGAGGACTATTCCTTTTTAAACACAGAACACTACAGGGCTGACCCAAGGCCCAGTGTGAGAATGGAATAAAAAGGCCAAGACGTCCCTGCCAGTTTATGCCTGGGTGATGACATTCCAAGTGCGGCCGCTAATGATCCCCATCCCACCGGCTCACACAGTCCTTTGGGCCACAGCCAGCCAACCACGCATACCCTTTCCCATCTAGTGCAGGGGCCTGCGGAGAGACAGAGCCGGCGATGGGCAGCAGCACACACGTCGGGAGGCAGGAGCGACAAGGGAAAGATCTCGCTCACCAGTTTCCCAGTAGCGAGCAGCAGGGAGCGACTCACCGAGGGCACAGGTAAGTTGCCGTGCCGGCTGAGAAAGGAGTTAGAGACGGACACACTGATGCCCTGAGCGGCACTGCCGTCCTCGGGAGTGAAGGCCACTTTAGTTTGCTGGACACAGTAGGAGACAGAGGAGAAGGAAGCAGCAGCATAGGAGGCCTGCTGGACAGAGGAAGGAGAGAGAAGACAGGGAAGGAGGGGGAAAGCAGAGGACAGTCAGGCATGTACACGTAAAGGCTAAACAGGCTGCTACCCGACTCTGCTGGGACATTCTGGAGAGGGATGGCTTCCCGGCCCAGCTCAGGGGTTAAGGACGCCTGCCAAAGGTGACCTGGGTGAGTGGGCGCCCTCTTCACTTCTGGGTCCGCTGGAAGTGGCGGTAAGGTGGGAAGAGCCATGCAGACCTGGGTGAGTCCCTGCTCTTCCGCTTATTTCGGGTCCCAGACCCCCCTCTGTGGGGTGGCTGTGCTCCAGCAGAGTGCAGAGGGGGAGCCAGGCTGCCTGGGTTTAATCTGAGCCCCGCCATTCGTGACCTGCCTGGCCCTGGGCATTACTCAAAGCTCTCTGTGCCCCAGGTTGTCATCTGTAGGATGTGGGGAACACGGTGCTGGGCGGTATGCATGGAAAGCACTTAGGACCAGCCTCCCTCGGCGCACGCGGGCCAGCAGGTGTAACCAGCACTCTCACTTCTGTCTGGAAAAATGGGGTCACACTTCTTGCGTCTGCCCTGGAGAAGGGATGCCAAGCAGCTGGCACAGGGCATGGCACACGTGTGCCCGGGCTTCAGTCAGAGCTGGGCATGGCTCCCAAATCTTCCACTTCTGGCAGTGGGCTTTGAGTCAGTCTCTCCAGCTCTCTCAGCCTCAGTTTACTTAAAATGGGGGTGCCAGGGGCCGTGGGGAGGATCGTGCGACACCATACGAAAGCCCCGGTGCTCACTCAGAGCGCTGTTTAACAGGGTGTAGGCCCACCTCCCGGGCCCCCGGCAGGCCTCTCCCCAGAGCTGCCCTCACCGCCGCCCTGCCACAGGTGAGGCCGTCTGACAGCTCTCTCACGCGGGCTGGGACTCGCGTGCGCTCCTTAGGGATCTCTCCCCAGTTCTCTGACACCTATGGGCTACACGATACAGAGAAGATGCCCAAGGCCGGCCGACAGGCACGCGTGCACTCCGGCAGGAGGGGATGAGAAAACTTCACATTTCAACCTAACTGGCCCAGCTGTCCAACCAAACATTTTAGGTCAGAGGTCCCGGGGGCAGGCATTTATATTTCTGTGGTGACAATTTCTTCTTGAAATCCTAGAATCAATTTTCAATTTCTGTTCATATTCGGGCATGTTCAGGTGTCTGCGGGGTGACCAGTACAGGTGAAAAACTAAGACCCTGAGCACAACTGCTGAAACACAGCTAGCTGGTGGCAGAACTGCGACCCACGACTCCCAGCCCGAGCCTGGCCTTTCCTCTACTAGACCAGGCTGTCCCCCAAGAGGCTGGCTGTGGCTCTGCGGGGCCAGCCCCAGAGCCTGCTGAGTGTAGGAAGGCTCGGGGATGCCTGGGGCCAGGCATGCTCGAGGCCCAATCACAGCACTGCTGAGGCCCAGACAGTTTCGAGGAGTCACCCAGGGGCCTTTGTCGTCCGGTCGGCAGCTGCCTCCCAGAAAAGTCGGGGCAGTACCTCACGTCCTCTCGCAATGGATAAAAGGCGGCCTGGCCAGCCACGCTGGGCCCCTCGCCGGTTAAATCACTACCAAATTGACCAGCGTAAGAGCAAGACAGCACACGCAGCTCTGATAAAGTCGGGTCTCCTTTCCTGGAGAACACGGCTGGATGGGACATTTGGATTCCACACCCTGACCAGAGCCCACTCAGTTAGTAAACTGGTGGCAAAGAGAAAAGGGTTGAGAGGCGCACCCGCCGTGCCCCTCGTCTGGTCCCAGAGCTTCACAGCCTGCCCACGGCTGGACAGCCTGCCTCTGTGCCACCTACACGGAGTCCTTACACAGGAGGGGTTTTTGAAGGAGGAACGGTGCGCCATGCCTGAAACACAAAGCGGCTCTGTGCAAAGCCATCCTGCTTCAATAGAGCTGGTTCTCACTGGGCCATCCCCGGCCAGGGCGGGGTGTTAAATCACTGGGCAGAGTGAGGCCCATTATGTAAATCAAGTCCACAGATGGCCCTACACAGACCGTGCCCTGTGCTCTGATTGAGTCCCTCCTTTCTGGGAGGTCTATATTGGAGCCAAAGAAGAGAGAAAAAGGACCGTCAACAGAGAAAGCAAACATTCTGAGTACAAGCCAGCCCCAGCTGCAGGGGCTGCTCTGGAAAAGAAAGGTGCCACCCCCCAGGGTGGGGAGATGGTGCAGCAGGAGACAGGCCGCAGCGAGGGCACGAGAGCACGGCCCAGAGCCCTGGCTCGGAAGGAGAGGTGCCGAAACCTGCCCCAGGACCATCCCAGTTCCTAGAGACCCGTCAGGATGAGAGACTGGCTGCTGGGGGTGGAACAGCGAGGGGCACCCGGGAGGGGCCGCTTACCAGCTGCCGCTGCTTGGGGGGCAGGGCGGGGGGCGGGGCGAGCTCTTGCGGGGCATCCCCGGCGCTGAAAGAGTCGCTGAAGCCATACACCTCCATGAGGAGCCTGTTCTTCTGCTGGTAGATGTGCTCCTTCTGCGGCGTCCGGTAGAACACGGAGGGCTGTGGCTCCGAGTAGTCCTCGAGCAGCTGCATGTAGGCCAGCACTGCGGACACAGGGGGGCACTGGGCTGGAGACCGCTGTGCACAGACCCCCACCCTACCCCCTCACAGCGGCCAGGGTGAGGGCCCGGACAGCCCACTCTGTGCGACACTACCACGCGGACACCCGTGTCAAGGCGATGTGAACCCTGACTCGGCGACCATGGCGTGTCACGGGGGGTCACGGTGGAGGTGGCGACGGGGGGCGGGGGTGGTGGTGGGGAGCCGTGTGTGCGGGGAGGGAGGGCAAGGATCTATGGGAACTCCCTGTACTTTCCGCTCAACGTCCCTGGGAACCTAGAACCGCTCTAGGGAATAGAGTCTGTTTTTAGAAAGGCGTAGGGGGCACTCCACTCCGTGCTGAGAAGCCCTCGGGGCTTTCCAGCCTCTCCAGGGCCGTGGTCGTGGCCCGTGCGCAGGGCTCAGGGCACAGCGGGCGCCCAGTGCACGCTGCCCGCTCCTCTGGCTCTTTCAGTTCCTGGACCATGCTCGGGGCTTTCCACAGCGCTGTTCCAGCTGCTCTTCCCGCAACCCTGCTGCTACGCTGCCAGGCCCGACTCTTTCCCTCCTTTGGGCCTCGGGCTCAGGTTCCCTGACTTCCATGGAGGCCTCTCACCCCTGGCTCTGCCCCAGCAGCCCCTCCTCAGCCCCACGTTCCCTTCCTTCGGAGGCCTTCCCACTGTGTGTCACGAGCTAGCTGGGCTTTTCTCATTCGTCTGATTTTTCTGAGCACCTACTATGTGTTAGGCACTGACCCAGGTGCTGGGACTACACAGGGGCCAGCAAAGTGAATCCTTTGCCTGCGTGGCGCTCACACCCTCCCCAGGGAGACAGAAAACAGGCCGAGGTGCAGTATGCGTGTCCCATGGAGGACAGTGAAATGGGGTGGCGATGGGGGCGCTTCTCTAGAATAAGGGTGAGGATGGGTGGAAGAGTCTTCCCGGCCAGGCAGAGGTCCACAGCCAGGACGAGGGTCCAGTGAGCAGAGCACAGCTGGTGAGGGGAGAGGGATGACCCAGGAGGTTGCATGGGGCTGTGTGAACGGGGTAAGGAAGCGGGCTTGATGCTGAGTCGGCAGGAACCCACAGAAGCCCCCCACCCCCACCCTGGGTGTGCCCGGAGCTGCTTCGTCTTGGGAAGACGGTTCTGGGCGGCTGTGCTTGCTCAGGTGAAAGGCCGCGGTGGGGGTGGGGGTGAGAGTGGTTTGGTTCAGGAAGAATCTCCAAAGCAGGTGCAACAGGACTTACTGCCTCTCACTCAAGAGCTGAAGCTGCAGGAGGGCAGGGACCTTGTCTGTCCTGTCGGCTGCTGTATCAGCGGTGCCTAACACACAGTAGGTGTCCACACATATTTACAGGATGAATGAATGAAGAGAACGCATGTCCCTCCCGCATCTGTCCCTGCTCAGTGACTTGCTGAACCAGGCTGCAGCCCCGGGGGGTGGGTCTTGCAGAGCACCCGCTGGGTAGGCGAGAAATAACAGTCACTAAGCTCAGTTCTCCCCCTCCAAGCCCAGAGGTTCTAAGGAACATCCTCTGTACAGAGGGATGAATAGTGAGAAAAGAAGTGCTCACATTGAAACATAAGGATCCTCCTCTCTACAAGCCCTTTAAGAAGTCCTAGCCCCGGTGCTCTGTGACCACCTAGAGGGGTGAGATAGGGAGGGCGGGAGGGAGACGCGAGGAGGAGGGGATATGGGGATACATGTATAGCTGATTCACTTTGTTATAAAGCAGAAATTAACACACCATTGTAAAGCAATTATACTCCAATAAAGATGCTAAAAAAAAAAAAAAAAAAAGCAGTCCTAGCCCTTGCCACTGTGGCCATCTGTCCCGGAGCTGCGGCCTCACGGCGCAGCTGCCTGCACCTGCGGGGCCCGCACAGCAGGCAGGCTCCCTCACCGGCAGTGTGGCGCCACCGACGGAGCCCTTGGCCGCAGACAGCGGCTCTGCGGCAGGTGTGAAGCCCTCAGCCCTCACGTGAGGGCATCAGCGTATACTTTATTTCTGACTTTTGGAGGTTAGTGATCCAAGCCCCATCTTCTGAGCCAGGCCTTTCTGTAGACTCCAGAGGGTTCTGGGAGAAATGACAGTCTGGACCTGACAGAGCCGTCATCTGGTGTCCGTAGCTGTGAGGCTGGACTGGAGCAGAAGCCCTTTCTCCAACCCCAATCTACCTGTGTGGATGGGATCTCGCACTTTCCACTCCCTGTCACAAAGTCAAGGTCAAGGCAGGCCGGAACTGCTCCGCCCTTCCCCTTCTCTAGGTAGCGGAGGAAGCTCCTGGGTGTTAGGGCATCCTCTATACAGACGCGTGTTTGGAGGGAAAGGCACCGTTGCGCCCCTCAATACCTGCGTCAGAAATAAGTACTAACTTATTTACAGAGTTACCGCGCACGAACTAAGAGGGAGGTGAAGGGATGCGAGCACCTGCTAGGTGAAGCCAAAGTTCAGATACTAAGAAACCATGGCAAGAACAAGTTTGCAGGGCTTAACTTCGTATTTTCAAATAACCAGAAAGTTGGGCTTAACTGGAGACCTAAACCAGTCAGAAATGAAAGGACAGAGATACTTTGCTGGGGAAGGCAGCTGTGAAGGTAGGGAGATGGTCTTTTTCTTCTCTGTACCTCAATGGGGTCAAGGTAGACAGGAAATGCCTTTCTCCAAATACATCTTTCTAGCACCCTACACTGAAAGAGGGGTTCAAAGTTACCTTCTTTATTTAAAGGAATCAGTAAGAACATCTCAGCTCCAGAAAGCACAGAGTGGAGCTTGGCTGTAAAAGGTGGTTTCCCCCATAAAACCGGTGCTTCTCAAAGAGAAGTGCAGCTTGCAGTCCCCCTGGAACCCCACATCGCCTTTTCTCTAACACTGCACAAGCAACACCACTGGGTTCCAGGGCAAGATGCAAACCATGAAGACGACCCCAAATGCCCACGAATTTCTCCCTAAGGAGCCTGAATGCAACCGCCTCTGCCTGACCAAAACTGAAAGCTTCAGCAAGGCTGCGATCTTTTCAGGAGCGCCATGAACTCCTTGATGTTGAGGTCCTTGTAGAGAGCTGCTAACCAAGCACAGAGAAGCAGCAGCGATGGTCGCCACCTTCTAGAATCAAGGAGGACCAGTCCACTTCAAAGGTAGCCCAGCACAAGGGCCCAGAGACTACAGCCACCGGCATCACTGGGAAGGCCCAGTGGGCACCTGGGGCTATGGGCAGACAGCGATGAGGAAGCTTGTCTGGCACAAGGGGCTCACAGGGCCGGGGACCCTCAGAGCAACCCAAAGGACGGGGATATTCTCTGACACCGAGGCTGCGCGTGCACAAGCTTTGTCCAGCGTTAGCCAAGTATAAAGGTGATGATTATCTCCTCCTTTCCTTCAAAGCAACTCTGTGAGGAGTTTTCCACGGGGCCACAGATTGGAACTCTTCAAGGGTCCTCTCGGGAAGTGAAGAGCAGACTTGAGACTAGGACTGAGCCTCAGGGAGCCTCAAGTCAGGGGTCCTTTCACAGGGCACAGAGGAGGCCACCAGCTGTGCAGGGGTTCCTACTGTAAGCTGGCACAGGGCTCAGGGAAGTGGGGGGAGGCCTTCCTCCTCAGCCTGGGAGGCAGTGAGTTGAGCTAGGAAAACACTGCTCAGAAACCCACATCTGCCACCCACTTCCTTGCTGATCTGATCTTGGGCAGAGGCTCAGTTCCTTTGAGCTCCAGTTTCTTCAGCTATAAAAAGGGGGCTAATGACACCCGGCCAGCCAGGAGGTTGGTAAGGACGAATACGACAGAGTATGTCAGAGTATGTCAAGGGTGCCACACCGGAAGCGCTCAGTAGATTTTAGAGGTTTGCAGGCACAAGAGCTACAGACGTTTACAGATGACATAGAGCCTAGAAATGGATGCCTAAATTAATAGGAAATATTTTCAGCCACAGGAGACTTGAGGCTATTCAAAAGGCAACAACGGACGCCTCCCCCTTTCCTTTTCTTCTCTGCCTGAAGCCGGCTGCCCACACCTGGTCTAAGAGCTCAGAGGGCGAGGCTCCTGGCTCCCCAGCCAGGCGGCACCACAAATCTGCTGTGGTTTGCACAGATGCAAGCCTGCTCTTGGCCTGGGTCCAGAAGATTCCTAGGAAAGGACAGGCAAGGGTGCGAGCCCTCAAGGGCACGCTGCTCAAGTCAGGCCAGGTGGGTGGAGGGGAGAGGCCCATGGCTCTTTAGACGCCTCTGCGTGTAGACAGGCGCAGAAGGAGACGTTCCTGGCGTTGCTGCTTGCAGCTCCCTCTACTAGCGGCCTGGTTTCTAGTGAGTGAACTTACATGACAGACGGGAACGACATCATTAGCCCTACAGAGCCAGCTCTCCCTCCAGCTGGGGGACCATACCACCGAGGCCATTATACAAGCTGGGCGACACCCAGTGCGGTAACTAAGGCCAGGTCTCCCCTTCTGAGAACGGGCCGCTCTCGGCAGGGCCAGTCAGACGCTCTCGCTTGGGAATTTGGAATGGATTCTCAACTTCCAGGTCACAGAAGTCATCTGCTGGATGTTTCCACTGAGGCCAGGGAATCCTGGGGCTGTGGGCTGATGTGGCCACACACATACTGGAACACTGACAGCCAGTCTGCCCAGGGAAGATGAGGCAGAGCCGTGCGGGTGACGTGGGGAGAGGGCGGGGCAGAGAGACAGGCAACACAGAGCAGTCGGGGAGCCAGCAGAAAAGCAAATCCCTGCAGAACTCTACTTAGGACCTTGGAAAATATTCAAAATACAAAAATCCGAAATTTCAGCTCTACCCCTGGGCCCTAATAACATCATATATCAGATCATCTGGTCCAAGAAGTGTCCTCAGCAACTCCAACCAAGCAATCTCAGATTCCAAGTGGTGACGTGACATTTCAGGGTCTGCAAACAGAACACAGAGCGGTACCAGGGTTCTCGCTAAACAGCCCCCTGCATTTCAGGGAGCCTTAGAAAACCCCTGTGGGTGCGATCAGGGCTATTTTAATTCAAATGTCTGTTCTGCTTTACCCAGAAGTAATGCCGTGATATTTGTTTCTCTCTGTCACCACGTGTTCGGGCCAGAAGGTCAACTGACTGCCATCTACAAGAGGCCAAATACTCTGTGGAGACCAGACCTGAGGTTCTGTCGAGACCAAAAGGAGAGGTCAGCTTATCAGGCTTTAGAAATGATTCCCAGTACTGACAACACAAGGCTCCTGTAAGTGTCCACATACCTGTGGTTCTACCTTTTATGAAATTACGAGGCCACTGGTTTGATTCTGATCTAATGTTTCAATAAAACACCATTTTAGGTTACAAAAGGTGCTTCCCGACAATAGCTCAACAAAAGCTTACTGTGTTTGTTTTTCTTCTCTGGTAGAGGAGGAGGTTTTTCTGGGTCACCTGTTGATTCAGGAACAGTGAAATCACCCACAAATTCAACAGAGGCTGAGGAACCTCCTTGCTGAAAGGGAAGAATAGCAGCAAAGGGCGTGAAGGGGACGGACTGGACCGAGGCCGGGTTCTGCAGGTCCTCCTCGGAGATGTTGTCGTACTGCGAGGGGTGCCGCTCGTAGGACGCCCTGCAGCCAGAGCTGTCCGCCATCTGGGAGGCCGCGCTCCTGCGCTTCTTCTCGGGAAGAGCAGGCGGCACGTCCATCTGCTGCCCTGGGGCCGAGGGCCCCTCTGGCTGGGGACAGCTGCCCAGAGGCAACTGGAAAGGATGGCCGAGAAACGGAGACCCAGACTCCCCCAAGGACTCTGGCAACGGGCTGAGGTTACAGGCCACTTGCTGAGGTATCTGGTCTGCGTTAGAGAGGTCTTGCTGGAGGAATTCGTAGTCAGGGTCGTAATGATCTGCGTTCACAACAGGAGAAACATACTGTGAGCCACCAGCCCCCACAGAAAGAAAAGCTCCCACGTTTCTTCCCTGACCCAGCGCTGCTCTTTAGAGTGGCCAAAACACATCTCCCATCTCATCCGCAAAGACTCTCACTTTACTTTATATTTTTCATTTTTCTCCTGCTTATAAAAGTAAAACCAGATGGGAATTTGACTGTTTGCTATCCAATTCTTTGTACTTTCCTGGATTTTTAAAAGTTTCTTACTTAAAAAAAGAAAAATGCATGACCACTGTAGAAAAGGTGGCCAAAAAACCCTATTGAGAAAATAAAAATCACCCAAAATCCCATAATCTAACTATAATCTCTGCTTACCACTGGATATATTTCCTTAAAAGTCTTTTTTCCCTTGGATTTTTTTTTCTTTTTAAACTCTGAGAAAACACTATATAAGTGGTCTTGGATTTTGTCCGCTGATCACTATATCATAATTGGTTTTTAATACAGCTGTGTATTATTCCACCAAATGAATGTATCGTAAGTCTCCTGATTTCCTATCACTGAGTAGTAGATTCTTTCCAGTTTATCATCATTACTCTTAATAATGCTGAGATTAATGTCTTTGGACAGAAATCTTGCCATAAATCTCTGATTATGTTCTTAAGATAAACTCTCAGAAGTGAAGTATCTAGTTCGTGGGGACATGGACAGCTCAGTGCTCTGTAGGCCTCCTGCCGAACTGCACGCCAGACCCTCACTGGGCCCCACCGCCCGAGGCCAGCTCCCTTGCCTTCGCCCTCCGTCAGAAGTGGGCAGGGGCTCTGAGCACAGACGGCTCTGAATTCTGGCAAAGGGATTCAAACGGCACACTGGCAGGCTAACTGAAGTAACGGCTGCCATGGGGCTTCGCACTGCTCCCCCACTTGAACTTCCAGCCCCTTCAGAGGCTGACGCTGGTAGCCTCATTTTGCAGATGAGGAAACTGAGGCTCGGATTTTGAGTGACTTGGCCAAGGTCAACAGAGCCAATGACCGGCATCACTGTCTGAGCCCAAAACAGCCCCGGAGAGACGATGAGCCAGCAGTGGTGGCCGCGATGCCGGCAGCTCACCTAGAGTCTCACAGCTTGTGTTCCGGGAGCACCGCCCGCTGTCCCTGTCCAGAGACGACAGCTGCTCGTCCGACTTGCTGAGCTTGCCTATGCTGCTGCAGGGGGACAGGCGGGGCGACTCGCCGCCATACGAGTGGCTGCCGCCCGACAGTCGTCTCTGTGCGTAACAGTCCACGTCAAAATCCTCCCGGCAAAAACGAAAACAAACCAAGTCACTCCTGGGAAATGGTGGCAGAGACCAGGGGAGGGAGCCGGTACGTTTACTCGGAGAAGGAGATACCGGCAGGCTCAGCAACCTGCTGGAAAGGCCCGTCTTTGCTGTAGGCTGTGAACGCCACTTCTGCGCCTCCTGAGAAAGAGGGCCTGTGCCAGCGCTCAGAGCTCAGTGCGAGGGAGGCCCTGGGGCCGGTCTCGGCCTCCCCACCCCGTGAGGGAACTTCCACCCCAGTGCGGAGAGCTCCTCCTGACCAACGCCAGGGACTGAAGACCACTGGGTTTCTCTCAGCTTCAGGAACCAAATCCCCAGACCTGAAGCCTTCCTCTGCCTTTCTAGATGGAGCTAATTACCTGCCTATTAATTCCAACAGGCAAACTGGAGCCACTGGTGGCTCGACTCATGGGGGCCACGACGGCCACTCGGGTAGGGGATGGAGCCGACTGTCTCTTCTTCGGTGGCAATGCCGGTGGAGGACTGAAACAGAGCAAGGAACCCTATCAAACCAGACACCCCACAAAATGCTTTAAACAGATACTGGGGTATGGGAGGTGGGTTCTTTCATTATCAGACACTTCACACCTGCTTTTCACACTTTCAACTCCCATCCCATCAGTGCCAAAAAACTAGTATCCAAAGTTCTTGCTTTTCTTTTCGTAACAAATGGTACCAGTTTTTGCTTGGTTAAGGCTAAAAGGCAAGCGGTTGGGAGTTCTCAGGGTGCAGGACAAGGGAGGGCGCTGGGCCAGGCTCGCGTCCTCTGGAGACGCCCCTCCGGAGGAAGGTCAAACCGCCAAGGTGCCCAAAGAGCAGGTTCTGACCCTAATGGCACCGTCTTCTTTTTGGCTCATCCTACCCATCCATTCATGAAATTATGACATAAATAGAGGAGGGTGCTAGAAAAACAGAAAATTACCTATTATCAACCACACGAATGCCAGGTAAGGGGGGTTTGGGGGGCGCGACCTCTTCATCCGTGGAATCTGGGAGCCCCTCGGCCGACTGCGACAGGCCGGTCGTCTTGTTTAGAATCTCCATCTCTCGATCTGTCAAGGGGAGCTCAGACTGGCTGGAGAGTTGAAGAGAACTCGGGGTTACAGAAGGCCACAGAGAAGGTCCTGAGAGCGTGAGGATGTGACCAGGGCAGGGAAGTCATGGGGGGACAGGGACGGAGGTGCCCTGGACACAGAGCTGACACTGTGCCCTGGGCTCCAAGGCAGAGATGGGGTTTCAAGTCTGGTTCGATCACCCACAAACAGCAGAAGCTTGGCCAAGTCCCCCTGCCTCTGCACCTCAGTTTCCTCATCTGTAAGAGGAATCTCTGGACTAGATGATGTTCTAAAATGCTCCAAGTGTAGGTTTTATATTTTTACTAGGGGCTTGTAGTAGAAATTATTGCAAGGCCTTGTAACTGTCCACATTACACCCTCAGTTTCCTTTCCTGATAAAGTTAAATGCTCTCAAGTCAAACCCCTAAAACCCAACCCTTCAAAGTTCTTTCTAATTATGGGAGGAAGCTGGTCAAGAAAAGTATAGGTGGGTTTTGACATCACACACTATCCTTAGAAAAGGTCATGCTGACTATTAACCTGGAGACCAGGCAATTCTTCAGAATGGGTGTGAGCTACACACACTTTAAAGTAATGCAGGCTCTTACCCAGAATTCACTGAGAAGGGAATGTGGGCCTCACAGGGCCTGCCTGATGTGGGCTCCGGACCTGGCTCCCCTTCTTTCTCAAGTGTAGATCAACCGTGACCCCAGATACTGGAGGGTCTGGTCAGCACTCACCCGTCGGGTTTGCAGGCTGGGGAACTGGGTTTCACTGGGCTTGTTGGAGACGGATGCCCCTGCTTCTCGATGGTAAGTCTGACAAGCTCCTACACCCCACACAAGAGAAAAGCAGTGAGACACGAGGAAGGTTCCTCACCGTGAATGTTCCCAACCAGGTGGGTCAGCTGTCTGTCCTCCACTGCCCACAGATTCCTCACTCACCATAAGTGCAAGTATGATTTGACTTAGGTAATCTGCCTGACTTCCCAAAACGTCCCCTACCCTCCAAAAATACCCGCACAGCACACTGAAAGTTTCAAGTGCATAAAGGCACTTCCTTTTGGAAGGGGGAAATGACAAGCCCCACTGTCTCAGAATGACTAAGTTCATCACACAGACCAAACTCCTGGCAGAACAACTGCCAGTCGGTTTGTGGAGGAAGAACTACTACCCTTTAGTTCTCTGAAGCCATTATACGATGTGCAGGACGCTGCTTACTAACAATCAAACCTCTGGTCTTGGGGAAGGTGGTTTCCCAGAGTGAGCTGGCCATGGGTGTGGCAGCAGCAGATATCCTGAAATGACTGGTGGGAATCTTTGTCGATGGACAGAAAGTTTAGGGCATATTACCCGGCAGAGAAATGACTTTAGAAAATATTTTTTTAAATAGGAAAAAAAAAAAAAAAGGTGATTAGGGCCTACTTGGTTTTTTCAACTAGAATGCATCTTCCTCCAATGTGATGAGTTTCGGTGATTGCATACACCATACAAGAATCACTCAAAAATGCAGAACGTTCCCACCACCTTCTCCAGTCAATCTGCCCCATCGCAACCACTTTTTCACTTCTGTTTCTTGGATCACTTCTGTTTCTTGGATCACTTCTGCCTAGAACTTGAAATAAGTGGAACCATACAGTATGTACTCTTTGGTGTCCATCTTCTTTTTCTGAACAGCTTTAGGCCATAAAATTCAGCCTTTTTTTTTTCCTCTGTACGCGGGCCTCTCACTGTTGTGGCCTCTCCCGTTGCGGAGCACAGGCTCCGGACGCGCAGGCTCAGCGGCCATGGCTCATGGGCCCAGCCGCTCTGCGGCATGTGGGATCTTCCCGGACCGGGGCACGAACCCGCGTCCCCTGCATCGGCAGGCGGACTCTCAACCACTGGGCCACCAGGGAAGCCCAAAATTCAGCCATTTAAAGTGTGCAATGCAATGGTTTTTAGTCTGTTCACAGTGTTGTGCAACCACCAACACAATCCATTTTAGGACTCATTATTACTTCCAAAACAAACTCTGGACCTTTCCGTGGTCCCTCCTCATGTCTCCCCAGCCCTCCCGGACCCACAACCACTAATCCACTCTCTATCTCTATTTGTCGATCCTCTTTTGCTCAGTGTAAACACCCAGGTCTCTGTGTGCATGAGTAGTGTGTTCCGTGATGTTGCTGAGTTGTATTCCAGTATATGGATAAACCCACAATCTCTTCATTCATTGCCCTGTTGATGCAAACCTGGGTAGGACCTACCTGTGTCACATGAGAAGTTCAGGCTTTCAGCATGAACATCTATTTCTAAAGTTACAGAGGAGGCAGCAACGGAAGAAGGTGGGTAATACAGCAGTGTGCCCCCAAATCAGACTGCAAAGCCTCTCCCAACTCAAAACACCCCACACAGGAATCCCGACAAGTGTGGTAAGGCAAAGAGTTACTATGATGGATGGAAGTAATGCTTTGGATAGCTTTTCTAAAAGGTGACTTGTCAGTATACATAAAAAGCTTTAAATATTTGCATACGTTTTACAGTAATTCAGCCCAAGGAAAATGACACGGATGTGTACAAACATTAAGCCACGAAGAATGTTCACTGCAGCATTCCGGGCAGCAGGCAATCAGACGACTCAATATTCCATAATTAAATATTCAGTACGAGGCGCTGATGACATAAACTAAGACAGACTTAACAAGGGACCATCATATTACCATTAAAATCTCACGAGAGGGCTCCCCTGGTGGCGCAGTGGTTGAGAGTCTGCCTGCCGATGCAGGGGACACGGGTTCGTGCCCCTGTCCGGGAAGACCCCACATGCCGTGGAGCGGCTGGGCCCGTGAGCCATGGCCGCTGAGCCTGCGCGTCCGGAGCCTGTGCTCCGCAACGGGAGAGGCCACAACAGTGAGAGGCCCACACACGGCAAAAAAACAAAACAAAACAAAACCTCACAAGAATATATGATAGCGTGGAAAGACAATACAATGTTAAGTGGTAAAACAGCCCAGATGGTACACTGGTGTATACACAGTATGTTCTGGAAACAAAAAAAACCAAGAACACACGTATAGGAAAAAATATGGCTATGAAACACCCCTTATTTTCTTGTTTTTGCTTCTCTGCTTTTTCTTACTTTGCTACAATGAACGTGTATTACTTCTGAAATACGAATTAAAAGAAAAATAAGGCATACTCCATATAATCAGAATCAGTGTCACCCCACTCTGTAATAGTTTCGATGCCTATTCCTGGAGAAACGTGGAGGGTTGAGATCGCCAAGAATCAAGTACTGGAAGAAGAAAGGAGAAGGTTGGCATTTTCCTGTTATCACCATCTAGGAGTTAAACATAATCTCGCAAATATTTAAGGAACAGTTAACTAGCTGGTGATTACAGACAAGGTGGAGAGACAAGAGACGACGTAATTAGAAGAGAGAGCAAGTGGCGTGGAGGCAGGCCCCCTGCACCCCATCGCCTAGAGGAGGGTGCGGAAGGCCGTTCATCCAAGAAGCCCATCACCAGGCCACACAGAAGAGCATCACAGCATCAGAGGGAGTCAAAGTGCCTTGGAAGCGCCACACTCAAGCTCACTCTCTTTACAAGCAGGGCAAAGGAAAAGGGAGGAGCCTGTACGCTTGCATCTGCTGAGGCAGGACAAAATTCCACTAATTCTTCATTGATTCCTGAGCAATTATAATTAGAATGCCATCTTTCTGGAGAGGCAGCTGTGTGAACTCAACTAAAGAACGATGGCAAAAGAACCACGCAATGACAGGCACACATGTGCAAGTGGGCACCCGAATTCCAAGACAAAGTCAGATCCCAGAACTTACCCTCCTTCACCCCAGGCCCAACAGACCATCACAGGAGGGGGCAGCTTTCCATATTCACCATGACCTTCCAGCCCAAACACAAACACACCAGCCAGAAGGTCTTTCACTCTCAGCCTGGCTTCTCTCTCACAGGCAGAAGGGCACCCTTAGAATGTGCACGTACCCGGCGACTGTGCCAACACCCTCATCTCCTTCAGAGCCGACCGTTTGTAACCTGGCCAGAGCCCAACTCTCCCTACTGAAGCCAGATTTCTGAGAGGATGTCAGACTTTCCAATCCTCCTGAGGCACAGGTTAGGAAAGACTGAGAGAGACGGCACATGAGGCTGTGTCCAGAGCCGGCAGCTGACAACCGCCAGTTCACCGAAAAGCAGTTTTCAAAGCCCGAAAGGTACCCGGAAGAGCACCTTTCTAAATACACAATACTTTATTTCCATGTTCATTCTACTCATATTGAGAGTGATCACAGAGACACTTCCATCTTAGATGACCTTCATCCAGTCAAAGCACAGCTCGGTGCTCAGGTAAGAAACAGTCCTATCTGTTTTTGTCTCCTTGGCCCCTGCCTGGCAGAGGGGACACGGGCTGCACGAGGAGAGGCCCAAGTCCTCCAGGTTCACGTGGAGAGAACACGCACTTTAACTGGAAAGCGCCCCGCCCGCAGCCTGGGCCTGCTGCCCCTGCTCAGGCCGCATCCCAACCTGTCACTGTCTGTCCTCTATCACCATGGGCTCCTGTGCTTATGGCCATGACACAGCCCCTCTACCGGTGAGTGGTCCTAAGACGAGTTCTTCACCAAAGACACTGGGTACAGGCCAGTGGGGAGTTTCCTGTAACTGAAGTGGCATAATGCAGTCACAGGGCTGTCCAGTCCCAGTATGACCCTTATGGTGACAACAAGGGACCTTCCCTGCCCACATCCTAAGTGGGGGTGAGGCAGCGACAGAGCAGAGGAAGTGCCTTCCTTCTCACATGTGCTCAGGGAGACAGAACACTAAAGCAGACGAGGTGCCAGAGTGCACTGGCCTGGCGGTGACTCCTCAAGTCAGCTTCTGGAGGCTCACAGCAGCCTGAAAACAAGGCAGCCAGAGGAGATCTCAAATTCCACCCTGAAAGACGCTGAAGAGGCCAGCCCAGAAGCAGTGCCAGGCCCGGATGGCATGGGGGGAGGGGCGTAATTTTAAAACTGGGCACTTGTGTCTTCAAAATAATGAGCTGGGGCCAAACACTACAACTCGAACAATGAAAGTTTTCAGGGTTCACCCCAAAAAAGGCCCTAAACAAGCTTACAGATTATTGAAAGACCTTCTCTTGACATTTGTAACTAAGTAGAACACGTGTGGGTCCAGAAAGGAGATGCTGCTGCTACAACTCCTAGCTGGATAGGATGTCCTTCTACTCCCAACACACTTGAGAATGAAAAAGCAGTACATGTTCGGTGCAGTTCTTCAGGTTAGCAGATTTACTAGAAAAAATACTTAGTGAACTGCTCAGAAAATAGGCTGGGGAGGGCTTATCTTAGTTTAAGCCACCCTATTATTTTGAAAAAACAACAACAAAAGTACCCGTAAACCCTGAGCGTATGAAGCTGAAATTGAAGCATGATGATTTCTCTGACTTATGAAAGTATATCCACAACATTCCTACATGGCAATTTCCTACTACACATAACCTGCTGTCTCTTCCCCCTTTCTTCTTCTTCTTTTTTTTTTTGCAGTATGTGGGCCTCTCACTGTTGTGGCCTCTCCCATTGCGGAGCACAGGCTCCGGACACGCAGGCTCAGCGGCCATGGCTCACGGGCCCAGCCGCTTCGCGGCATGTGGGATCTTCCCGGACCGGGGCACGAACCCGTGTCCCCTGCATCGGCAGGTGGACTCTCAACCACTGCACCACCAGGGAAGCCCCCCCTTTCTTCTTCCCTCTCCTTCTCCTCCTTTGTAAAGTAGTGGAATACTCAGACCACTGCACACAGGAAATACTCAAATACATGCCACATAAAGAGGGACCATGTAGACACACCAAGAAGAACTATTTCAAATGACTGCAAAATGATGGATAACCTGAAGGTCAAAAATAACTTTGAAACATCTTTAATACTTTCTAATAATCATACTGATGGAGGTGGTTAGTGTTATTCTGAGACTGTTGTGTTTGTACTGTGAAAAAACAAAATGAGTCAAAAACAAATGTTGATATTTTTTAAAACGGGGATTTTCAGTGTGGGAGGAAGAAAATTAAGATATAAGCTTGATGAGGTTAAGTAAAAACCGGTATAAACTCAAGATGTATTTTCTCTTAAAGAAACTAAACATGTGATCAATGAGTAGCAATGAGGAACCCTGGAGTGAGGTCTCTAAACATCATTCCCCAATAAAGGCAACCAGAGCTCCTTAAAGGAATGGCTGATTCCAGGTCGGTGGTAAGAAATGTACAAGGTAATTATAACTCAATAATAAAAAAAAGATAAATAACACAATTTAAAAATAAGCAAAAGACTTGAATAAATATTTCTCTAAATAAGATATACAAATGGCCAATAAGCACATGAAAAGATGCTCACCATCATTAGCCATCAGGGAAACGAAAATCAAAAACCACAGTGAGATACTACTTCACACCCACTAGGATGGCTACATCAGAAAAAGCCAGTGATAACAAGCGCTGGTGAGGATGCAGAGAAACTGGAACCCTCACGTGCTGCTGGTAGGGATTTAAAATAGTCTGGTAGCTTGTTACGAGATCACACGCAGAGATATTATATGACCCAGCAACTGCAGTCCTAGGCGTGTAACCAAGAGAAATGAAAACATACATCCACACAAAGACGTGTACCCGAGTGTTTGCAGCAGCATTACTCAAAATTTGGAAACGTCCAAATGTCCATGAATAAATAACACGTGGTATATCCATGTAATGGAATATTATTTGGCAATAAAAAGAAATGAAGTACTGATACATGCTAAAACACGGATGAACTTCGAACACATTATGCTAAGTGACAGGAGTCAGTCACAAAAGGACCCACAGTATATGATTCCATTTATATGAAGTATGTAGAAGAGGCAAGTTTAGGGGCTTCCCTGGCGGTCCAGTGGTTAAGACTCTGCGCTTCTACAGGGGACGTGGGTTTGATCCCTGGTCAGGGAACTGAGATCCCGCATGTTGTGTGACATGGTCAAAAAAAAAGAAAGGGGCAAAGTTATAGAGCCAGAAAGTTCGATCAGTGGCTGCCTAAGGCTGGGGGAATGGAGAGAAATGGGGGCAGGGTATGGGGAGAGTACAAGGGTATGGGGTTACTTTCTGAGGCAATGAAAATGTTCTAAAGTTGACTGTGGTGATGGCTGCACAGCTCTGTGAATATACTAAAAATCACTAAATCGTTTTAAACTGGGTGAACTATATGGTATGGGCGTTATATCTCAATAAAGCTATTACCACATACACACACAAGTGAGTACAAGATGAACCTGGAACACCTTTTCACATCCCAAAGTGAGAGAACGATCAAAGACTTCTGGGGTCACGTCAAAATGAACTCAGGAAACAATCTGAAGAAGCCGTCACTGTTCAAAGATGGGACTTGAGCATCACTAAGGATAATAACTGCAATGGACTGGACATATAAACTATGTTTATTTACATCCCTGAGTTCAGAATGCTATATTAAAAAACTCAATCCAGGGCTTCCCCGGTGGTTCAGTGGTTAAGAATCTGCCTGCCAATGCAGGGGACACGGGTTCGAGCTCTGGTCCGGGAAGATCCCACATGCCGCAGAGCAGCTAAGCCCGTGCGCCACAACTACTGAGCCTGCGCTCTAGAGCCCACGAGCCACAACTACTGAAGCCTGCGTGCCACGAGCCTGTGCTCTGCAACAAGAGAAGCCACCGCAATGAGAAGCCCGCGCACCCCAATGAAGAGTAGCCCCTGCTCGACGCAACTAGAGAAAGACTGTGCGCAGCAACGAAGACCCAACACAGCCAAAAATAAATAAATACAAATAAATAAATTTAAAAAAACCCCAAAACCTCAATCCAATGGTCAGGTTAGATGATACTAAGAAACACTCATTTTGATAACTGGTAAATGAAGGAATTAAGCACTGATCCTGCCTTTCCCCCTGAGAATTATAACGCAGGATAACCTTGATTGACAAAGGGAGGTCTCTTTTAGTGTATTCCAGCTAAGGAATGAGGAAGGGATGGCAGAAAGAATTATAATGTCATCATTTTGCAACTCCAAGGAATTAACCCATCTAGGCAATAACCATCAACGACTATTAACATCAAAAAAGGAAAGATGCCTCTAGATGGAAGTGCACGGCAGCACCTAGGAAACATTCTTCTAGATACAAAAACATGAACCTGATTCAGCCTAGTTTTGCAGGAAACTCAAGGGACAGAGGAACATGTTAAATAACACTGCATAGATGTGATCAGCAAAACCAGAGTGTGGGAGGCTTCTCAGAGAAACAACCCTTCCCTAAAAAAAACAAGTTGCAAGGAGAAAAATACAGAGAAGGGAGGACTTTAGACAAATATTCATGAGTTATAGTGTTTGGACTTTATCTGGATCTGAAATTGAAAACCAAACTGTTTGAAAACAGCAAACTATACCCTGAAGGCCAAATCCAGCCCAGGGCTTGCTTCTGTAAGGCCCTCAAGGTAAGAATGCTTTGCTAAAAAAAATTAAATTAAAACAAACAAAGAATATGCAACAGACCAATATGCAGTAGAGACTATGTGTAGCCTCAGAAGCCTAAAATATTTACTGCCTGGCCCTTTACAGAAAAAGTTTGCCTTATTCTAGAGATATGCACTAAGGTATTTACAGGTGAATGGGCATGATGCCTGGAATTCGCTTCCAAATAATCCAGGGGAGTAGGAAGAGGTCTGGAAGAAACAAGATGGCCAACTGTGGAAGTTCTGTGATGGGGTTACATTATACTGTTCTCTTTTTTGCAAATGTCTGAAATTCATCATAAATGAGATTTTTTTTTTTTTTTGCTGTACGTGGGCCTGCGTGTCTGGAGCCTGTACTCCGCAACGGGAGAGGCCACAACAGTGAGAGGCCCAGCTACCATGGCTCACGGGCCCAGCCGCTCCGCAGCATGTGGGATCCCCCCGGACCGGGGCACGAACCCGTGTCCCCTGCATCAGCAGGCGGACTCTCAACCACTGCGCCACCATGGAAGCCCATAAATAAGAATTTTAAAATAGGCTGATCAAGGAATAAAAGAGGTGGCTCATCTGAAATGTCAGTGTGGTAGAGATAGCTAGTTGCCCCACAGTATCTGCTCTTCCTTATTAACAGAATTTTACTTGGGCATATGACCAAGTTCTGGCCAATAAAATGTTAAGTGAAAGTTCTGTGAGGCCTTTGAGGAAGCACCCCTAAATGGAGAAGCCACAACTTCCTACTCTCTTTTCTTCCTGGCTAGGTGGAATGGAGTCATAATTCATGGAGACTGTAACAGCCATTTTGGACCATGAGGTGGAATCCATGTGTGAAGATGGTGGGAAAGCAGGATAGGAGACCACATCCCTGGCCATTTTGTGAAAATGCCACACTAGCCTTGGACTGTCTGCCTATCTGTAAGCTTCTTATACGTGAAGGAGAAATAAAGTTCTACCTTTTGAAGCCAGTATTATTCTGGATTTTCTTGCAGTCAAGTCTAACCCTAACTGATACAGTCAGGAAAATATTTCTTTCAAAATATTCCTGCTATTCAAGGTGAATCTGGTATACAAGCCCAGTTTTTGGGTGGTGATGGTTAAATGACAGAACTGCAAGTATTCCAAAGTTTCCCCCCAGGTCAGTGTTTTTTTTTCTTCCAATTAAAAAACGTGTGTGCGTGTGTGCGCGCGCGTGTGTGTGTGTTGTGGGGGAAGAGACTGGAGGTCTTAGAAGGGAGATCCAAGAAGGTCTGCAGAGATGGTAAAGCAGAGTCCAGAGAGATGGGTTAAGAAGCTGTACATCTGAGATAAGAAGAAAAGCTGAAAAGGTGAGATTAGGAAGAGTTGGGGTCTTGGTTTTGAAAGGACAAACTCGTGTATCTGTTTGACCTTGAGAAGCTCAGTCCTCCAACAGCCAAGACCTAGGCTGGAGGTGGTTCCTACAGCAAAGGGAAAGTGAAGGCCTTTGAATTCCTTCCAGACGGTCATGACCATCTGTGACTCAGGCTCCCATTGGTAAAGCACCTGCCTGGGTCAGATTAGATAGTAAGAGAGGTCCATCCTTCGACCTGAGTTAAGTTGCCCAAGGTTACAGAGCTAACAAGTGGCATTTACGTGGGGGTTTAAATGATAGATGGTACTGCACATTCAGGGACAAAAACAAAGTAATCCTGCTTTACAACACTTTTACAACCCTCAAAAGCAAAATTCCATTTAACAAGTGAATGAGTAACTTGGAAGATGGTGAGTCAGTTTACAGGAACATGCCAACACTTTCCCTCCAAGTGGGATGATGACACCCTCATGGATGTAGCTCGCCTCTGCACAGTCCTGTCCCTCCCAGCCCACCGAAGCTCCCTCACACCATGAGGACAGGAGCTTATAAGGTGTCCTAAGCCTGACGGGGACAGTGAGAGCGGCTGGAGGCCAGCTGGCCTGGAGGGGAGACACACTGAATCCCTTGGGCCGAACCATGAATCTTCCTCCTTGTGGGTGGCAGCTGAGGGTGATGGTGAGAACACAGGGTCTGGGGTCCAGCAGGCCTGGGTGTGAATCATGCCCTTGCCACTGACTACTGGTCTGCCTGAGACTGTTTCCCCATCTGTGAAGGAGGGGATCACACCCACCTTGGAGGTCGTTATAAGCATTTTACAGTTGGGTAATACACGTTAGCTATGATTACAGTTGAGACCTTAACAGCAAACGCCAACATTACAGTGTCTAAATCGTCCCTGTGGCCTTGACTGACTCCAACTATGAAAAACTCCTAGTGACACAGGCCAGCTCCTGCTCATCCTTTAGGCTTTAGCCTGCCTGTCTCTCCCTGGGGAAGTGTCTCTGATCACCCTGAAATTGAAGGTCCCCCCTACACCCAAGTAAGATCACACGCCATTCTTCCTTTATAGCACCAGTCCTGGTTATAATTATACAATTACAAGTTTTCGATTGCTGTCCTTTTCCGCCTTTAGATTCTAAGCTCCATCAGGTCAGGGACGGTGCCAGTTTTGTTTATCACTATATTCCCAATTCTATCACGCTGCCCCGCACACAGGAGTTTCTCAATAAACGCTTCTTGAATAAATGAAACAAAATTTAACGTACAGAGCTCCTCACCTAGAGAATCTTTGTTCTGGTTACAGTATTTTAAAAACAATTCCGGAAAAGTTCAGACGCTGACAGGTTCATAATCAATAGGTGTCTCTCGCTTTCTCTCTCCCTCCCCCTCTCTTATCCTGGTCAATTTGAAAAATCTGAGAAACTTTTCTTTTAGACAATTTTTCAGCTGATACAGTGGCACGTTAATGATTCCATAAAGGAAATGCACTTGGGAATGTCACAAAGCTTCACGCTTAACTCTCTCTCTTCTATTTTGGATGTTCTGACTTGTTTTGAAACATCTAATTATAATCAATTTGGTAGAAGGAATCCTTAACAATGTCACCTGAAAGATAACACTTGTCAATAACAGCATTTCCAGAAGCCTGGACAGGAAGAGCAAGGTGAGGCGAGCCCGAAGCGCACACCCCCCGATGGTGAAGTGGGACCCAGGTCACGTCTCACTTGCCCTGCTGACCTCAGAGAGCGGCCGGGAGGCTGGAATGGGAGAATGTGTGACTGGGCGCCAGGTCTGGAAAGCAACGTCAGGTCCCACACAGCAGCCACCCTGGGCTACATCCTTAAGTCTCACCAGCCAAAACCGATCGTGCAGGACCTAGTAACCTAGTAACCGTGGGGAGTGAAGAGAACGGGGAACTGTCAGAGGACACGCTGTGATGCCGCCCAGTCAAGCCTCCCTCTACGTGAGCTCCATAAAGCCCCAGCAGACACAGCAGCCCTGTTCACACAGTATTGGAGGTGGGGAGCCGCCCAGACCGCATCAGCCAATGCGGTTCATTCCGGAGCAGTGTGCAATGTCCAGCAATGCTTTCTTAGCCTCCCATCTGTAATTTTTACCCGTTGGGGGTCCTTATTCTACTCTCCAGAGCTTCTGGGGAATGTCAATCCAAGGAGGCAGCATTCAGGAGTCTAATGGCATGGTTGAGTGGGGAAGGAATTGTTTGGACCTAGGCTAAGTACCTCGGCCACAGTTTTGTACTGGAGGGTCTAGAAAGGAAGAGGACACAGTTTTTCAAGCCAAGAGACCTGTTTGCAAAGCATACATCTAGCACCACATAATTAATAATAAACAGCAGCTAAGATCTGAGTGTTTAGTATGCCCAGCATAGTTCTAAAAGCTTTATATGTATTAACTAATTTAATCCTTCCTACAACCCCATGACACAGGGTACCACAACTGCATGTATTTTGTAGATGAGTTAACTAAGATACGGAGCACTTGAGTAAATTGCTCAAGTTCACAGACTAGTAAGTGGTGAACCTGGGATTCCAATCTAGCTGGGCTCTACTCTAGTCTAGCCCGCTTTCCACTACATTATCCGGCCTCCCATTCCCACCGCTCACAGCCCCGTCCCAACCCACAGGATCTCACTGTTTCACGACCTACATCCTGCCCTGCTCCTCATCCGCTGGGACTTATTTTCTCAATTAAGGTTTGTCCCTTGGACCTCAATTCCAGAGCCTCCAAGGACTTCACTTCCCGCCGTAACGATGATTCGTAATTTCCTATTATGCCATTTCTGACTTGCCTGGGTAGTAAATTCACAGACCACATCATGGATTTCAAGTACAGTTAGTTTCATTTCTTACTCACGTCAATCCTGCTTTTCTACTAAGAATCCCAGAAGTTCTCAGAACATGAAAAGGTAGCAGTTGACATGCTGGGAGTTTTGCTAAAAGTCAGTGCAAAAGCAATTTCCACTGGACTTCATCTAGCCGGCAAGTGTGCACAGCCAGAGCTGTAGTATAAAGACTACCTGTAGATTTAACACAAGGCCCAGTAAAGGCTGACTGCTTCTGGAAGCTTTTCTAACTATCAGGACGAATACTCCAAAGGTTATATTCCTGTAAGAGTCACCTGTACCACGGAGAAACAGCTGTGGGACAGGGCAGCACCCAACAGCAGAAACACTAGAAGACGTGCACTCTAATGTACAAAGTTCAGGAACAAGTTCTTATGTGACAAACACCCAGCAGGGAGGGTGCTCCAAGCCCCTGATGAGGACCGTCTGGAACCTGCACGTACCTTCACTCCGTCCAGCACGGCTTTGATGACACCCTTCACAGTTGTCACCATCTCTTTATCTTCTGAGTTCACACCTTCTAGCATCACTTGGTCAGACCAACGAATGAGGTTGGCGAGACTTTGGTACACTCGGCTATAGCAGGAGGAGAGCGCTGAGCTAGAGGTAGAAGAAGATTTTTAAAAGAATATTAAAAATCTAAAGCATGACCATCACTTTACGTCATCTGTTTAGCAGAGAACTAGTTTCTCAGTGACTAGGGTTTCTCAATCCTTCTTTCTATAAGATCTGCACCTCCTTTTAATAAACTTTTCCTCCCTGAATCTATTTCCTTACATCCCGTGAAGATTTTGTGGAGCTTTATCTTCCAGTCTGTTATAAATTTTTTTTCATTTCTCATATATAATGTATAAAAATTCCACCATGATAGTTAATATGCTTTTTCAAACTTCACATCCTCCACGAGATTCTGATAACATCTCTCAAGGAGTGCCTCATCTTCCTCTCCTTCTAGTAGGTCAGACTATTGTACACTTCTTGCTCTGAATTAGATAAAAATTCATGTTATATTGTGTCACAAGGAGTCAACAGGTTTGTGGAACTTTAGCAGGCAGGATCCTTTAAAGGAACAGCCTTTATTTCTATTAAAAAATTTTTTTTGGATCTTAGTTCCCTGACCAGGGGTCGAATCTGTACCCCCTGCCATGGAAGCGCAGAGCCTTAACCACTGGACTGCCAGGGAAGTCCCAAGGAACAGTCTTTAAACATGAGCTCAAAGAGATCTGAAATTTACTAGAATTCCTTCTAACATGGGCTCAGCTTCACCATCCCCTGCAATAAACCATGGCTGAGATGTCAGAGGAATGCACTAATGAGGAGTATTTTAAGGAGGACAAGTCAGAGGCGAGGTGACCTGTGGTGACGGTAGGTGGGGGGAGGAGGTACCAACTTCAATGTGACGCCAACAACTCAAAACAGAAGCCCTGAGCACATCTGGAGGCCCCAACGACTGTAGATTGGAGGCCAAAATGAAGAAGTTTTATATCTTCCACATATTTTTAAACAACTAAAGATACTTTTCCCTAGGATTTATGGAAAGGATTATTTTGCCATTTTAAATATTATGTATTACAACAGAGGTAGAGCAAAAATGTAGAAAATATGTGGGATGCTACCTCCTCCACTAAAAAAAAAAAAAAAAAAAAGAATGAGGCAGACATTTAGGAGCCAAAGATATACTTTTTCTCCAAAGATATAATTTTGAGAAAAATATATAATATTGTAAGATATGATTAAAACAGGTTCTAAAAACAAAGACATTAAAAAAAAAAAAAGCCTGAACCAAACAATGCTCTAATGAGAAGCTCTTCAGAATCAGGTAAGGAGGAAGAGAATTTCCAGGAGGTCTGAAGTCTCCACTTAGCCATTCACTCGGCTCCGTGCATGTTCCAGCGGGAGGAAAGAAGAGTCAGAAAGAATGAAAGCAGCTCCTCAAGCCCCATTAAAAACAAGAAAACTTTACAAAAGGAACCCCAAGAAAGCCAGGGTTTGGCTGCTTTAGAGGACGATACAAATGAAAAGTGTTTGGTGTCAGACCTATTCTCTTCCGAAGGAGGACTGAGAGAATAAAACACAACTTGCAGACCTGCCGGGGGGCCGGACCATAGATGGCGTCGTCCTGAAGGGGGGTGTGCTTCTAGCAGCTCTGTTCCTCCTCCCTGGCAAGGCCAGGCTAGGCCTCTTGAAACAAAGACTGTGGCCTCCCACCCACAATTATTAAATGAAAGAGGTGGGAGGGGTCACTTTTATGTGATACTTAATTCCTACCTGCACTGGATGTTAACATTTCCCTGAAAGCACCTAAAAATGTTGGTAATTGTGTCCACCCTTCACATTGTGAGCTTGCAAGAAGAATATTCCTGTGTCTTAATGTCACGGGAAGGACATTAAAAAAGGAAGGAGGGTCTTGTACCATCAAAATGTCCAGTGGACCAGTCGTTGGTCTGTTTCTGAAATGGAGCAAAGCTGTCTGCACTGAGGGCAAGCAGGGATCCTGCTCTCAAACATCTCTGAATGTTCCACCATCAGGAAAAGCCTCCATTCATTGCCCACACTGAACAGCCAGCTGCTTGTTCACAGGTCCGTCACCACTGCCCTTGGAACCTAGGGGAGCGTGGCGAAGAGCCTACCTGCTAGGGCCCAACCCACAGAGAAGAGGCAGGAAAACACCCTCTCAGCTAACAAATGCACAGGAGGATGAGATGATGGAAGGAAGCTAAAAGAAACATTTGAGGAGCATTTTAGATCATCTCAGGGAGATCAATAAAAGTATCATCAACGGGCTTTGGAAGAATTTCAGGAGGAACAAATCCCTTAAATGGTATTAGCCAAAGGACTACAAAGAAAAAAAAAGAAATCATTATTCATTATGGCCACACCCAGGCATTTCTCCTTTCCCCTCTAGAAAACTGTTATAGACAGCAAGTAATTTTTGTCAACTATAAAGTAATTACAAAACCTCCCCATGGACAAAAAACGCCCCAGACCATTGCCCTATTACTCGGTCAATTCTTCCAGAGCCTGCATGTCTAGAAAGTAACTTCCCAAGCAGAGTTGCTGGCTGACACTGCAGGGAGCGACAGTCCTAGCAGCAGCGCCCTGTCAACGCTGTTACAGGGCTCAGTGAAGGTGACTGTCCTGGACGCTCCCAAAGAGGCCTGGCACGTGAGGGGACCCGCCCTCATTTCCCACAGCGCCGCCGGTCGGCGGCCTGGTGTGATCACACTCTGCTCACAGGACGGCTGGTCTCGTCCCTGCCGGGCACACTGTGCCCGCTGGCCTCAGTTCCTTTGCTCTTCTCCTTCTCCTGCCCCCACTGCCCATTCAAATCCTGCCCTTCCTTCAGGTCCAGCTGCAGCATATCCTCCCCCAGGAAGTGAAACTCTCTTGTAAGTCTCCCTCCTTCAAAGTCAAACAGAGCTTCCACTCGGTACCATCAAATCAGCACTGTCATACAGTGGGGGAGTTGATTTTTTCAAATCTGAACTCTCCCACGGTAGGCCCATTCCATGAGAAGTGTATGAGAGCATTTCATAAAAGCTACCTGTGCGTCTGAAACCCAGCATACTGTTAAGCACGTTCCCTCAAAGGAGAACAGCACCGGGCCTGTCTACAAGCTGGGCGCTGGGCTACCTATTGGAAAAGCGTGGTGCTGGTCTCACAGAGTCCTCCATGTGGAGCAACTGAACAAGGCGCCAAAGGGACTCGCTTCCTCAGAGGCTTCTTGTACATGACAGCAGCCTGGCCTGGAACGTGAAGACAGGGCAGAGCAAAGCCCTACCAACGCCTTATCCTTCCCCGCCAAGTGGCTTCAGTGAGCTTCCAGCCAAAAGACCACCATCTACAGGGGTCAGCAGAAGCTCCAGGGCAGAGAGCTTCTTGGAAATAAAGATACTGTTTTATCTCCCAGAAGAAGAAAACTATGCACTTCACTGTCAAGTTCTGAAAGCAGTTTACAAAAGCTTAGCCTCATGGGGCTACAAGGACACTAAACCATCTTGAGGAACTGAAACAGAGAGATGTTTATCCCCAACAGGTACCAGGGAAGAAAAACAAAGCCAGCAGGCATCTGACAGCCTCTCAGGAAGAAGCTCCTGATAGGCTCTCGCTGAAGATTACATTTAATACTGCTTTCCTTTCTGTATTTAACAACAAACACAGGGGCAAGCCGCTCACTAACCTTTCAGAGGAAAACGAACTCTAGCAATAAAAGCATTACTCCACAAAAGCTGACTACACTTCCATACCTGGCTTCCAATGAATCCAGGTGCTGTTTGGGAGGACCTGGCTTGATACAATTAAATGTTTCACTAATCCATGCTCTAATGGGATTCTTCTCTACCTCTTTTGGCCTAATAATCTAAGCAGCCAAGGTCTCCAATAGGTTAGATATTGGCAGGATTTAATGTCATAATAAACTATGGTTAACATAGGGTACTGGGGAAAATGGGTCCAAATCAATGTGATTATTGCCAATGAGCTGGCTAGTACGAAAAAATAACCACAGACTTACACTGTGGCTACATCCCTAGCAATGGTGGCGATCTTCCTCAGTGTTGAGGCCTCATGAGTAACAATGATGACCTCAACCTTGGAAGAATACCAAGCGATAGCCATGGGGTAGGGGAGGGGGCAGGGCGTGGGAGGGCTCCTTTTCCTCCTGGCACTCCTCACTGGTCCTAGAAACACTGAGTGTGAAATGCCCCTGAACCAAGGTGCCACTAGGCCTCCACTGCTCTGACACAGCCCAGAGCAACTCACCTGTGCTGAATTCGAGGGTCGCTCTGCACCAGGGGTAAGATGGCCTCCAGCACCTTGCTGGCAGACCCTGGAAGCATCTCCAGTACCTTCTTATCAATAGCCATTTTGTCCACAATGGTCTTAAAGTAGCGCAAGGCACTGACAACCTCCTTCTCTTTCTCTTCCAGCCAGCTCAGGTTCTGAAAGGAAACGTTAAGAGTAAGGAGGGAGGAGAGAGATTAAAGGGAGCAATTTTAAAATAAATAAAATAAAATTTCCTGCAAACTAGTTTGAGATTGACACCAATGGAAAAGGCTTCTTGCTGCAGAAAGCAAGCCAAATTGTTTTTCTAAGGATTGCAATCAGGATACAGAGGCTAGGCTTGAAGGAAGAAGAAGGGGCTGACTGAGAAAGGTTGTTTAGATATTCCTAATTCCCTCCCCGGACAGAGACTGATTTGCCCTGGGGTCTCCACCTCAATCACACTGAGATATCACCACTAAACTCAGTAAGTGTAGTGAGGACTAATTTGCTGATGGCTGCAGGATGCTTACAGAACCAACAGTTAAGTCCCAACGTGTGTATCTATCCAGTAAGTCAAATCAAGGCCTTTCAAGGTCCTAGGGGCTGTGTAAGACTGGTCAGAGGCATTAGTGCTCAAAATCCACTCTCCCAGCACTCCTCACTAGATTCCCACATTTGACCAGAGACGCAGCCCTCTCAATGAAATGATATGGCTCTCCCAAAGGACCTGGAAACCCTAGGGTTAGAAGGGGCGGGATGTGCTGGGGTGAAAAGGTGAAAAAGCTGGACAGATGGCAACGATTCAATCACTACTCCTGCAGCATATGTGCTAACAGCACACAGGGTCCCTCTGCCCCTGAGGAAAGCCCGCCTAGGAGGAAAGTAAAACACAGAGTCCTGTACTTCCCAGCACTCACATAACCACACCCAAATCTTTTCTCCTTGACTGTGGGATACCTTGAATGCACAGACAGTGGGTAAACACACCCCTCTGGTTTCTTTCTCCAACCTCTCCTTATACTGACCCTAATGTCAACAACCCAGGTCCCAGCTGGCTGGCAGGGAAAGGGAGATCAAGAATAATCTATAAAATGGATAAATCCAAAAATGGATAATCTACTCAAGTAGAATTGATTACACGTCCAGGGCAAATTAAGAGTGGTACGTATGAGGAAAACTGCCACCTGTGGGCTCTTTGAGGTCCAGAGAATATTCAAATAAAAACTACCGAGAACAAGAAGATAATTTCTAGAAAAAGTAGATTTAAAACTATATAAGGGCTTCCCTGGTGGCGCAGAGGCTGAGAGTCCGCCTGCCGATGCAGGGGACATGGGTTCGTGCCCCGGTCTGGAAGATCCCACATGCCGCGGAGCGGCTGGGCCCGTGAGCCATGGCCGCTGAGCCTGTGCGTCCGGAGCCTGTGCTCCGCAACGGGAGAGGCCACAACAGTGAGAGGCCCGCGTACCGCAAAAAAAAAAAAAAAAACAAAACAACTATATAAATACATAAAAAAGTGATACACAATGAAAAGTGATTATGATTCTGAACACCAGCTCTTTTAAAATAATGAGGAATGTCATTTTAAATAAAAAATTTCAATAGTGGATTTTATGGGAATATCAAAGGAAAAATATATAAATGGAATCAAGAAGTAATTAGCTCCTTTCATCAGACAACTTTCAAAAACCCGATCTGATCTGTCTCAATGGGGGCACTTCCCAAGAGGTACCCTGTAGACCACCATGATACATTTCTCCAAGGGAGGAAAAAGACACCCCTTCTCCATCTCCATCACTGTGGCCTCTTTGCTGTCACTTATTTTTCTCTTCTCACTACCTGACACGTTTGTTTATTTACTGTGTGTTTCCAAGAGCCAGGCACTTGCTTCTCCATCTCGTGGCCCAGAGCGCTCTGCTTCGCCATGGCCTACACAGGGCTGAGAGGAACCTCAGTATGAAGGAACTCATGGTGCCTTGCAGACATCAAATGTGACTAAAACCACTCTGGCCAGTTGAGCAAGAGGACTCTGGCTACGACACTGCCATCTCAGCACATCAGGACACGCAAGGAGCCAGCAGTGACAAAACGTGGGGGGGAAGCAGGAAACATTTTAAGAAAATGTGTCACGAGGTTTGCTAGGGAGAAAGGGGCTAATCTGGAGATGGGAGCCGTCCAAAAGCGGCAAGGCACTTCACAGAAAAAAAGAGAACTCTCCTGTCATTTGCAGAGAGATCAAATGAGCCACTGAAGAGCCGGGCTGCCCTGGGCTCCTAATAAAGGAGCCGACAACCTAGCAGAGTCAGGTTTCATCCATTAACTCTCCAGCAAATTCCACTCCCAGAATTAATGGCCTCTGAACGCTGTGCATTCCCCTAGCCCATCAGCTGTTAAACTATGGCTTCTCGCAAAACATAGCCAGCAGTCGGAAGAGTTTACAATGAGACACCCAGACCGAACACCCCCAGGAACAGGGAACCTGAGGCCGAGGCCTCAGAGAGGCAGCTGCATCCACCTGCACACCGGCTCCTGCGTCAGGGGTTAGATGCCACGACTGGTGCAAACAAACCTGGAAACTACATGAGGCCAGCGGTGCTGGGGAAGGGCCTCGACCCAAAGGCACTGCTGGGCTTCAGGCTCCTCACCTGCAAAACGGGGAGAAACACGCCTGCCCTGGGTGACCGAAACAGGTTCGTGGGGGCTGGGTGAGAATGCATATGGAAGCACTTCGTAAAATTAAGGGAGAAAGAGAGTTTGATTAAGAAAACTTGGGCCAGAGCCCACACTCTCTGTATACTGGGAAGAGTGAAAGCTTGTGCACATGGTCAAGGTGAGGAGTAAGTAAGACGGCGCGTGAAATCACCCAGGATAGGGCCCGGGCAAAGAGAGACCTGTAGTAAGTTGTAGATGGGTCCAAATCTATTTCTGTCTACCTAAGTTGCAATTTCCCATGTAATAACCTGGGGAAAATGAGAATATATATGGAAATACTAAGTCGTAAGACAGCTAGTAAGTGATAATTAAGGATGATGGCAAATGACAGAGTCGGCTAAGTTCACACACGCTGGCAGATTCCCCAACACTTCCTGTTCTGACTGTGGGCCTCCACCATGGGTTTATACTCACTTTGTCTCATGCAGGTGGCCTGGGGCAGAGCACAGTAATTCAACCCTTCTTTAAGGGCAATGAGCAGAAACCAGGGTAACACTCTTCCTTGGGTGAAGATCACATCTATAGCTCCTTCCCAGAGAACAGTTTCTCAGCCATGGCACTGACATTTTAGGACAGAAAATCCTTTGTTGGGGTGGGGGGGGGAGGCAGGGTTGCTGTGCTCTGTATTGTACGATGTTTACCAGCATCCCTGGCCTCCAGTCAACAGATGCCAGTAGCACCTGCTTCAATCTCCTAGTTGTGACAACCAAAAATGTCTCCAGACATTGCCAAATGTCCCCTGGAGTTTGCAGAAACCCCCACTAAGGAAAGGGTACTTGAGCATCAAATTTCCCCTATGACCTCTCTTGGAGTGATGAAGAAAGGGGGAAAAATTCCAAGAAGTGAGCGGCTGAAAGAGTTTCTTATCAGAGTTCACTAGCAAAACACAGTGGTTAGTAAATCATTTTACTCCGGGCTGCCTGGACTAGTGTCAGATGACAAGTGACACTCTTCCTGGCATTTAATATAAAACCCAGTTCCAAGGGGTTGCTAAACAGATTGCAATAAAAAATAATTGTGGTACAGACCAAATCTTCCACTTTATTACTCTTCAATCTGGAATTTAGATCAATCTGGCAAACACCATATATTTCATTCTTGCTCTCTATAGCCTCTTTTTCTTAACAGATGGGGCAGGAAAAACGATTACTCAACAAAGACTTTGGACTTAAAACATATTTTCTCCACTTTTAACTAGACTTTTAAGATATTCTGCTGGTCAACATAAAAACAAAAGTAGATACACTGCAAAATTCAAGAGTTATGTGTTTATATAACAGGGTAGTGTTTGCTAGTGGCATTAAATTGACAGCTGTGACAACAGTTCTACAAACTACACTGTGGACAGTCACTGAAGGGTTCAGAATCTACTTATCTACGAGGCTTGTCTTTATTTTACACTGCTGAGTTTAATTTTGTTTTTATGTTCAGTTACGTGTGGGAGCTAACATTACATTTCTTAGATACTAAAAAATAAATTGACTTTCATAAAGAGTAACTGTAGCATCGAGAGAGTTTCGACTTGATGTCAGATGGCCTGTGTTCAAATCTCAGCATCACTACTCTTTGTGTGACTTTGCCCAAACGTTTAATATCTCCGTACTCCCAGCTTCCTTTTCTGCAAGATAAGTTTCCACCTTCCAGGGTTATAATGAGAATTAAGTGAGAGAACGAGTGTAAAGCACATAGCATGGGGCTAAAAAAAGGCTTGGTACATGTTAGCGGCACAAAAGGTGTCCCTGGCTCTGAGAGCGCTGGTTCCACACAGTATCATCACACTCACGAGTCTCGGGAGATAGTTAACAGAGTACCTTACACTTTAGATGCCCTTCCTTTTCGCAACTATCCAGATCATCTTAGCAACTCAAGGAAAGAACAGCTGGTCTTAAGAGATGAGACTCACCCGCTTCCCCCGAACCCGTTGGACCCAAGCAGCACACCCAAACCAATCCCAAAAATCCCAGAGCTTTCGCCATGGAGTACTGAGCTCTCTCCAAAGGCCATGGGGGCTTGGATAATCTCTTACATTTATCCAAGGCTCCTTGGACTGTTTCCTGAACAATTAAGCCCACAGTTGCCACCCAGCTGAACACAATGATATTGCAATAGATTTTTTTTCCATCCCCAAAACCATGGGCCAGGATTCTGCAGTAGAGGGCAAGGCAAACCCAATTGTTCTTAACATCACACTGACCTTCTGCCTTTGAGACCTGGAAGCCACAGCACTGGTGGACATAAATTCTACTGCCTGCTGCTCCAGATCCAAGGGGATAGGGTAGCCCTCTGGTAGAAATCTGTCTGTTGCCTCCTGGAAGAGAGGAAACCTGGATTCCTACAGAGCTTGAAATGGCCGTTTTAGGCTGAAGGGAAGGGTTGATGAAAACCAACAGCTGTTCCAACACATCTGGCTTGACTGGCCCTGCTGAGGTTACTGGTGTTTGAGGACATCTTTGGCTGGGTTTCAAGGGTTTAGCAAGTTTCAGAGCATGGGCCCTAATGGACATCACGAGTGTGTGTGTGTGTGTGTGTGTGTGTGTGTGTGTGTGTGTGTGTGTGAGTGAGAGAGAGAGAGAGAGAGAGAGAGAGAGAGAGAGAGAGAGAGGGAGAGAGAGGGAGAGAGAGGGAGAGAGAGGGAGAGAGAGGGAGAGAGAGGGAGAGAGAGAGAGTGAGTGAGTATGTGTGGGCAACGTGGGCCTCTCTGGGGCACAGAGGCAGCATCCTGGAGTGTGAACATGATGAGCTGAGCTGTTTTAAATGCCCAGAGGATGACACAGCTGGAAAAGAACTGTTCTAGCCAACCAAGCTTGACTCTGATTAACAGGAGAAACACTCAACCATCCTAAAGGTTCATATTCCACAGGGACAATGAAAGCTCCGCCTGGAGCCGTGGAATGCTATGGAATAGGTGTTCTGTACTGAAAGTTACATCCCCAGGGAATAAACTTAAAAAACAGCACAAACTCATTGCTCAAAGCAGGTGAAGGCCAGGAGAAGCACCTAGAGAGTCAGCTTACTTTGTTCACAGGCTTCTCTGGAATCTTCACAGACACCTCAGCTGGTTTTCCCTTCTTTGATGGCGTTCTCTTGATTTTGGGTGAGTGGAATTTGTCCATCAGCTTCATGGTGAAGGAGGAGAGATGAGAACGCTGAGAGTCTGAAAACAAAGAAGGTAATGATTTTTAGAGGTACAGTGGGAAGAAGCTGTGGTTCTCTGACCTTTTGTGGAAATGATCACCGTCCTCAAACAAATCTTTCCCCCTAGCTGTTCAGGGTTACAAAGAAAAGGAAATATGGATCCATTAACCATTTCTGCTTGCATGTTTCAATTTTTGCAATTTCCATCTAGTCTAGGTTGAAAGCAGTCAAAATGGCTTTGGAAAACGAACGTGAAAATATTTCCAAGTGTCCTTATAGAGTTTGTCTGATGATCTAACCAATGTCCAAGGGAACCAGCTAAGATGAAAGAATACCAAAGTAGAATCACAGAAGTGCTGAATGTAAGAACTGGAAAGGAAGGCCCTTTTGAATCAAACTTCTTGTTTTCTGGTTTAGGGAACTGCAACAAGTGACATGGGTAAGGCCTCAGAGCTGGCAGTGGAGACTGAAACAGAACTAAGGTGTTTGAAACCCTCGGGGACACAGTGAAAGACTAAGTGCTTTCTCGCCAAGATCAAGAACAAGATGAGGGTGTCCGTTCTTACTACTGTCATTCAATTTTGTACACTCTTACTCCAATAAAAGCCATCCAGATTGGAAAGGAAGATATAAAACTATCTCTATTTGTAGATGACATAATCTTGTATATGAAAAATCCCAAGCAATCCACTAAGAAACTACTAGTACTAATAAACAAATTTAGTGGGCTCACAGGATACAAGATGATATACAAAATCACATGCAAGATCATATACAAAAATCAGTATTTCTATACATTAGCAAGGAACATATAAAAAATGAATGTCTAAAAAGCTTCCATTCACAATCATCAAAAAGAATAAAATACTTAGGCATAAAATTACACTTAAGTGAAGTACTGATATGCTATACCGTGGATGAATCTTGAAAACATTATGCTAAGTGAAAGAGGCCAGTCACAAAGACCACACAGTGTTTGACTCCACATATCTGAAATGTCCAGAACAGGCAAATCTATAGAGATAGAAAGTAGATTAATGGTTGCCTAAGACTGAAGAGAGTGGAGAGGGACGGAGAGGGGCTGCTAGTGAGTAAGAGGTTTCTTTTGGTGGGGGATTAAAAGTGTTCTAAAATTAGAATCTGGTGACCATTATACAACCCAGTGAATTACTATAAAAAAAAAACTTGAATTCTACACTTTAAAGGAGTCATGTTATGTGAATTATATCTCAATGAAGCTGTAAAAAAAAAACTAACCCAATGAGCAGCCTTCCTTCATTTACCACCCGCCATTTACCATAGCACTTTCTAGTGTTTGAAACCATCTTATTGAATTATTTATTTATGTGTTTATCTCCTCACAAGAATGCAAACTCGCTGAAGGCTGTACCTGCCTTGTTCAAGCCTGCATCTCCAGTGCTAACATGGTACCTGGCCCATAGAAGATGCTCAGGAAACATTAATTCAACAAATGAACAAATCAACCAACGAAAAAATACCCCACGAGGGCTTCCCTGGTGGTGCAGTCGTTAAGAATCCTCCTGCCAATGCAGGGGACACGGGTTCGAGCCCCGGTCCGGGAAGATCCCACATGCTGCGGAGCAACTAAGCCCATGCGCCACAACTACTGAGCCTGCACTCTAGAGCCCTCGAGCCACAACTACTGAAGCCTGTGTGCCACAACTACTGAGGCCCACGCACCTAGAGCCCACACTCCACAACAAGAGAAGCCACCGCAATGAGAAGCCTGGGCACCACAACGAAGAGTAGCCCCTGCTTGCTGCAACTAAAGAAAGCCCACGTGCAGCAACAAGGACCCAATGCAGCCAAAAAAAAAAAACCCACAAAAAGGACTGCTTCTTTAGGCAATGTCAGAAATTCACAGGAAATACTTGAAATTGATTGAAAATTAGGGAGAACGTGATCCTGTGCAATGGAAAAAGAAGTATCTGTATTTTTTTTTTTTTGGCTGCGTTGCGTCTTTGTTGCTGCGCGCAGGCTTTCTCTAGTTGTGGTGAGCGGGGCCTACTCTTCATTGTTGTGCGCGGGCTTCTCATCGCAGTAGCTTCTCTTGTGGAGCGTGGGCTCTAGGTGCGTGGGCTTCGGCAGTTGCAGCACGCGGGCTTCAGGAGTTGCAGTGCGTGGGCTCAGTAGTTGTGGAGTGTGGGCTCAGCAGTTGTGGCTCACGGGCTTAGCTGCTCCGCGATATGTGGATCTTCCCAGACCAGGCCTCAAACCCATGTTCCCTGCATTGGCAGGCAGATTCTTAACTACTGCACCACCAGGGAAGTCCCCATCTGTATTTTTAAAATAAAAAATACACTCCCTTTCAATTTTCCCAGCAATTAAGTATGAAAAAACAAAAAAACAAAAAACCTTCCAAATAAATGACACAGCACCTTGTATTATAGGTATGTCACTGTGTCTACTAGTGTTGCATATGACTTAATAGGGCCAAAGTTCAATTCTTTTGTCAAAGACCTTCCAGGTGGCAGGCAGGATCAGGAACCCACTGCACTCTGGACCAAAGAGAAAAAGCCAGGGCCTGACCTTCGTTCACAAGTGGAGTCAAACCAAACACAGCTTCGCAGCTGTCTGTCTGCTGGCCAGAACTGCAGAAGGCCCTTCTTAGAGCCCCAATGTGGACACAAATCCACAGGAAGCTCATGCACCTCTCTCCTCACCTGGAACGGCTCAACGCAGGGTCGGAGGGGCTCTCAGCACCAGTCCTCAAACGCTGTATCACCCCTGGGATTCAAAGCAGGTAAACTGGGATGGTGTGATTGCTCCAGCTCCCCTCTTCCCCTTCCCCACCCAAGGAGGGTGGGCCCCATGTACAGTTTATACTTCCTTCTTTATACTTTGAAATGATGTGACCAGTCTAATAATTCATGTGGTGGTTAAGAGGGTGAGCTTTGCAGTCAGTCTGTTTGAGTTAACAGACTTCAGCGGCACCTCTCCAAGTCTTAAGTTTCTTTGTCTGGAAAATGGGGCTGATAACATTGTTCTAGAAACGGCTGATGTGATGTAGGTTAAATGAGATGCGGCTTGTGGGCAGCGTGGTGAGGTACTCAGCCATGTGCTGGGCACACAGTACCTGCTCAATGCAGGGAGCTAATTAACCTAACTATATGATTTGGATGGGTAGCAAGTCTGACCAAACTTTGAATTCTTATTTCCCAACTGCTTACAGATCTGAGTCAGGATACTCTGCAGCACTGAACATCTGACCCACGATCCCAAGGAACTGAGGGCCTTACACATGCCCCTCTCCTCTTCCTTTAGTCCTGACCAGAAGTTCATCTGTGTCCCTCTCTGGTGCCTCCTTCCATATTGCCTTTATTGCTGCCGCCATCCTCCTCCTTCGGATGCTGGCCTCAGCATCCCGAAAGTCTCAGCACATCCCTCGCCAGACAGGTTCCCCAAGTCAGATGTTAGGTGTGACTTCCACCCTGGCAAGCAAGACTGAAAGCGGGGCAAGAAAAGGAGACACAAATGGGGAAGTAAAGGCAGGATGCATGATTTCTTTGGTGGTCAAAAATGTTCAGAGACATGGGCTGGGTGAGCCAACTTCCGCCTCCTCTGGTCTGCTGCCCCGAGTTGCTATATGGGTAGGCAGGGGCCGAGGGACTGGCCAGATTCACATCTCTGCCATCATGACCAGGGTGGAACTAGGGTAGGCAAACAAGGTATGGGGGCTCCCCAAAACCCCTGATCATGACCCAGGGGTCAAGTAAGGACACCTCCACCTGAGAGCAAACAGAGCCCAGGAAGTATATCACAACATACTCTCTCAACCTCTGCTTTGCCAAGCACAGCCTGAGACTCTGGTCTGTCTTGGCGCACAGCTGGGAATCCACATCAGCATTTAAAGAAAGTGTTATATCCACCAATAAATCTCTCTCCTTGTAGTATTTAACAGCCTCAAAGCAGCCAGCTCTAGCACAAGATGTGATAAATCAATTGGAGGAAGCAGGTTCTTTGTAACGACAACCAACCTCCTCAAGCCTGGAAATCAAGGACAGCACTAACTAGGGAAGATTTTGACTTGGAGGCTGCTTGTCACCTTTTCCTTGAAACAACAGCTTAGCAACACAGATTTCAACACAGGTTTCAGGAGACTTGCAAGGTCACTCAAACTATGCGTTTCAGTGCTGATAAAGCACTATAATGACCAGTGACAGCAGAGTGGAAGGAAGCAAAGGTGGCAGCTATGTTGGGGTAATCTTGCCATCAGTACCCCCCCCCACACTTCCTGCCCCTCTTGTCACATTCCTCATGTGTATCAATCATCTTGGGTAGAGGGCAATGCTAAAGAGATGCTCTCACACTACTACAGAGTTTCAGGTGACTTTAATGACTCTGACTTTTCACTTGGGAAGTTGTAAATGTATGTGTTTAGATATTTTCTAGTACTGAAATTAAAACAAAATTTTGAAAGATTTCATACATACACATGTACAACTTACAGAGAATTCATCAAATCCACGCATCCACCAACCCAGGCTATCAGAGAGAAGCGTGAGCAACGACGGAATATCTGCCCTCTCCAACGTGACAGTCACCGGACTATTGAGCACTTGAAATGTGCCTAGTGTGACCGAGAAACTGAGTTTTTATTGAAATGTAATTAAACAGCCACACGAGACTGGTGGCTGCCATACTGGACAGCACGGCTCTGGAAGCAGAACATTAGCAATCTCACTGCTGCCACCACATGCTCCGTCATAATCATATCTTTCTTCCCGACGATGGGTAACCGTGGTTTTGATTTTTGTGCTTATCCATCCCTTATTTTTTAGAAAATTTTATTATTTATTGATTTATGGTTGCGATGGGTCTTCGCTGATGCGTGGGGCTTTCTCTAGTTACAGCGAGCAGGGGCTACTCTTTGTTGTGGTGCACAGGCTTCTCATTGCAGTGGCTTCTCTTGTTACGGAGCACGGGCTCTAGGTGCGCAGGCTTCAGTAGTTATGGCTCGTGGGATCTAGAGCACAGGCTCAGTAGTTGTGGCACGTGGGCTCACTAGTTGTGGCTCACGGGCTGTAGAGCGCGGGCTCAGTAATTGTGGCTCACGGGCTCTAGAGCGCAGGCTCAGTAGTTGTGGTTCACAGGCTTCAGTAGTTATGGCTCACGGGCTCTAGAGCACAGGCTCAGTAGTTGTGGCACACGGGCTCAGTAGTTGTGGTGCACGGGCTCTAGAGCGTGGGCTCAGTAGTTGTGGCACATGGGCTCAGTAGTTGTGGCTCATGGGCTGTAGAGCGCAGGCTCAGTAGTTGTGGTTCACGGGCTCTAGAGCGCAGGCTCAGTAGTTGTGGCTCACGGGCTCTAGAGCACAGGTTCAGTACTTGTGGCACGCAGGCTAAGTAGTTGTGGCTCACGGGCTGTAGAGTGCAGGCTCAGTAGTCGTGGTGCATGGGCTTAGTTGCTACGCAGCATGTGGGATCTTCCCGGACCAGGGCTTGAACGCATGTCCCCGCATTGGCAGTCGGATTCTTAACCACTGCGCCACCAGGGAAGTCCCTCATCCCTTATATTTTGTCATAGTTTATATCTATAAGTACAGTTTAATGTATAGGTTTGTGAAGTTAACTTAAATGGTATTTCATTGTAAATATTCCTATGTTCTTGCTTTTTCACTTAGTCGTAGGTCTGACGTTTGGCCAGGTGAAGTGTATATAAGTGCTTTTGTTTTCAGTGCTGTGAAGTTCCACATATAGCAGTTTTACTTACCCCCTCCCTGCCAGTGAATACTGGGTCATTTTCAGCGTTTTTGCTTTTATAAACAACACGGCAATGGACCTTCTCATACTTGCCTTCTGGAGCACATGCAAGAGCTTTCTGTGACTAGAACCGCTGGGCTACAGAGTACACACCACATCTCATTCCATGGATGTTGCCAGATGACTCTCCAAAGGGTCTGTGCCACTCTGCAGCCCCAAGGGCAAGGTTGAGTCCCAGCTGCTCTCCCAACACCTGGGCTTGCCAGACTTGCACACTTTTCGATAGGGCCATACCTAAACAAAGGAAACAAAAGCCCTCCTTCCCATGGAGATGCTTTAAATTGGTGTATCTTACTGTGTTCTATCAAATCTGCCAGAACAACTTCAAAGCTCATGGATAGAACTTAAGAAAAACCCTTAACCACCACTTAGTACGGCATTTATACCAAGGAGGGTCTGGAACACCCAATGACCAATCTGCTAGTCATTTCTGCCAGAGGAGGAAAGCTTACATGACATCACAATCAATTTCTGTAGAAATGGCTGCGACGTTACTAAGAGCAGCACTCTCCTGGGCAACCATCACAGGCTGCAGACAGGCTGTCAGATGAACGTCCTTCTCTACCCAGGGGGAGAGAGAACGGGCTGGAGGAGAGGCACGTAGCCTGCTCACAAAATCATGTCTGAAGCAAAACCAAAAACACACCAAAGCCAAACCAGTTTCTTCCAAGTAGTCTGCCAGGTGTTCAATATTTCATTATTAAACTTTCAATTTGCCCCTTGGCCAGGCTTAACAACGATTTCTGCTTGGTGCTGAAAAATGTACACATCAACTGGCCTTTCAGATGTCATTTGTAGCAGCAGCTGGGATCCCAACTTAGCAGTGCTTTCTGTCAGGGCTTAATTTCGCCTTGGATGGGAGGAGTCTCTACATATCAACCATACAAGGGACCACAAAGTCAGGGTCAGGGTGGATAACACTTTGAGACAGTTCCTTGGGAGACACGGTGGCTGCTCATTCTTCGTACTGACGGCGTGCAGGGCGCAGAGCTGGGCACTGGCAGGATGCCCGCTCATCCACGCACGAGTTCGGGTTGCACACTTCCGCTTCCTTCATCCACACCATTTCCCAAATGTGTTAAAAGGACGACTAGAGTGGAGAAGTGACACGAGGACATTAGGAAGAACTATTTTAAACATAAGGACTTCAGATTTTTAAAGGTGTGTTTGCTTATCTAGAATCGTACAGACTGTAATGTAAAGACAAAGACAGCGCGAGAGTGAGTGGGTCGCGGGCACGGCAGGCGGCCCGCGGGCTCTGGAAGCAGGCAGTTGGTGTTCTCACTTCCGCGTGGCCTCTCTGAGCTGAAGGTGCCTCGCCTGTGGAGCAAGCATAACCACAGGACCGACCTGCCTGGGTGGTTGTTGCGAGGGTTAAGCGTGAACCTGCATGTGAAGCATTTAGCAAAGGACCCGATATACAGCAAAGGCTCAGTGCACGGCACCCGTTACCGTTACGGGATAACACCGCCAAGCCTCTGCCAACACTCAGTATGGCAAAGGCTAAAAATAATCCCAGCCTAGTAGAGCGCAAAGTAACCTGATGCTTCATTTTTTCCAACAACTTCCATATTAAAAGACCCTCTTTCTTACTTAATATAGAACTATTCGTGTTAGGGAAAACAGGGAAAATAATTTCTCTAGTTCTGCAACACCAAAGGCTCTTTTGACATGAGAATCTGTTCATGTCACCCACTGGTTCAGGAAGTCGACTGATAGCTATGATGCTGCTGTGGGTGCTGATGGAAATATTAAGCACATCCTTTTTTCTTTTTTCAGTAACAAAAGTAAAACAACCTCATTATAAAAATCCAAGCACTGTAAAAATATATAATCTAGAAAGTGAAAATCCCTCATAACTCCACGTATGGCAGAGCTGAAGTATCTCCCTGACTTGCTTTTTCCAGCTGAGCGATATGCTGTGGGCATTTTCCCATATGAATAATGTTCTGCTGGAAGGCCAACCACACGCAGGCCACCAGCCTCCTGACTGATGGTTCCGGTTCCCAGCCCTCGCCCTTCAAACAACAGCACATGGAAGAACCCCCTCAGGCTTAGCCCTCTGAGCACCTGTCTGAGATAGGCTCCTAGAAATGGAACTGTTAGGCCAAAGGGCATAAGCACTGAAAACCTGCTAAGAGACCACGCAGCTGCCTCGAGCTGGAGGCGGGCCAGCAGGGACTGTGCCAAAGAGTGAGACTCGGGGCGCAAGCAGAAGAGGTGGGGTGCAGGAAAGAGACCAGGCCTGGGGGCCCCTGCCACCTACACAAGAACCCAGGCTTCACTGTGGATCTGGGCTCAACTCCGACAGAGCTACCAGTTTTGCTTTACTTGCATAACAGGTAAGGATTAAAAGCAGATTCAGAATTGAACAGACACTTCACAAAAGATGAAATCCAAATGACCAATAAACAGACGACAAGGTGCTCAGTTCTATTTGTCATCAGGAAACAATAAATTAAAACCATGAAGCAATACTACGACACACACACACCAGAATGGATAAAAAGAAAAGAGAGGAAATACTAAGCACTGGTGAGGACGAAGAGGTATGGGCACCCTCCCTCCATTGCTGCGGAGGGCAAGGCAGAACGAGAGCTGAGCACACGCTTCCTGGAGGCCCAGGATTAAATCTTACTCATTTTGGAATCCGGCACGTAGCCCCGAAATCGGCACACAGTGAAAATAAATAAATGATTGTTAGTAAACACAAAGACAAAAGAATCAATGAATGAATTCTGCAACAACTAACAACTACTATATTCAACCAATACCAGAGAGTAATATCTGATTAGTGATGTAGACAGGACGGTTTATACTGATTTTTAATACAATTCTCTAAGGAATGCCAACACGTGAGTCAGAGACAACTCAATCAAGAACCTTCTCTGCTGTGGTGGTTCAGTTTGGGTCATCTGGGTTAAGAGAATGTTGTTCAAGCCACTTCCAGGGAGAAGACAAGAGAGAAACCATACCTTTCCCTCTCTCCATCTAGGTCTCCAGAGGACAATGGACTCCCTGGGCCAGTACTATCTAACAGAAATACAAGAGCCACATATGATTTTAAACTAACCTAAATTATCCATAATATTATAATTTCAATATGCAATTAAATAAAAACCATCAACAAGACATTTTACTCTTCTTTTTCTTTCATGCTAAGTCTTCAGAATCCAGTCTCCAGCTGGACCAGACACATTTCCAGCACTGCTGCAGCTCAAGGTCCTGGGTGTGGCTGGCCCTCCCCGCCCCTGTGAGGAAGGCTGGTCCACTGGTCTCTTGAAAGAAAGCACCTTGGGCTGGTTGGATGCCAGTGCTTCTGGACTGTGCCGCTGAGGTCTTGAAGGGTGCTTTGCCTCCCCCGGAAAGGCAGACAGTGTGCAGCTGCAGAAGGGCCCACCACAGGGGGACCCCTCACCCCCAGGCTGGGCTTCAGGGCAGCACGTGAGTTCCAGGCTCTGAGGCCCTCCACTAACCACTGCCTGCGTGGAGGTACTGCAGGATCTCATTCTACCCACCACGTGGTACAGGGACAGAGAGTGGGGAAACTTGCTGTGCAAGGCGGGAGGTGTAGGGCAAAGGAGGTAGACTTTGTTTGACCAGAAGGAATTTCTGACAATCATCGCTTCCCAACAATGCAAGCCGACTTTCTTCGGCAGCAGGGACCAAGGACATTCATGCTGGCAGTGACATCATGTCGTCTGCTACGATTTGGGGGCAGAAGGAGTGACACTGACCTCCACACATGGCCAAGGACAGCCCTGTGAACTCATTCCCACCCCACCTGCAGCTCTAAGTGAAACACTCTCAATGTGTGTCACTCTGAGTAAGTTGCCCACTGGGGCCTCACTTTTCTCATTTATAAAATGGGAATAATGATCCTTACCTCACCTCATGGTGCTGTTATAAGGATGTAATAAAGTACGCCATGTAAAGTAAATTAGCATAGTACTGGCACTTCGTAAACATTAAATAAATGTTATCTGCTGTTACCCAAATGTTCTGAGATAACTGTCACCATTCTGAATGGGCAATTATTATTTTTTAACACTGTAGAATTTTTAAATAGAGGAGATAATTCATTGAGCTGGTGCTCTTATGATTTGAGCATTTTTCTACATGTGTGTTTTACTTTAATTTTAAAAAAGTTGTAGTAAAAAAAAAGAAAGGTAGAGCAGAGATGAGAGGAGCTGGACTCTTGGTGATGTTGTCTGGGCTGTTAGATACAGTTTTACTTGTCTGAGGCTCAACTGCCTCTCAACTTCCAGCAACTTGGAAAAAAAGAAAAGAGTAGAAAAAGAGGAGAATCCAGGAAACTAAAGTACCCTGTAGGATTTAAATAGAAGCCCAGCCTCCACCAGGTAAACTTCTGATGTGAACAAAGCCTGGAGATGACCTCCTGGGGAGCCTCCCACCCCTACCTGTCAGAGAGGGCACTAAGCAAAGTTTTCCCAACACTTACTCCTATTATAAAAAATTCGTCAAATAGCGAACAGATATCCCATGAGATGAAAGGGGACCCTCTGGGATTGAGAGCTGCTTCCCTCCTGGAGCCCAATCAAGTGGCTAAATCAGCAACTTGTGTGTTTAAACACCCTATTGGAAGCCAGGCCCTGCCCAGGGCCATGCTCACATCAACACTGGACGGGAAGGATTCTTAGCACCCTTTGGCAAATGAGGAAATCAAGTCACAGGGGCCTAATCCCCCACCTCCCACCCTCAGAACACGCAGACACTCATCACAGACAAGGCAACTGTAGCCCTAACACGTGCTGTGAACCACTCAAGGTCAGCCTGTCCCCAGGGTGGCCTAGTCCCAAGGAAGGATTTTTTTTCTATGACTGTTTGGAATTGACCCAGAGATTCTTAAGGGCACAGGCTTCACAGACTTCCAGAGATGTAAATTAGTCATTTCTCCAGAGTGTTATTTCTAGAGACGAGAGAGGAGAGAGAGAGGGAGAGAGATCAGTTTATTCCAAGTAAACATACCAACACGCTGGGCAGAAAGCAGGCAGGGCCGAAGCACATCACATCATCGGGAGCCCAGCTACAACAGGAAGCAGGTCCACCCTAACCTTTGTCCTTTAGATGGAGCTGTCTGAAGCAGCCTCTGTCCCTCAGAGGAACTTGGATGTTAGGACCGGTGCCAGTTCAGAATTCAAACAACGTTCCTCAAAGGCAGCTGAGCCTACTGTGTAGCACGGTGTCGCCCGCCCAGCAGCCCGAGGTGGGGGCAGGAAGTCGTGTCTGTGAGGCGCCAGGCCCAGCACGGGGCACTGCAGCACCACGGCTGCAGCAGACGGCGGCTCCATCCACTTCAGCTGCTCTAGGCCCAGCTAAGGGACCCCCGAGAACTCATGATTTGTCAGGCCACCCTCTGAGCTTCCAGAGGAAAAACAACATGTGCATTTGTCAGTGAGCACATGTTCACTTGTTTATTTCCCAGGCAACAGGAGAAGGAGCTGGGAGTCACAACCCCAGCAGTTTGGGACACTGCTGGGATTTCTCGCTGGGCAAAGTTCGAAGAAAGAGAAGGGACAAGGGTCACCTGTAAACTCCCCTCCCTTCCCTATCACCTCAGAGAAACAGGGTGCATCAGATAATGCAAGGCAGGCACAAACGGCGCCCTCATTCATTTACTCACTCATTCGTTCCATACATATTGATATGCCAAGCATTTGCAAAGTGCTGGTGTCAGAAAAAGGAGCAGGACACAGCTCCTCCCTCCAAGGAGCCCCTAATCTTGTGGGGGAGACCCAGGAAAATCCTCAGTCCTAATGCAGCAAGGACTCCTGGGATGCAGACGTGCAGAGTAAAGGCAGGATCCTTCCAGCTGCTCACAGCCCGCTCAGGAGGAGGACGGCTCCTGGTGCCAGTGGAAGCGCCCTAGAACCCAGGGCTTCGAGTGAAAACCCAGCCTGCTCCCCAGGGCAGGAAAAAGGGCTGAGACTACAGGCTTTGGACGTTTCACATGGGGACCAATGAGAAACATCAGAGTCGGCAAACAGGAGCTGGTTTGGAAAAGGCTGCAAAAAACTCTGAAGGACACAGAGGAATCTGAAAATGACCACTTCTCCAAAGACGCACTTCTGGCTTCCCAGGCATGGGGGTGGGAGTGGGAGGGGGCAGGTATGCAGGAGAGGCAGCCTTTGCTCTCACCCAAGCAGAGGCAGTGCATTTTCTCCGGAGCAAAACGAGCGAAGGCTACTCGGCTGCTCCTTGACAGACCCTGCCCCTCTGCTCCTGTGACTCAAATACATCTGCGGCCAGGGCTCTGTTCTCACAAGAACGTCTTATCATGTCGGTTCATACACGCATGGGGTAAAAAACAAACCCCACTCCGCTCTATACATTCAGAATCAAGCGCTGATCAATCCCAGTCTCTCCGGGGTAAGGACCAAGGTGGTCCTGGTTGCCCTGCTTCAGAGGCCCCACTCCCCACCAGGTGCCAAGTGAGCAGTGGGCTCTCAGCTTCCATGAAGTGTGGGAACTTGAAAGGATCTGAGTCTACTGACAGCAGAAGCCGAGGCCCTGGGAACTGATTTCCCGCCAGCCTAGGACCCAGGCCTCCTGAACAAAGCCGGTCCAGGGCTCCCTCCTCAGTAATGGCCGAGAAGTATTAACCAGCTTCCAGTCATTTCTCTTCCTCATGGGACAACTTCAGCATAGTAAGTAAAAATGCAAAGAAGACAGAACGTGAGACAGCCGCTCCAGTGCTGGGGACACCCACCTACTCTCTGCTCATGAATTACTTCAGCCACAGATGGTCTAACCGCCCACCAGAGGCTCTGAGCGGCCTCGAAAATCTGACGTCAGGCTGGTTTAGTTAAAGCCAGAATTTCATTAGCTTACAGCCTGAAATCCAATCCAATTTGTTTCCAGTCAGATGTATGGGCCCCCCGTGTACAAGGTACTGCAGACACCACGTGAAGCCGACAACAGCAGCACAGCAATCGCTGGGTCCATTGCTTGCAGGCAGTGCCCAGCACCACCCAGGCACTCTATGGGTCTGTCTCAGCTAATCCTCACAGTGACTCTCCAGGGCAGGAAAACTGAGGCTGAGGAACAAGGGACAGACTGGATCTGAACCCGGTGCAGCTTCACACACCAGGCACGCAGTCTCCAAACTTAGTAGAGAGAGAAGCGAGTTAAGTATCCTAAAGATGGCTCAAATGAAGCAGAGTACAGGTTCAGAGGAAGGAGGGCTCGTGTGCCCCACTCAGAACAATCCAGTGCCCATGGGTGCAGGGCCCTGTGCTCGCCTGCGAGCGCCACTGCCCTGCCCCCACCCCAGCCGACTCAGATGCACATCTCAGCGTGGGCTCCTCTTCCTCTTTTTTAAGCCAGAGCCCAGCAAATATGCCGTGTATTAGATGTGTTCACAACTCTGATCACCAAGGAAGCAAGTCACCACAAGAGTAGAAGAAAAGACTTTCAGGCCAGTACTGCTTGTAAAAGTGAATCACACCCTTCTGGAAAAGTCCAAGACCAAGATGGCTCACTCACAGCATCACATCAAAGATGTGGCCACCTCCTGGCCATGCTAGCACCTGGGCTAAAAATACCCTCAGTGATGAAATCTCAGGCACAGTCTCTTAGCCTAAGGGAGAGAGGCCAAAGTTACACACTGAGTCTTTCAATTTGGGAGGTGGGATTACGGATGGAACTGAGACACTATTTTTAAACAACAGGTCGCTGAAAAATACGTATTTTAGTGACTGCTGGAGTTGCCAACATTTGGCTAGAAAGCATTGGAAAGGGGATTTTCTGAAGTCAAAAAGCCCTCTCAGTTCTCAAGGAATTTATTATACCTTTACAGTCTGTCATAAATAACAAATGGCCTCACGATATGTATTTCTAAAAGACAGTTCCTCAGTGGTGGCCAGCCCCCTTCCTGGATCTTGGACTCAGCCAAACAACATTCCTCTAACTCTCTCTTGTTCAGAACTCTCCAAAAACCTACCCCACCCCAGTGAGTGCCTTTAGTAAAAATCCAATTGCCTCATTCTAGAATCCTCAGAGCAGGAAACAGTGTGCATTTTTTGAGAAGACATCTCATTTTCCCTTGTTCTCCCTCCGCAGCCGTATCCTTTAAGTGTCCTAGAATTGAAGTTCTTTTTAAAGGACCAAATCTTTGCACAGGAGGCGGCTTCCTGCCGATTGTCTAAAGGCCTCCATCTCGGCAAGCCAAGGAGGAAGAACACGCACAGGCCACATGGCGAGGGGAAGGCAGAGACATGTCTTCTCAAAGTCGGCTGTCTGCGTTCAGAATTCACTTTTCCAGTGGAACATTATTAAAAACCGAGCTCAGGCCCTGGCCATGGGGTACAACGTGGCTCCTTCCACCAGCCAGATGCTAAGCATTTGGAACCACAGAGGGTCCGTGGTTGAACAGGAATGTAGGTCCTGCCCTCAACTGGTTTATCAGCTAACACGGAAGTAAAGCTGTACACCCAGGGCTCCAAAACACAGCAGAGCGAGACAGCTGCTGAAGAATTAAAGGGTTTACTTCCTGACATAGCCACAAAACATTCATGAAGGAAGCCCTGGAGTTTTAAGCCAAGCAGACACTGCAGAATCCAGCTGTGAAAAATGCAAAGGGATGAGGGTTGACTTGGGTGAAAAGGCATCCTTGAGAGACGAAGCTGAGTGGACCTTGGCTACACAGTGGGGGGCAGATGTGTGGTCTGCTCTTCCTGCTAACGTTTACTGCAAGTCACAACCCACTAGTAGGTCCCCAAATCAATTTCCTGGATCAAAACATGGAACAGAATACCAAATATCAGAGGGCACTGCAAATAGTAAGGCTAGATATTTCATGAAACTTATTTCACTTACGACCAACTTGACACGCTAAAGACCCTTCTCCCTGGGGAGCACGGGGTAGAGAAACCCTCTCACTAGGACAAAGAGGAGCCACAGGTCAGGGGTCCTGTAGGGCAATCAAGACTGCAAATCTAGTCTGTACCCGAAGTCACCAGGACACTGGTTGAGCTTCCCGACCTGGGTCTGGAACTAAGAATCATGCACAGGTGTAGCGCCAATAGGTGGGTCATTTCTAAGGTGGAGGCTTACCAGTAGCTTTCAAACCTTTTCTGACCGCAGTAAGAAATGTATTTTATTTTGCAATCAAGTACACGAAGTATATCAAAAATCTACAGGTTTTAAATTCTCTTTCACTTTTTAATCCACTGAGTCGATTCTACGACCAAACAGTGTTTTAGTCCCTCCCCGGACGGTGAGTAAGGAGCAGTGGGAGGAACTGTGCGGCCGGCGGTGGCATCACCGTGACCTGCAGCTGCTCAGAGTGCTGGCTCTCCACCCAACCTGGACCTAACGAATGGAGGTCTATGCGGAAGGGACCCCGGAACTGGGGCTTTAACTAGTCCTCCAGGTAACTCTGCAGCACACTCACATTTGAGAAGCACTGTTTTGGAAGACAAAGATCTGGGGGAAAGCAGTCAAACTGATAAGAAACTCCAAATCTTGGGCCAAAGAGGGGGACGGGCTGACTGCAAGATCCTCTGACTCTTGACAGAAGGGGAGGGTCTCCTCTCAGATCAGAACATTCCTCAGGATAAGCCCCTCCTGATGGGGAGACGGATTTGTAAACGCTGTACCTAGAACAGACCTGCATTAGCACAGCCAGGGGACCTGGGGGAAAGGGGTGACCACCAGTCTCAGCTGACAAATTCCAACCAGCCACCCCAAGCAAGACTCTCTAGCTACAAGGCTCAGAGCACAAGTAAGACGATAAATAAAACAGGGCCTACCGTGTGCAGAGCTCTCGGGACACGTGTTTCACGCGGAACTGGTGACTGAAGTGATCAACCACTGCTCTTCCTTCTGCTTAGTGCCATGCTCACTGATACCTGGCATCTGCTTTGTGCTAGAAAAATCTGTGATTTCTGCCCTCAAGTAATTGCTCTAAGACAGTGATTCTCAAGAGGGTAGAGAGGTGGGTAATGACAAGGTTTTGGTCTAAAAAAGCATAAACAAGACACCCATACAACACATTCACATTTGCAGTCAGAAGAAAGCAAACCTGGACAAAATAGACAGAAGCTGAAAGGGGAAGGGCTGAGGTGTCCGAACGACCACAGTTAGGGCTGGGGGGGTGAGAGGCCACCACACTGACCCCAACCATGAATGAACTGTTTCCTCCATGGAAAATGAAGTATCTTTAAAGTCCTTTAAGTATCTTTAAAATTCAAGCACATTCTAAGATGAAAACCACATTTCACATTCGAGATGGGAAATCTTGTATTTCCTAAAGAGGAAAACAAAATCAACTGGGAAGGAAAGGAATTTGCCCAGGACCCAGACTCCCCAAGCACAGGTCCCCCCAGATGTGACAGCTAGCAGTATGTTCCTGTCACCCAGTCTGTGTGGGGTCTACAAAGACCCCTCCCTTGGAGGAGAGGGTGTGGCAGAAGAAAGTCTGGTGGTATTCAACCAAAGTTTCCAAGAGCCACCAAGCGGCCATAGAGAAAAACATGTCACTTCATTTCTTCCAGGAAGCGTGGGCCCATCATGTACTCATCATGACTTAACTCTGCTAAAAGATAGTTTTTGTTCTGCGACTGGTGTCCGCCAGCCACGGGTGTCCTCAGAACTAAGGGTACCTTAATAATAAAATACGCAGCTTCCAAAAAGCTCATGGATATGTTTGAAAAACGCATGAAAATCAGTGGATTGGATCTGTAAATGGGTCTACGTTCTGCAGAAAGCTTGGCACATTTTTTTAAGGCCACCTTTTCAAACATTTTTGGTTCGAACTTTCTTTACAAACTGAAACATCACCACAGAGCAGGGATCAAAATAGATTTAGTTTCTTGGTAATAATATTTCTGTATTCTTTGTGGTAGAGGTTGAGAGTAGGGTTTTTATTTTCAATTCTATTTATTTGTTTGTTTGTTTTTGGCTGCATTGCGTCTTTATTGCTGTGCACAGGCTTTCTCCAGTTGCAGCGAGCAGGGGCTACTCTTTGTTGCAGTGTGCAGGCTTATTATTGTGGTGTGTTCTCTTGTTGCGGTACACAGACTCTAGGCGTGCGGGCTCAGTAGTTGTGGCTCTCGGGCTCTAGAGCGCAGTCTCAGTAGCTGTGGCAGACAGGCTTAGCTGCTCCACGGCACGTGGGATCTTCCCGGTCTAGGGCTCAAATCCACGTCCCCTGCATTGGCACGCAGATTTTTAACCACTGCGCCACCAGGGAAGCCCCAAAACTCAGGTTCTTGATGTCTCATTGCAAAAAGAATCCAGTGAGAGACAAAGTGATAGGTAAGAAGAGGATTTAGAGAGAAACACACTCTACAGAGTGTGGGCCATCTCAGAAGGCAAGAGAGGTGAGAGTAGTGTTTTTAAATTTTTCACCAAAACAAAAATATTAGCACACAGCTGTGTGTCCTGAAGCTTGGTTAAAGTCCGTCTGTACGGGGTTCCCCCACTTTATCTTCAACATTCATTTCTGAGGCGATGAACCAAAACCAACCACGGAGAAGTCAGTTCTGAAACAGGCAGCCTCTTCTATCCAGTCTCATGGAGCACTGTTTGGCTTTAAAATTCTGATCTCCTACTTAAAGAAGCCAGCCTCATAAAACTCAGCTCACACTTCTGTGCTATACAACTGGCCCTGGGCCAATTCCCCAAAGCATGAGAGGTCCCACTCTGGGCCTCTCCCCAGGCACGAAGAAATCTAGAGCTCCACACTTGGTTCAGGAAAAAACTTTTCTCCTGCGTGATTTCCCTCTTCCAGGGCTATAGCTACGCGTGGCCCATGGCACTTACGTAACTCTGCTGGCTTGGGCGTGGCAGGAGCTTGGAGAGGTGTAAACTGACGGCATCCGTCTGGTGAATGTATATGTCCCCTGACGTTGCCCCACCTGTGCCATAAGGCCCCAAGCTGAAGAGAGTGCCCTGTAAGCAAAGTCCAACCCAAGCTGGCTGCCTGCCAAGGAAGATCCTCTGTCACATTCCCCTCACTCCTCCTCAGAGGAGAAGGAAGCCTGTGGAGGCGGATGACTGTGTGAGGTTAACATAGCACTTTTCAAACCCCTAAGTGCTCAGCGCCCAGGATGCAGCAGTGAGTCAGACAGACATGGCACCAATACTTAAAAGGAACAGGGAAGGAAGACCTGAAACACACCATTGCAAGGATGACAACTGCTACAAAAGGGGGGCCAAAGCCCACTAACCAAATCGGGGGAGGGCGGTGAGGCCTGAACCTTGCCCTGGGTTTCCCCAGAGGCAGGCTGAGACCGGGTTCAGGTGCAAGTCGCTTATGTGGGAGGTGCTGGCAGGGGAGCGGGGCACAAGACAGGGAAGGAAAGGCAGCCACTAAAAGGCGCACTTTAAAGCCCTCTTTCACGGTGGGCAACCACACGCAGCCCTGCAAGGAAGCCGGTTTAAACTGAAGCCTGAAAGATTCACAGCGGTTGGCCAGATTTTCATTTTCTTTCTGGTGGGGCTAGAGGAGTGGACTGCGGAAAAGTGTTCCTGGCAGAGGGAAGGGCAGGTTTAGAAGGCCAGGGTCAGCAGGGTCAAGGTGAATCAGGAGACCTGACAGAAGGTCAGTATGGCGGCTGATGCCGGGGAGCTGGGCCCTGATGGACTAGGGAGCCTGAAGCCCCTGAGGGTGCTGGGAAGTGCGTTTTACAGCGGGTGACGTAGCACAGGGTCCAGCATGTGCTTTCTTCACTTGCTACAGAAATCTAAATATGGTCCCCAACAGGGTGAGAAGCCAGCCACTCTGAAGCCATCTTCCTTTCAACAAGGAGATTCATTACCAATGTACTGGTGGTCTTGCTGTTTAGACAAAGTGAATTCCCCCAACCCTGTCTTAACGCAAATTGCCATAAGGCAAAGTCCAAGTGTGCAGGCACACCTTAGGCCAGCAGAGACACAGGAAGAGTAAGCGGGAATTTAAGGCAAATGTTAGCCATGTATTGCCTATAACGCAACCTGTTCCACATCACATTCTCCTTAAAACAGCCCATAATTTATTGAGCACTTACCATGCCAGAAATTAATGTAAAATCCATTTTATGGATGAAGAAACTAAGGCTCAGAGAAAATAAGTAGGCTCAAAGTCACTCAGCAATTGGGGAAATAGCCTGAACTCAGACTGCTCATCCTGCTGCAAGCTGACTCAATCATGCATGAAAGTGTCTTCTTCAAGCATTATCAGTGACTGTGTCTTTTCAAGTGGGAAGGTGCTGGGAAGGTGGCACCAGGGTGATGGAAAATGAAAAAGTGTGCACAGGAAACGCCTACAGTAACCTTCTTCTGCCTACACTGAACAGCTTTTGCTCCAAGCCTGGCTGCCCATCAGGGATCCTCACCATCCCAGCCAGAGCAAAGAGAGAAGGGCTGTGAGTCAAAGAGCCATGGAACTCAGAGGTCCATCAGGAGTGCTCCTCCAGAAAAGGGAACCCTCCTACACTGTCGGTGGGAACGTAAGTTGGTGCAGCCATTATGGAGAACAGTCTGGAGGTTCCTCAAGAAACTAAAAATAGAGTTGCCATATGATGCAACAATCCCATTCCTGGGCATGTATCTGGAAAAAACTTTTATTTTGAAAAGATACGTGCACCCCTATGTTCACAGCAGAACCATTCACAACAGCCAAGACATAGAAACAACCTAAATGCCCATCAACAGAGGAATGGATAAAGAAAGTGTGGTACACGTATACAATGCAGTTATCACTCAACCATAAAAGGAATGAAATAACGCCATTTGCAGCAACACGGATGGTCCTAGAGATGATCACACTAACTGAAGTAAATCAGACAGAGAAAGACAAATACCATATTTGTCCACATATTTGTGGAATCTAAAATATGACAGAAATGAACTTAGCTATGAAACAGAAACAGACTTACAGAATAGAGAACAGACTTGTGGTTGCCAAGGAGGAGGGGGTGAGGGAGGGATGGATTGGGAGTTTGGGATTAACAGATGCAAACTATTATACAGAGAATGGATAGACAACAAGGTCCTACCATATAGCACAGAGAACTATATTCAATACCCTGTGATAAACCATAATGGAAAAGAAGATGAAAAAGAATGTATATCAAAAGAAATATGGGGGACTTCCCTGGTGGTCCAGTGGTAAAGAATCTGCCTTGCAATGCAGGGGACGCGGGTTCAATCCCTGGTCAGGGAACTAAGATCCCGCATGCCGTGGGACAAGTAAGCCCGTGCGCCACAACTACTGAGCTCGCGCGCCTCAACAAGAGAGCCTGCGGGCCGCAAACTACAGAGCCCACGCGCTCTGGAACCCCCGCACCACAACTACAGAGCCCGTGTGCCCTGGAGCCTGCGCGCCACAACTAGAGAAGAGAAAACCCGCACGCCACAACACCACGCACCACGCACCACACACAACGAAAGATCCCGCGTGCTGCAACTAAGACCCGACGCAGCCAAAATTAAAAAATAAATAAATAAAATCTTTAAAAAAGAGAAATATGTATAACTGAATCAGTATGCTGTACAGCAGAAATTAACACAACTTTGTAAATCAACTGTACTTCAAAAAAAATAAATTACCAAAAAGGAAAAAAAAGGGTGCTCCTCCACTCCACCTTCAGTACCAACAGCACAGCGTGGAAATCACCTGTGCAGGTGGCTGACTTTCCCTCAAGGCAGCGTCCCATCCACAGCTGACCAAGCACGAGGGCGGTGCTAACATCTCCCAGACAGTCAAGAGACATGAGGGAGGAAGTGGCAACAATGTGAGGACACTACTCAGCTCCCAAACAAACCACTCCCTTTGCTGGGTGGCGGATACCATCCGGTCACAAATGGGCAGCTGCTATAGGGCACTTTTGCGGGAGTAACTAACCAATATATGGAACAATACCTCTTATCCTCTTATTCTGTCCCAAGTTGTCTTTCTTCCCAAGAGAGAAACTGGGGAATGTGGTCACCATAGAAGTTTGCCAATTTAGAGACATCAGAATACAGTAAGTCCCTTACATACGAACCTTCAAAGAAGCGAATGTGCGTTCGCATGTCCAATCATGTAAGTTAGTTCACGTATCTGGCGTATACACTGACACGTGCGTGCATCCTCTACAAGTGGCTGTGCTTTTGTGTACTTTACTGTACTGTATAGAGTACAGCAGTACGCTACCATCTCCCATCTCCTCTCCCTCCTCCAGTCAGTAACTCTTCTTGCCTGTTCACTCAGTGCCAGGCCCTGTATGCCAGCTATTGTACTGTAGTACTGGACTTTTCAAGGGACTGTAAGATGAAAAATGTTTTCTTTATTTTTTGTGTTTGTTTGTTATGTATTATTTGTGTGAACAGTATTATAAACCTATCACAGTATTATATGGCCGATTGTGTTAGTTGGGTACCTAGGCTAACTTCGCTGGACTTACGAACAAACTGGACTTATGAACGCGCTCTCGGAACGGAACTCATTCGTATACAGGGGACTTCCCGTACATTTCTCTTTCCAGAAAGCGGGAGGAAAGGTCCGGCATTTAGTGTCAGTTCTGCCACTAATGAGTTTCGTCAGTTAGGCCCGGCGCAACTTCTCCAAGCCTGTCGTCTCATCTGGAAAACAAGGGCAATAAGCATAGATCACTGGCTCTCAGAGTGCGGCCCTGAACCACCAGCAGCGGCAGCCTCGCCCAGGAGGGACTGGTCTGAAGCGCCATCTCTTGCGCCCCGCGCCACGCCTAACTGGATGGGAGACTCGGGCTGGGGCCCAGCGCTCTGCTTTAACTAGCCTTCCTTTCAAGTGATCCTGTTACACACCAAGTTTGAGAACCACTGGCCTAGCTGATTTCCCTTCTTTCTTCATTGTTTTATAAGTCCACTATTCTTTACCCTCTCCCTGCCTGCCGTGCTACTGACTTCATTTACCCAACAAATACTTACGAAGCCTCTACTGTGTGCTAGGGGACACCTGGTGAACAAGGCCAAGTGCGCTTTGTGGAAAGCAGGCGGGTGAGCACACTCTGATGACAACGGATGTGCACGTGGCTTGTTCCTGGTTGTTGGATCAGCAGCACGACCCCGTTTTCCAGCAACTTTCCCCTTTACCCACGACCTTCCTCCAAAACTTACTTCACTTTTAAAAATAAGGTGTTTTGCATACAAGCAGAGATGCAAGGTGCCAGCAAATAAAATGTTACTGTATGGCTACTGATGAAAGAACTAGATTATGCAATTAAAATAAGCAAAGAAAAATCTACTGGAAAATTTCTATATAGAAAAGAGTAACACAGATAACATTTCTTTCCTCCTAAAACTATTTTAGTGACTCACAGTGTTTACAAGTCTTGACTGTTATTCTAGGCACAAAATAAACACCAAGTGACATTTTTAGCAGTCCATTTTGCTTCAGGAGGTATACACAGGAAATGCAAAAGCAAAAACAAAAGCTAAAATGCTCTACTCTAAGAGGTAAGACGCAACCCAACTACCATAACATTAAAAACAACTAAAATTAGCTTCCTCCCTTACGCCTAAGGGTCCTGCTAAAAGCTTGAGCCAAGAGCTTTTCCTCCTCCCCCCTTGGTCCAAGTGACCAGGGAGGGTGATTGAAACGTGGCCAGAAGGCAAACAAACAGCCCGGCTACTGCAGACCTTGTCTTCAACACTGGCTGCAGAAGAGAGCCTTGGTCTGCACCAAGCCCACAGATACACTCCACGTCAGAATGGAATTCTCCTCAAGCAAAATTACATCATGGGATTTGACCTCTAGAGCAGAAGCAGAAATCAGAGATCTCACCCAGAGCACAGGTCAACAAGCTCTTGTCTACATTAGTTAAAACACGTACCTAATAATTAATGTAACACCCTCACAGCTGCTTCTACTCAGAAGCAGGAACAAAGCAACTCTTCCCCTACGTAGGTATTTATTTAGGTGACACTAAACACATACCTAATAAGACAGTTTAAAATAGAACATAACCAAAAGCTTGGAACACAATATTTACTGTGACTGAGCCATGATCATTCAGTTCTTAAATTTCCTAGTAGCAAAGGTAAAAGGGCAAAAAGATAGGTTAATTTTGGACCATCCAAAGAAAATACATGAACTCAACAGAAGAGGGAAACTTTTCCAGACACAACATTCTAGAAAGAAATTTCAAGTAGGATGTGAAGGAACACTGTGAATTGAGCCTTCCATCTTGGCTTTACACGATCTACAATGTTCTTCATGTAACCAGTTAATATCTGCTATCTATTAAAGAATCAATAACCCAATAACTTTATCAGGGAAGCCATTTCTCAGGAATGTAAGCTAATAATATAGCCTGGTGTGTTGTTTCCAGGAGCTCCGGCTTAATATAGAAATAACCCTTGAAGAACTTAATGGAAATGTGGTCTCTCCCCACCTATTTTTGGCAGAAATGAGATGTCAGTCGGAGGCCTAAACTCGGTGCAGTTAAAGTACTGATGACCTGGCCCACGTCCGCACCCACAGGACTATCAAGCACTCCTGGCACTACCGGGGACTTTGGGTGCAAAAGAAAAACCAAACAAATGGTGCACCTGCGAGCCGGCCCCCACCAGGGGGAGGAGAACCAGCAGCCCACTTCCTCCTCAGAGAATCTCTCTTCAAAGAGCCCCGCATTCAGACAGGCAGCCAAGATTACACAGGGAGGCTGAAGGTGTGCTTTTACCATTTCCCCCAGCTTTTTGTGAGTAAAGTGGTTAAGGTCTAGAAGGGCAGGAGAATGACAAAGAGGACAGCAGCATAAGACAGATCAAGAAGTCAGGAATCCTTCAGCCCGGAGAAGCAGCACTGAGGTTAAGGGGTGAACAAGAAGGCCATCACCAACATGGCCCCCAAGTGTGGGAAGTAGGGGCCCCACTGAAACTCAAGGGAAGAATTCAGGCCAAAACCTCATCACTGACAAAAAGGAGGCACCCAGGCAGCTGTGTGCAAGATGGACTATGAAGTCTCCAGGTGCCAACACCTGGGAAGCTGAGGCTGACTCTGGGGAGGACACGCACGAGGACAGGCCCATCCTCCACGTGTCCACTGGCCGAAGAACACTGGGCTAGCCAGTGTGAGGTGTCCATCTCCTCCACCATGACCACGGCAACATCATGAGCAGGGCATCTCTCATTAGTTCCTTGCCAGAAATACCTTGTCAGGGCCGTAAAAATGACCACAGGAGCCGCTTCTGGATTTGCCAGGTGAGATGAGAAAGGCACTAGGGCTTCCCCGGTGGCACAGTAGTTAAGAATCCGCCTGCCGATGCAGGGGACACGGGTTCGAGCCCTGGTCCGGGAAGATCCCACATGCCGCAGAGCAACCAAGCCCGTGCGCCACAGCTACTGAGCCTGTGCTGTAGAGCCCGCGAGCCACAACCACTGAAGCCCACATGCCTAGAGCCCATGTTCCACAACAAGAGAAGCCACCGCAATGAGAAGCCCGCGCACGTCAACGAAGAGTAGCCCCCGCTCGCTGCAACTAGAGAAAGCTCGTGCGCAGCAACGAAGACCCAACGCAGCCAAAAATAATAAATAAAATAAATGAAAGAAAGAAAGAAAAGGACTAAAGAATGAAAGCTCACCAGGCTGCGATCAGACGTGCTGTTGGAGGTGAACTGCTGCAGGCTCAGCATCATGTGAGGGGTCCACCTCTTCCCGGGGCCAGTTTACAAGGGCAAGAACAGAACAGCACTCCTGGGCTGAGGTTCTGTGCTAACCAGGCAGGGAGAGGGCTGCGGTCAAGCCTGGCTCCACCACTAACTAGCTCTGAAAACTCGAACATTAATTTAACATCCTCATTAGCAAAATGGAGACAAACAATAGCACCCACTACAAAGGGCTACTGTGAGTAATAAATGACAGAATATGTACTTACCTGAGAATTAAGCTTTTTTACACAAGTAACCACATCAGATAGGGGTCCTACAACTGCTAGCCTCTTTTTGCTTAGGCAAAACAATAACAAACACCAAGTGACATTCTTGGCAGTCCATTTTGCTTCAGGAGGTATTACATACAGGAAATGCAAAAGCAAAAGCAAAAGGTAAAATGCTCTACCCTAAGAGGGAAGACCTTCTAGGCCTTCTCTGACTTCACATTTAAAAAGCAGGGGAGAAATACTACACAAACACATTGATTTATTTGACACACATGCAAATTTTTCTGAACCATATGAGAGTAAGTGGGCTCCCTAAAATACTTCATTGAGTAGTTCCTAAGAATAGGGATACTCTACATCACTGCAGTGCAGTATTCAGCTTCATAAAATTTAACACCGATACAATACTGTTATCTAAGCCACCATTCATATTACAATTTTGTCAAGTGGCCCAATAATTTAAGGACAAGCTCTAAGGAGGAAAAAAACTACTGCAGATTCCCAGGGTTAGCCTGGATTCTTACAATGTTAAGTATGAACCAGTAAACGCTGCTCTAAACTGCTCGTGTTTTGTCGTAGTTCTCCAGCGCCGTGTAACGAAAAACATGCGCGTGTTATTGTTACGAGGTCTCTGCTGGGCAGGGCCCAGGCACGGCTCAGACGCACCCTCTGCCAAGGCTGTGGTCAAGGTGTCGGCAGGCTGAGGCCTCATCCAGAGGCCTGACCTGGGAAGGCTCTGTGTCCAAGCTCCCTCAGGCAGCCCAGCTTGGAGCCATCAGATTAAGGGCCCCAGCTTCTTACTGATGGTAGGCTGGAGGCCAGCCTCAGCTCCTTGACACACATCGCCACTGACTTCTCTAAAGCTTGCAAGGGAGGATGCCTCTAGTGGGTCTGCTAGAAAGACGGTCTGCTATAACAAAACATAATCAGGAAGAGACATCCCATCACCTCTGCCATATTTTCGCGGTCAGAAGTGAGTCACAGGTCCGTCCACACTTCGGGATTACACAAAGGTGTGAACACCAGGAGGTAACAATCACGAGGGCCACCTGAAAGTTTGTCTGCCACATGCTTACAGCTCCCATACAATTATAAAATCAAATTAAATTTATAATTAAAAACATTTAACAATATTGGTTAAACCCATGGACAATGGTTCCTTGAGACTGCATCACCAGTTACAGTGTAGACACAGTGTGGAAAGCTGCAGGATAGTGCTTTGGGTTCAAGATGCTTAACTATGTCAAAATGATGACTCATTCTTACCACTTTTCTCCAGTGAAATCAGGATGACATCATTTTAGCTCTGACATCATTTAGCTTTTCAGGTCGTAGAAACGCACCATCTACATATGAAGTCTACCTGTTCTTTTCTCCTCAGCCCGCACAACTGAAGCACAAAGAGAATATGATGGACTCCATTAACCTCAGATGAATTCAATTATGTACACTTGAAAAACAGAAAGAGGGAGGGAGGAAGGGAAAAGGAGAAGGATACGTATTTTAGGCAAATCACTCTCCATTTCTGTTAATGAGTACATGACTCCAGGTGAAAGTAGGATAGGAGAGGTGAAATGACTGTTTCCTCAGTTCCTTCATGCCTTCTGTGGTGTGAACATCTCACCTCACTAACAGGATTCTGGTATTTAAAGATAACAATTTTCTTTTTACCATGTGGTGCCCAAATATAAAACTAATTCCTACATTTGCTCTAAGCAGGGGTCAGCAAAGTTCTTCTTTAAAGGGCAGTAGAGTAAATATTTTTGGTTTTGTGGGGCATACAGTCTGTCAAGCTACTTGACTCTGCCATTTCAATAGGAAAGCAGCACAGGTGATGTGTAAATGAATGGGTGTGGCTGTGTTCCAATAAAACTATTTACAAAAACAGGCAGCCAGGTGGATCTGGCCCCAGCGGTGGTGGTTTGCACACCCCTGGTCTAAAGAAACAGCATTCTGTATCAATGCCGAAAGGACAGCTCATTTTGTTGGTCTCCAACAGGGATTCTCAAGGGTAATTTGGCTATATGTAACTGTTGTTTTATGTACTTTTATTCAAACCCAACTCCTCTGTATAAAATGCAACTCCACTATATAACTGAGCATCGACACACAGAGCTGTCAAATCAGCCCTGAAATCCAAGTAAAGTCACCACCCAGACTACCTACATACAATACGCTCGGCTCCTGTTTAAATAATTGTTGTTTCTCACTGACCTTCCTTGACCTCCTAGACCAGGTGACTCAGTTAGAGGCCCTGCATGAAGCTCACTGCTCTGTACTGCTGGGTACGTTGACTGCCCCTCTCTTTCACTAGGCCGTGAGAGGCATGGCTGTGTCTCGCCTGCTCGTGACTGTATTCCCAGGGCCCTGCACAGTGCTGGACACGTGCAAAGTCCTCATTAACAAACGCTGAATGAAGTAAAAGATTAGGACCCGTTACATGCCTCCTCAGCCCCAGATACTTTTCATTCACAGCACTTGAATGTAATTACATAGTTGTACTATAATTATTTAGTCCAACTATGAATGGGGTATGAATGGAGTATGAATGGGGGTGAAAAGGAAGATATAAAATAAACTGAACATTTCAACTGCTGAGGTTCAAAATCATACAAAAATAAAATTACCAACAGTATCAGTTATGTTAAAGCAAATTGCTAGCCGCTGGCTTCTTACCAATACTGGAAAATTGGAGAAGGCAAGCCCGAACAAAGGATTCAATTAATAACCAATTATTTTTGAGTGGCCAATTGAGTAACTTACAGAGGGAATTCTATTCACCCCTCCCCACAAGCCTGTTCTCAACTGAGTATGTTCCCTTTAGAATTCATTTTTTAAAATGTCTCAAGAGTGAGGCGGTCCTCAGATTTTTCTTAATTGGAAGAAGGAAAGGAGACACGTAGAAGGACTTCAGCCATTTGCACAACCGTCTTCCTATTTAGAACTCAGAGCTTGCCCAGCCCCTGGGTTGGTGCCAAGGATAACAAGCTTAAATGTAGTTGGCAAATACTTAATGCCAAGTAGGAGACCCTGTCTTCTCTCCCTCCAGGCCATCCAGCCCAGGACTCTACACCCCTAAGCCTTAAAAGAAGTGAGTTTTCATATAAATAGAAAATTAACTTGTCCATCTTGATACTCCATCATCACAGGTCCCAACCGCTGGACGACAACACCCTTCTGGCTGCTTGTACGAGTGTTAGCTACCCACAAGAGCACACCCGACACAGCAGTTCTCCCAATAATCATGGGAGTCACTCGTGCATGGAGGTTTCCTGGGACCTCCTAATGGAAAACATTCTCATTAGGAGCCCAACTGCCCATGAAAAGAAATAAAAATGAGCCACAGCCAGGTCTCTTCTCCCTTTTGAAGGTCAGGACGTGTGCGGTTATCTTCCCAGGCAGAGTTACCTTGAGGAGATGGCACTAGAGATGCCATGCCAGGCAAAAGGAAGACCTTTCAAGATGGACTTGGGACACTGTCCCTCTAAGTCACTCCCTTTGAAAGCTCCCAAATCCCATAAGTTAAGAACTTCAGGGGACTTCCCTGGTGGCGCAGTGGTTAAGAATCCACCTGCCAATTCAGGGGACATGGGTTCGAGCCCTGGTCTGGGAAGATCCCACATGCCATGGAGCAACTAAGCCCACACACCACAACTACTGAGCCCGCACACCACAACTACTGAGCTCACGAGCCACAACTACTGAAGCCTGTGCGCCTAGAGCCTGTGCTCCGCAACAAGAGAAGCCACCGCAATGAGAAGCCCGCGCACCACAATGAAGAGTAGCCCCCACTCACTGCAACTAGAGAAAGCCTGTGCACAGCAACGAAGACCCAACACAGCCAAAAAATAATAAAATAAAATAAAATAAATAAAGGAATTTCAGGGAGAGCTCAGTCAATTATTCCGAGTTTGCAAACACCTGCAACCAATGGTTTTAACTCCTGTGGTTAATAAAAACAGAAAAAGCCCTAAAAGAACCACAATTCACTGTTTATATGTAAACCAAATAAACAGCAATGGGTTTCCTCCTGTACTTCTTATTTCAGTGGATGGTGACCACTCGTGAACATTAAGCCAAAAACCCGGTTGTCATCTTTGACCTGCTTCAACCCTGTTATCCCCAAATCCCTTCCATTGCCAAGTCCTATCCATTTCACCTTCCAAATTATCAGCGTATCTGTCCCACTGCCACCACCCTCATCCATGCAGCCATCACCCGCAGGGATGACTAACTCAGCCTCCGAGTCCATTCTTGCCCTTTCCAGTACATTCTCCCACTGAAGTCAGGGTAATCTTCAAAGCACAAATCTCATCTCTCTCAATCTCTTTTGCAAATACACACACATACCACTTAAAACACCAAGTGTCTCTTCAGCTTGCCAGTGCTCTTACACTCAAGGCTTTGACTGGATAGGTACATGTCATCCACCACTGAGTGGTCCTCTCACCACCCCCAGACCTTGTCCTCGGGGCCTTTACACGGTGTTTCCTCATCAGACAGTGGTGTGTCCCCGCTCACCCCCGCCCAAAGGCCCACCTCATTTCAGCTGGTTAACTCTGACTTATCCCTTCCGACTTCAGCTCTGCTCTTTCATAGTATCTGTCAGTCTGTAATTAGTATCTACCTGGGGACTATTCTGGTTTCTGCCTTTCTCAACTGAGAGGAGAGAATGAAGTCTAAGACCCTAAGGCATGCTGGATGAACTGAATTCTCCTATTCATCTAGAATGACTCTAGCTGTGTACCACCCTGGAATATCTGAGAAAACAGTCACTCAAATAATTCTGTGTTCTGTGGTTCAGATGAAAAATTCAGGTTTGGAAAGGTTTGTGCCTAACAGTATCTCACATAGCAGGTGCTCAAATATTTGTTGATAGAAAATGAAGAAATAAATTAATCGATGAACTCCCCACCCACGCTTCGATTCCTTTCACTGCACTGGGACCCCTGAGATTTAAAACTCAAGCCAATGACAGTCTCAGCACAGAGGCTGGGGGGGTGGGGGTGGACTTGCCCTGCCTCTTAATTTGCATGAGACAATTTAAACCATTCAAATTACACTAATCACTGCCTACAGCCCAATAGCCATCCACAGCCAGGGAACGACAATGGGATCCCACACACTTTGCACATACTGGAGCCAGAGGGATGTAGACACCAATCCCAGTTAGGCCACTGGGTAAAACCTTGAGTAAGTTTAACTTCTGAATCTGTTTCCTTCCTGTAAAGGGGGCTGATACCACCATTTCAGTCATGGCTCTTTGGTAGCAAGGGACAGAAGCTTCATGAATCATGTTCAAATAAAAAGGAAGGCTTAAGGTAAGTATGAGTGTAAGGAGACTCCTGGGAACCCAAGGGAAGCTCAACATCCAACCGTCAGGAAGGGTAAGAACCAAGAAGGCAGCTCAGAACCAGCATCCCCCATCTCTCCCTGCTTCGGTGCCTCTGCGCCGGCTGCATGCCTCATCCAGGCTCACTCCCTTAGGGAGCTCGTCCACTCTTGCGACTTTAAATACAATCTTTATACCAAGACTCCCAAGTTTATACCTCTAATCTAGATCTTTCTCCTTTCAAGGAATATATTTAACTGTCCACTCAGTACTTCCATTTGGAGATCTAGAAGGCACGTCTAACTGAACTCCTGATCACTGCCACAGCCTTCCCCATCTGAGTGGACGGCAACTCCATTCTTAAAGTTAGATGCTCAGGCCAGAAGCCTTGAAGTCATGCTTGACTCCTCTTTTTCTCCTACGATCCTTATCCAAGCAGTCGGGAAACCCTGTTGGCCCTAATCTTCAAAATCCTTCAGATCCAACCACTTTCCAACATTTGCACTGCGCCTCCCTGGATCACTACAGCAGCTTCTAGCAGGGCTCCCCACCTGTGCTCCAGCACCCCTTTATTCCCCTATACACACAATAGAGTGATCCTAGGAAAACTTAAGTCAGATGGTTTCACTCGGCTCAAAACTCGGCTCAAAACTCTGCAACACCTGCCCATTTCTCTCATGATAAAAGTCAAAGTCCTTATAATGACTCTCAAGGCCTGATAGGATCTTCTCTCTCTGTTCCAGTCACCCCAGCCTCCTCACTAGTCCTTGAACACACCTACCTGACATTCCACCTCCTGGAATGTCTGTCCCTCAGATACCTGCTGGGCCAACTCCCTTCCTCCAAGTCTTGACGCAAATCTCGCCTTCCCAACGAGGCCACCTCTGTCCGCCCTATTTAACTTGCAGTTCTTTAAGACTCTTTAGCTCCAGTGCCCACCAGCGATTAGACTGTCTCTCTGAGTCCTGGTTCAAGTTCCTGAGCCAGAACCAATTGGCCTGGCTCATCTTTCTAAGGCAGGCCACATGACACAGGTCAATGGCCAGCTGCCTGTGGAAGAGCCATTAGTACAGAAGGTCCTCTGGGCAAAACTGAAAAAGAGCAAAGCCATCTGGAGCTATTCGTTGTGGGAGCACAAGCTCTCCACAGATCACAAGAGCACTGCTGTGTTATAGCAGAGTGCCATCGTGAATGTCAGAGAAAGCCTAGAAGGGGTCAGATCAGAGTAGACGTTGAGCTCCCAACACTGACCTTAGCAAGAGTTGTTGTGGGTATTAAGTGGTGCACTTCAATGTCTGGCCCACCAGAGGAGCTTCATCATACTCTCAGGTAACTTAACTATCCTAGCCATAAACAGATTTGTTGACATGGATAATTGGTAAAAAAAACACTTAATATTAAAAATGAATGGATTAAACTCTGCAGGCAAGCAGGCATTTTTTAGAATTTCTCACTGTTCCCCCTTGCGCTGCTGAGGATTTTACAATTACCTAAAGACAGAAGGATTTAAATAAGCCAGGTGGTTCTGGCTCAGGGTCTCAGGTGTGGCCAGGGCGGCATCATCTGAGGCTTGACCAGGGCTGGAGGAGCCATTTCCAAGCTCATTCCCCGTGCTGTCAGCAGCAGGCCTCAGGTCCTCACCTTGTGAGCCTCTCCTCACAACAGGGCAGCTGGTCTCCCCAGAGCAGCAGATCCAAGAGAGAAGCAGGAAGGCAGAACCCACCCACAGTCAGAAGTGACAACTCACCCATCACTTCTGCCACATTCTTCTACTGGTCATGTGACCAACCCTGATACAAAAGGGGAGGGGCTGCACCTGGGCTTGTGACTACGGGGCGGGGTGCGGGGGGGAGCCTCTGGGGCCATCTTGGAGGCTGCTAACCACAGGTTATTCATGCAGACCAAGGCCTGTTTTTCAAGGGCCCAGAGCTAAGATGGTTTTTTACATTTTAAAGGGCTGTAAAAGAGAAAATGAAGAATATGTGACAGAGACCATACATGGCCTGCAAAGCCCAAATTATTTACTATATGGCTCTTTATAGAAAAAGTTTGATGACCCTCCCCCAATGTAGACTGTTTATTATAGATGACTTAAGGGCTTTCAAGGGTTATTTTGACTATAGGCAATGTTTCCCTTATGCCCTGACTTTAGAAGCTAACTCTTAGGTAAGCAACTCTACTGAAGTAGGTACTCTGCAAATTGCAGCTCTGAATGTCACTATAATGTCAACTACTAAGAAATGAACAGCTCATCATAACCTGAGCAGAAAGAAAACAATCAACCATACCTTGCCCATAAGTAGACGGTTGATAAATATAAACTCAGTGAATGAATGATTAAAGAAGAAATACTATAAGGACACATCTTGAAAGTATAGAGTAACCATGAAAGTATGAAAACTCTTTAGTCAGTGATTTATAACATAAGACCAAAGGTGAATTTTACATAGTAGTTACAATCATAGCTAACTCCCTGCCAAATACTCCCCCATTTGTGCATCCTCACGCCCTATGAGGTAGGGGTTATTAGCTGCCTCCATTTTTACAGATGAGCAAGTGAAAGCTGACAGAAATTATGTAATTTCCCCAAGGTTACATGATAAATAAGCAGCAGGACGATTTACTCTTACAGCAAAGTATGTAAGTATAAAGACCAACTTCATCCTGAATCTTCATGCCTCAGCTGCAGCCTGCTGAGAGCACAGCCAACACACGGAGCCCTCCTCACTGGCCCCAGGCTTCTCCTCCAGGGAAGCTCTCCCTCCCACCCAGCTTGCTGGAATCCCAACCCAAGGACTTCAGAGAAGAGCAAAGCTCCTGGGCTCCCTATAAGCGAGGTTATAGAGACCTGAAATGCTAGATTTAACCTACTTACTCATTTATTGCTCCCTTTATCCAAAGAGAGCTTTAAAAAATATTTTCACCATGGTCTTTGCTTTCCAGCCAAGTATCTTTTCTGAGACTGTGGAATCAGCACCCAGCCCAGCCATCTCTCCAGCTGCTTCCCTAATGAGCTAAGTGGAGGGCAGCTGCTTGAGCCCCGGGGCCAACAAAGTTTTGACACTGGAATGATGACAGGGCAGAGAATGCTGCTGCTCCTGCAGCAAACAGAAGGGCTGTCAGGTACACACGGGACTCGGGACACACTGGTAGCCACTGCAGAGAGAAGGGAGCTTTTGGCCAAGGGCTTTCTATGTAAACATAAGCAGACCTCACTCTCCCTGAGTGGTCCTGAAGATGGCTCAGCTCGTCCACTCAGATTCATGAACGTCAGGAGAAACGACTGCCCGAGGCTATACAACCAGTGGAAGGGCCAAAGTTCCCTGATGCTAAGGCTAATTTTTCCACCTTTTGGACTCTGCTCTTGGAAAGCTTGAAGTCCAGCTGCTTCAGGAGACAGATGTTGATCACAACAGGTTCTGGAAGGAGGAGGACCTGAGCAGAGGCAGGGTGTCTGTGTCAGGGACAGAAAGAGAGAGGCAGCGATAACGGCAGACATAGAAAGTCAGAAGGCCTGGAGGCAAAGGGGGTTCGAATCGGGTCTTGCAGACAGTGGTGACTACCTGCACAGGCTGCTACAAGGAACAGGACAGTCACCTGACCAAGGACACGCACAAAGACTGTCAGAGGGCACTGAGGGTCCAGCTGACAGTGGAGACATGAATTTGCGTCAATAAAGGCCCTAATTACATACACAACTGTGACCTCACTGGGATTCTAATAAATACAGCTGTCCAATCCCCACAGTAAACATGCAAATCACAAGATAATCGCCTCCCTCAGTCCATTCTAATTATGAGATAAGTCATCTTCAAAAATATTATTCCCTTGCCTAACAAGAAAAGAGAGGAAGCAACACTCTGGTCTGCTTGTAAACCCACACTCTCAGGAACGTAGAACAGAGTGCAAGGGATTCTGACACCAGAGAGACCAAGGTTTGGGTCCCAACTCTGCCACTGACTAGCTGTGTGACATTGAGCAAGATACCAGACCCTCACTGACCCCGTTTCCCCGTCTGTGAAATGAAGATAAAACACTACCTACCACACAAAACTTCTGTGAGGCTCAAACGCAATACACTCGGCTCACAGACAGCTATGGCTGCCCGTCTGCAGAAATGGCCACAGTATAACCACCCCGACCCTTGACTTCAGGGACCTTCCATCAAGAGATGGGGTCTCTCTCCCGTCTTGAATCTGGTTGGGACATGCTTTTACCAACGAAATGAAGTGGAGGCAACACTGTGCCAGTTCCGACCCTGGGCCTCGGGAGGCCGTGTGCGCCTCGCTCTCTAGGAAGCCGACAGCTGCCAGGTGAGTGATCCCGGCTGCCTGCCAGAGGCAGAGATGAGCCTTCCTGGCAGCTGACGGCAGACACAGGAGGGACCCCAGCTGAGACCGGGACCCCAGCTGAGACCAGGACCCCAGCCTGAACTGGCACTTGCAAAGCGTGAACTAAATTAACCGTTGTTAGGTCACTAAATACTGGGGTGATGTGTTAGCACTGACTGACTGCTACAGCAGTACTCACAATACGAAGCTATTAGAGCTTCTCTTCGCCAGTAATGCCCCCAGTCCTCAATTCCTCCTCTACTGGATCATTCACATATGCATTCAATCATGCCATTACTTCTCCCCTTAAAAAAAGCTCTCCCTTGACCCCACTACCCTCAATAACTACCACCTTGTCTTTGCTCTGTCTCGCAGCAAAACTCCTCAAAGAACCGCGCATGCTCACTGCGTCTAATTCCCCTCTGCCCTTTCGCTTTCACATCCTCTTTCACCTCCAACTCTGCACTGAAACGTCTCGCCAAGGCCCCCAGTGAACACCATGTTACTAAATCCCATGGTCAAGTCTCAGTCCTTACGTGCTTTGGCTCAAATCAGCATCATCTGTCACCACTGGTCCCTCTGCTCTAACACCTTCTGCTCCTGGGGCGCCAGTCTCCGAGTTTCCTCCTACCTCACCAGAGGGCCTTTCTCGTCACCTCAACCTCCCGATGCTGGAGTGCCCTGGGGTCAGTCCTCGGCCTCTTCTCTTCTCTAACTCACTTCCTTGGTAATCTCATCCAGCCTCAAAAGTCAAAAACTCAGAAAGGCCTAGGTTTTCTCTGAAATCCAGATTCGGACACTCACCTGCCTAACGCCACCTCCTTTTAGATCTCTAATAGGCGTCTCAAACTCAACCTGTGCCAAACACAACTCCCGATCTCCCCCCTCGCCCCCATCTGCTCCTCCGGCACTCTTCTGTTTTTAACAGACAAAATGCTCAGGCCAAAACACCTCTTTTTCTCTCACACCCGATACTTTACCCCTTAGCAAATCCCACTGGCTCTCCCTTCAAATTCCTTACCATCACCTACAAGGCCCTACGTGATTCGCTTCTCCCTGGCCTCGCGTGTTACCGGTCTCTCCCGAGTCCCTCTGCTCCAGCCATGCTGACCTCACGTCCTCCTGTCGGCTCAGGTGCCCTGCACCAGCTCCCCTTTCTCCTGGAGTGCGCTTGTCCGGAAGGCTCAGCGCTTCCGCCCCGATTCCTCACAGCTGAGCACTCTCCCTTTCCTGCCTCTGTAAAACTAACAATCCCTCTCCTAGTCCTGGACTTCCTATCCCCTCCCCTGCCCTCTTTCTATGATGCCTGTCATCTAACAGAACAGACTATATATTTTACTGTTTATATGAAACTATACACTTCAGAGGGCAATGATGTCTTAATTTTTCATTAGGTACCCCCTGTGCGTAGAATAGTGCCTGACATAGGACCCATTCAATGAATGTTGTTGAATGAATGAAAATCCATCAATCAATGAATGAATGAAAGTATAGAAGCTTGGGATGTTTTTAGGATAGTGCCCCCTTCAGTGGTAAAGGAAGGCTATTTAAGGCTCTATATGCAAAGCACCGGGTTCTTCAAACCTTCCATGATCTCCTTTCTTATCACTGTAGTGACGAGAAGTGTTTTTACAGATAAAGACCTGAATGGTGTGTGACAGACTACAAACCAGAAGGCTCAGTTTAAGTAATCCCAATTTTTAAAATGAGTCACCTGGAGGGTGGTATTTAAGTCCTTTTTCTGGCTTGAAAATGTGAATGTTTTTGGTAACTGATGAGTGACCTGCTTCTGAGTTCCCAAGTAACGATGGCAGAGAGCACCAAACCAAAAAGACCCCATAGGTCAGGGGTTGGCAAACTCGTGCCTGCAGCCTAAATCCCGCCAGCCTCCTGGTTGTTTGTGCAGATTCCTTGTTTATAGCCTGCAAGTGCAGAATGGTTTTCCCATTTGTAAATGGTTTCATTTTAGCTGGTAATATAAGTTCCTTCATAATAGGAATCAAGAGATTGTGCCTCCTGGCCCTGCCAAAGCCTACAATATTCACTATCTGGCTCTTTAAGAAGTGTACCCACCCCTGACACAGATGTGCCATCCTGGGGCCAATTCCTCAGCTGCAGACCACAAAATCCCCAGAAATAATCATCTGGGTATTTCAGCATGAAGTGACTTCCAAAACCAAGTGCCCTATACGCAACTGCCAAAAGGTAATTAGATATAAAGTGGCCAGTGGCCGCTGCTATTATCTTCCACAGCGGTGACACCCTCTATACAGCTGGAAAAGAAACAGCCAAATACGGAAATGTATCCTACGCATGTTCCCAGGGTAACGCATATCCTAAAACCAATGGCTAGGGATAGATATTGTTCTAAATTTGGAAATATCCGATGACAAAGCGAAGTTTCCTTCCCTTTTCTTACCACACCCAAAACAACACCCTACCTTTCTCATGAGAAAAATTCCTTCACACTTATGGTTTCCATTTCCTACATTTGATCTTTCACTTAACAAAAAAAATGATTAATGGAAGCCCATGATGTATACAGACCTTTTAGTACCACGCCTGGCATATAGGAAGCTATCAGCATTCTTTTAATATTATACCCAACATATTATTATTGTAATATTATTACATCTGTTATTGTATCACATTGCATACTTTATGTATGGTAGACACAATATATAATGTACTGTAACACAACATATTGAACATGTTATATTCTATAACATGTAAATATATAATATAAAATATATAATCATTATATATGCAATATGCTGTATTGTCTTATATCATTGTTACACACATTATTATATATCATTGTTATATTACTATCCTAACACAGGGGATACTAAGCCACAAACCAGCTGTGAGACTTCAGACAAGTCGCTTCACTTCTTTCTAAGCCTCAATTCTCCATTGGTAAAATTAGGTAATCATTTTAGATTTTTACCACTCTCTTCCAGCTCAAGACCAACGCCCAAAGCATGCTAAATAACCTTTCCTTTGAAAACTTCTTCTCCTACCCTGAAGCCTATGCATGGGCACACCCAATCACGGCTTGGAACCCCACAACCGACAGGCATGGACATCACCTTCGTTCATTACATCAACATCCTGATGCTCTGCACTTGTTGATTCACGCCGCCCTCGCAGCAAGGTTTGAAGCAAGCTGTTTAATAGCAGTATATCTATTTTAATAACAACTGGGTTGGTGCCCCATGATGTACAAGCAAATGGGGAAAATGGTAACGAATCATCCCTCAACAGACACAGTAAAGAGGAAGAGGTGGGTCATTAGTCACCCTGGGTCATTAGTCATGCCGCTGAACAGTAAGCATTACACTAAAAATATTAATAACACTTCTGGGCTCACTCTGTCCCTTTCATGTGAGGAAATTAAAGTATTTAATAATCGTTGCTCCCTGGGAGACAGAAGACAAAAAGTTGTGATGGTAAATGAGTATCCTTAAATAAAGTCTTCTCATGCCTTTTTTTACGTCAAACTCAGCACTTGAAAGAGACTGAGCCAAGTCCAATGCAAAAGACCATGGGAAAATAGAATTTTGAAACAAAAATAGATTCTCAGCCCTCATAATGGTTTTTGAACTTCCCATTTCCCTTCTCTGAGCCCCATGCCTTTAGGTAACTCATCACGATGGCACTAGTAAATACAGTTTAAGTTTCACAAGAAAAACAAGTTCAAAATGATAATGCTCAACACTGATGTGCTTGTGGCTAACTGATAAATTTATGCAACACTCAAGAAAATGTTAACAGATACACCCCTTCTGGAAAACAACATAGCAATAGTCCATGGCAGGTTCCTGGACTGGGAACTTTACCTTGGGAACTTATCCTAAGGAAATCATCCAGCAAGTCACAAATATATATGAATACAGCTACTTATTGTTACCCTACCTGTAACAGCAAAAAGGGGAAATAATTTCAATATCCAGCAGCAGGTGAATGATTTAATAAGTTATGGGACAGCAACATGATAGAATGTCACAGTCATTACAGTAGCTCTGAAGACCACATATGAAAAATATGCATGCATGTGCAGCAGCTCTGGAAAAGATGAACAGTAACAGCTAATTCTTCTGCTCACTCACTAGGTTTTAGGCCCTTTAGATCTAGTCACTCAATATGCATTTTCTTCTTCGCATTTTGTCAATTTTTTTCCAATTTCTTCTTTAATAACATAACATCTTTTCGACTAAAATAAAATGAAATTTCTCTGTACTTAGCCTAAAAATAACAACACTAATAAACACTTACTGGACATATACTACGTGCCAGGTACTGTTCTAAGCACTTTACATGTATAAACCCCTTGACCCTCACACCTAGCCAGCTAGAAGTGGGGAAGCAAGGAGTCAACCGGGGCATCTGGGCTCCAGTGTACAGGCTCTTAACCACTATGTAATAATGAAAAAACTTTTCAGCATTATTCAGGATGGGAAAATGGACTGTCCTGCTTAGTTCAATATTCTAGTTAACTAGGAATAGCTCAGCTATGTCTGGTCCTGCAGTAACTATTTTCAAAGAGATCCAACACCATAAAAACGCCCCCGTGACCATGCTGTTCAGCAGAACTGATGCTTTCTGCAGGTACTGAACACCAGGGGAGTTTGCAGATATGAACAGCAGTGATGAGCGCTGATGGTCACTGATTCACAGCCCACAAGGCACCTCTGAGATCATCTGGCATGTGATCCCTTCAACTGAGGGAAGGAAATGGGTAGAGTTAGCCAAACTCACACTGCTAGCTGGGATTGGGACAGATCTGGGCCCATGATCCATGCCCGCGGACGTGGTAAAAGCCGGGTTCTTTCTTTCTATTATGCAACATGTGATAACAAGAAAGACTATGATTCATTAAGTGCTTGTGTACGCTAAGGGCTATAAACCCTTCACGTGAATTATTTAATTTCGCGCCACAGTCGTTCGAGGTAGGCATTATTATTAATCTCACGTGGAGACTAGGAAACAAGCTTGGAAACGTGAAGTCGTGTGGCTCGCCTCACTCAGCTAGAAGGCCCTGATTCAGGTAAATGGAGTGCAGCCCCAGCCCTTGCACATTCTGGAGCACTGCAGCCCCACAGCAATGGAATCAGACCACACAATGCATGGGGGTAGATAGGCCGGCTCCAGCTCTGGCCAGAAAAGCCGTCAATATTAATGATCTGGCACACAGGCATCCAGCGGCCCCAGATGCTTCTTGACTACCTAGCTACGTACAAGCTTGTAGAGGCAAGTCTAAGCGCCCTTGCTGACTGGAATCCAAACAATTATAAATCCGCCCCCACAGCACAGGAACCAGAGAGCATGTGGAATTTATGCAAATCCTTGAGTCCCCACCCCCACCCAGCTAGGCAATCTCCTTCCCAGCCTTGCTAAGCCCACAGTCAGCCCACGCCTGGGAAAGACACTTCAGCCTCAGCTCTTCCACCGAGGGTGTTAATTTCATTTGCTCACACCCAGCTGTGTACAAACATGCAAATCATTAACGTTTCCATTTACCAGGCCGGTTTGGCCCTGAGCTGCTGGGATTTCTGAAGGAGATAACAATTCTATTTGCAACTACGGCTGCAATTTTTATTCCCAAGGAAACTTCCGCCCGTGTTATATTCCCCAAAGCCAAAATGATCACTGTAAGGAACCCTTCAAGTTATTCATGAAAAAAAAAAAAGACCAGAAGAAACAAAGAATTCTTCTTTTTTTTTTTAAACATCTTTATTGGAGTATAATTGCTTTACAACGGTGTGTTAGTTTCTGCTCTATAACAAAGTGAATCAGTTATCCATATACATATGTTCCCATATCTCTTCCCTCTTGCGTCTCCCTCCCTCCCTCCCACCCTCCCTATCCCACCCCTCTAGGTGGTCACAAAGCACCGAGCTGATCTCCCTGTGCTATGCGGCTGCTTCCTACTAGCTATCTATTTTACATCTGGTAGTGTATATATGTCCATGCCGCTCTCTCACTTAGTCCCAGCTTACCCTTCCCCCTCCCCATATCCTCAAGTCCATTCTCTAGTAGGTCTGTGTCTTTATTCCCGTCTTACCCTTAGGTTCTTCATGACATTTTTTTTTCTTAGATTCCATATATATGTGTTAGCATACGGTATTTGTCTTGAATTCTTTTGAGAGCACTGGACGGGATAGTAGGTATATTTCAGAGCAGTTCAATTTAGCTCTAAACTGAAGGTTTCCCCAGGTGCCTGGGTCAATGAATCAATAACGAAACGCCGACTGTGATTTAAGTGCCTTTTGTGAAGCAATCTTTTGCAGTGTGAACAATCATCAATAAATTTACTTAGTCTTTGTAAATTCAGAATTGCTGTGGGACAGAGGAGGGTGTACCTGTTTTCATCCCCCGACGCCTCTACTTTGGGCAGAGAAAGGCAAAGAAGGAATGTTTCCACCACACACCCGCCAGCACTGGTAGATACCATTTACTGAGCACCTACCATGCACCAGGAACCACGCTGCACCTTTCGTACCTCATGTATACCCGTGGTAGCACTGGAGGCCAGGCAGCACTCAGTTTGGTTACCGAGTGCACTCACGGAGGGCACCAAGTGCCATACGCTGTGCCAGTATGGAGGACAGAACAATGATCCCAAGAGACAGCCCTCAGGTTTCTGGTCAGGTACTGTAGTAAACAGACCCCCACCCCCACCAGCCCTCTACCAGCCCATCCCTGTGGTGAGGGCTGGAATGTAGTCATTTGAAGGCCACTGGAGGTAAGGACAGTGGGGAAACGATCTGGGATTACAAAATTCACTTGTTCAAGGTCAGACAGAAAGTCAGGGGCAGCAGAGCTCTGGCTGGATGGACCACTTGGGATCACAGGAAGCCACTGCCTTATCCTACCTCCCATCCTATTTTTTTGGACAGGGCCTGCTAGAACTCACTATGGAAATGCAAATGACTTAAATTTATCAACCACTGCAAGCATTCATTATTGTAAAAACCAATAAAGGCAGTACCGTTTCTTTCTTACGTTTTGGGTTCCGAGAGCTATAAGAAAAACTAGAACTATAAGAGAGAGTATAATGTTGGTCCCTTCAAAGGATGCACGTCCCACACTGTTTAAAATCATTAGAGAGACATTTCTCTATTAGGTGTAAAATGCTCTTTAGGGTGACAGCAAGCAGAAGTGAGATTCATGTGTCTCAAACTAGTATTCTGTCACCTCAGTTTTTAACTTTCCAGGTCTACAACACGGAAACAGAAACACAAGTGATCCAAAAGGCAGATACTGATTTCCTTTCAATGTCCCTTCAGAATTTATTCTGCATTTGACCTTCCTAATCACGACTGTCTGGCTCTGGTTAAAGTCTGCCATCGCAGGTCAACACACAGACCGGACAGAAGTCAGGGGCAGGCTGGGCAGTTCCAGCTGCCTGCAGCAAAGGCACACAAGGACGTGCCCCAGTTTCACTTGCCCCTAAAGCAGACAAGGATACCACGCTGCTTGCTCTAGAGACTGGTGCCATCCATCCACTGAGCTTGGACTTCGAAAAATGCACTCACATCAGGGTCAGGGTGGTGGCTGGGATCCACTAAATCAGTGGTCCCCAACCTTTCTGGCACCAGGGACCCGTTTCGCGGAAGACAATTTTTCCATAGACCTGGGCGGGGGGGTAGGGGGTGAGGGGGGATGGTTGAGGCAGTAACGTGAGCGATGCGGAGCAGATGAAGCTTCAATCGCCTACCGCTCACCTCCTGCTGTGCGGCCCAGTTCCTAACAGGCTGAGGACCGACACTGGTCCTTGGCCCAGGGGCTGGGGACCCCTGCACTAAATCATTCCTAACCATTGTTCCAAAATCCCAGTTCCAAAATATAAACAACCTTTAAAGACAAAGACAAACAGACAAGCTGTGAAGAATAAATAAACTCCACACCATTGTTATTGTGGATCCTTGGACTGGAGAACAAACGGTGGGTCCAGGGTCTACCCTGCTCAAACCAACAAATCCCTACACTGGCAGAGACACGGCCCTGGTAAATGGGATCTGTGAAGACTTAGAAATCAGGGGCAATTAATTGCTCTTCTTTTTATCCCCAATTCACAGTGGATCCTGAAATCCCTACTATCAACTCCTCTCATTTAAATTTCTGAACACAACTAAACAACACAACAAAACACAAAAGCTTTCATTTTTGTCTGTAAGCCCAGCTGCTTCCTATGGAAGTATTAAGAAGTTTTAACTCACACATTTTCTAAGGAAGACCAGAGACAACTTAAAAGTAAGTAAAATGTTAAATTCCTGTTACAAAAGCGATTTGAGTTATTGGATCAATGCCAATTTTCTTCTTGGTGGCTGGAGATACCAGGCCACATGGCACTGAAAGAGTGTTACATCCTGACCCACCAGTAAATACCCATGTCTGCTAAGATTCATTCTTCTGAAGGACAAGGTACTATGATGTAAGCAGCAACTGCTTTTTTTTTTTTTAATGTTTTTCTCCCCCAAATGAGTAAAGTACATTAAAGAAAATATAACAAACCTCATATATGCATAACCTGGATTCTAACAGTTGTTAAAATGATCCTGTTTTTCTTATCTGTATGTATGTGTTCATTCAGTCACCTGAACCATTTTAGAGTAAAATTATAGCCAGCATAACTCTTTAGCCCTGAATACTTCAGCATGACAACCCCAAAAAGGACCTTCTCCTACATGACTCATTACCATAATCACACGTAATAACATAGACAACAGTTCCCAAATATCATCTACCACGTAGTTCATACTGAAATTTCCTGAACTGTCTCCCAAATGTCTTTTATTACTGTTTTGTTCACACCAGGATTTGATCAAGGACCAGTAAGGAATACCTTTTTCAAAGTAACTTGTTGGACAAAGAATGAATGACTGATGGAAAGTCAGAGGGGCTGGAACCCAACAGTAAATTAGCATCCGACCTACTTTTCCCTATTAAGAAGAAAAAAAATTATATATAATCTGACCACAAAAGACAACTATTATTAACATTCCCATGCATTTTCTTCCAGTTTATTTTTTCTGTTCATAAACACACACCCATACATACGCTTGCGCTCAAACTGTCTTGCTACAGGTCAGGTGCTATCTCCACCCTTTTTGGCAAGTGGAGATAAAAAAGCCAATACCTGATGAAGTCCTGTGGGCACCATCTTTGGTATTCTGGTGCCTGCCGGGTCTGCGAACGGCTGGTCTGCTAGGTTAATAACAGTGAAAAGGGCAGCCGAGTGCACTGGAAGACCCAAAGGCCCTGGGGCTGCATACTGCATACTGCCGTGTGGCCCCTCTGGCTTTCTCCTCCTCAAGGCTGACGCTAACACAAGCCTGAGTGACACCGAGTAGGTTTTAACAGGTGTTGCTGTCCCGTGTCACGGACATCTAGGATGGATAAATATGAGACTTGTTTTTTTTTTTAATAGAAGGTACTTTGAACTCTTTGGAAGAAAGGCGCTATATTTAAAAGCTATTAATAACATTCTCTAAACCAAACTGTCACAAAAGATTCAAACTCCTGGATATCAAAATTTTTACTTGGGATATCTTTTTTTTTTTTTTTTGCGGTACGCAGGCCTCTCACTGTGTGGCCTCTCCCGCTGCGGAGCACAGCCTCCGGACGCGCAGGCTCAGCGGCCATGGCTCACGGGCCCAGGCGCTCCGCAGCACGTGGGATCCTCCTGGACCGGGGCACGAACCCGCGTCCCCTGCATCGGCAGGCGGACTCTCAACCACTGCGCCACCAGGGAAGCAAGCCCCTTGGGATATTTTTTAAAGCTGAAAATTTTCAACCAACGGACGTGTGCTGTACTAAATAAAAATCTCAAACTAAACTAAGTTCTCAGCCAAGCCAGGCCATCACATTGAGATGCAAATCGCTTTATTCCTTAGGAGAACTGCCTGTTAATTTTCTTTAAAATATGCTGAACTGCAAGCATTTTCTGATGAAAGGTATTTCCCCAAGCAGTTTCAGGTCTGGTTTTAAACCAAAGTTTCCCAACAGAAGGCTGCCTCCTTCTTTCTTCCTGGAGATGAAGCACAGGGCCTTCTTACCTTGTTTCCAGGGGCACAGATGGCTTCGTTTCAGGGGCTTCTGTTTTTCAATAGCATTGCCCATTCTAAAGCCAGAGGATCACAGGGCCCTTCCAAGCCCAGGTGTCTTTGTTGAACAGCGAATACGGACCAAGTCACTAGCTGGAAGGGGATTCATCTCTCAGACATCCCAATCACCCAGCGGTGAGCCCTGGTAAATCCTCACAAGAAAAACCTGAACTCTACTCTGGAAGGTCCTTGCCTCTGCCTTTCAAACTCCCTTCACTCCCAGGAAGGAAATCAGAATAAAAGGCTTGTTATCGCCCTGGCAGTGGGTCTCGGTACCGTCTATACTAGGAAGCTCTTCCTCCGCCCTCCTTTGACAGTCTGTTACTCATTGGCACAGCAGCCTCAGATTAATTTCCAAACACTTTGGACACTGCTTTTCTTTGGGGGAGGAGTGGGAAATGAGATGATCAAAAAGCTGAAAGTTAAAAATAGACCAATTTGGGGGGGTGCCACAAGAAACTTTTTTTTTTTTTTTTTCTTTTTTTTTTGCGGTACGCAGGCCTCTCACTGTTGTGGCCTCTCCCGCTGCGGAGCACAGGCTCTGGATGCACAGGCTCAGCGGCCATGGCTCACGGGCCCAGCCACTCGGCGGCATGTGGGATCCTCCCGGACCGGGGCACAAACCCGTGTCCCCTGCATCGGCAGGCAGACTCTCAACCACTGCGCCACCAGGGAAGCCCAAGAAACATTTTCACAGAGACCCTAACATCACACCTTCTATTTAAGGATTCTGGCCCTCAGACCAGTGTGCATCAGGTGACAAGTTCCATCAGAGAGAAAACAAGCTGACTTCATTAATCCTGTGTTTCCAAGGGAAAAACAAACAAACATCAAAATGCAAACTGCACTTTAGTTTCCAAAGAAGAAAAGACCTCAGAGGACAAGCAGCTAGGAGTTTGTAACCTCAAGCTCCAATCTTACACTCTATTTTGGAATTAATTTTTCTGGAGAAAATGTGACACCACCTAAATTCTGAACAACAGGTTTCCTGGAAGAAAGAAGGGCATGAAATATGCTTTTTGGTAAAAACAAAGAAAATGGCAAAGTACGTGGAAAGATTTCATTGATTTAGATACCAGAGTTTGAGGGTAGAAAAGCTCTTAAAGAATCCCTGGAGCACATGCAGTGGGTGAGACTGGCTGCAGGACCAACCACCTGGGTTCAAATTCTGCCTCTGCCAACAGAGCATAGTTTTCTCATCTGTTAATTGGGCATAATGCCAGTAGTCCCACCTCCCCGGCTGTAATGTTTAGGGGAAAACACTGACTGAAACTGCCCGGCCCTGGCCAGGCAAAGACAGTAACAATGTGCATAAGTTATTTTACCACAGGAGATCCTGGTAAGGAACAGGGAACTAACAAGCTACCACCAACCAGAAGAATAGGGGAAAGGTCAAAAGGAGAGAGAAGAGACGCCAGTCCACATGTCCTACCAACCTCCCAGAATCCTCCTCGCTGGAATCCATCTTGGCTGAGTGGTTGCACGTGCCACCAGAAAGGACCTTCAATCAGAATGATTGGTCAGAGACAACCCAGAAACTCACCCCATCACCATAAACCCCGAGACTGCGAGCCACGTGGCAGAGCAGTCTTCCTGGGCTCCCTTACCCAGCTGCTCTCCGCCCAGGCGCCCCTTCCCAATAAAGTCTCTTGCTTTGTCAGCACATGTGTCTCCTCGGACAGTTCATTTCCGAGTGTTAGACAAGAGCTCAGTCTCGGGCCCTGGAAGGCCCCCTTCCTGCAACATAATGAGGATCAAATAAAAGGGACACTTAGGAATCCCTTGGTAAATCGTTATCACCAACACTGTAATACTCTTTGACTGTGAAACTGTATTAGCTCAGATGGCCGATATCTGGCTTCAGACAATTTAGCCAAAGGCACATAATCACAGTGAATTTCGTTCTATTGGGGTTGGAGGGTACAAGGTGGGAGCCAGAGTAAAATTTAAAGACAGTATTCCAAAAAAGACCCACAGAACCAAAGAAATGGAGTTCGAGAGGCACTAAATGCACTAGTGCTCCAACTGTTCAGTGTGCTCTGTTACCACTCCCAGGGCCATGGCCAGCGTGCTGCACCAGCCCCTGCCCATTCTGAGGGAAACAGAAATAATCCTGCCAATGTATGCAAAATGAATGAAGCCAAATCCAAATCTCTACAAGATCTTAAGGTTTCCTATTTGATCTACCAACACAGAAATCATTTTTACAAAATCACAGCCTGAGATTCCAAACTACTTAAAGCAAATAGCACGGGTCCGTTTCACTCCTCCAATGACAGGCAGGAAAGAGAGCAAATGCTTCAGTGAAGGCCATGGCCAACCCCGCTTCCCTCACACCCGTACGATGAACTCACCTTCCAATCAAACTGCAACCACAAACTGCAAAAGAGCAAAGGCTCGCACCCCGACCGCGCCAGAGGGGGCCGCTGAAACCTAAGAGCTGGTAAAAGATCCAATTCAAGTTCAGCACCCACCCCAACTCCATCAGCAAACACCCCACCCTTTCGGTACACTCTGAAGAGACTTCCGTTTCCTTCCAAAAACCGTAACAATTTTCCTTAGGCAAGTCTGCAATGCCAGATATTATATCTGACCTCATTTCTTCCAGAAGACATTTAGTTCAAAATATCTACAAAAGCATAATAGATCAAAAAGGCTCTACTTTTGAACCTGCATCTTAATGTCTCTTTTCACCTGAAGAAAGTTTTAACTTGTCAAATGCTCTGCACACAATGCCGCCCAGCACCAGCAGAATACCCACGCACAGTAGGTGCTTAATAACTACTGAACAAATGGGCAGACAGATGAAGGAATAAACAAATGGATGAACAAATGAAGGCTCCCTGCCCCCCACCCCCCGCAAACACACCCTACAATGTGTTAACCGGAGTTTCTTTTTTTTTTTTTAATAAATTTATTTATTTTTATTTTATTTTTGGCTGCGTTGGGTCTTCGTTGCTGTGCGTGGGCTTTCTCTAGTTGCGGCGAGTGGGGGCTACTCTTCATTGTGGTGCGCGGGCTTCTCATCGTGGTGGCTTCTTTTGTTGCAGAGCACGGGGTCTAGGCACAAGGGCTTCAGTAGTTGTGGCACGTGGGCTCAGTAGTTGTGGCTCGCGGGCTCTAGAGCGCAGACTCGGTAGTTGTGATGCACGGGCTTAGTTGCTCCGTGGCATGTGGGATCTTCCCGGACCAGGGATCGAACCCGTGTTCCCTGCATTGGCAGGCGGATTCTTAACCACTGCGCCACCAGGGAAGCCCAACCGGAGTTTCTAATCCATAAATGAACTCTCCTTCCTGCAAGCGCCAGAGGTGTGGGCCCGGCCGAGTGCTGTTTCATCCACCTTCCCCACCCCTCAGCTCTGGCAAAGTCCCCAACCTGGAGTTTCATCCGTATCTTTTTTATCCCCACTAGTCTGTAAAGCCTTTGAAGCCAGGAACTGGGTTTGGGTCAGTTCCCCATGTGCCTGCGCGCACACAGAACAACAGATCACCAGGGAAAACTGGGCTCGAGGCCGACGCTGCCATTTCTCAGCTAGGGGCTGCCACATTCTAACAGCTAATTTTCTGATGAACCTTCCAAACAAACTAGAAATTTCCTTGAGAGCAGCTCTGAAGTGAGGACCCCGTGGTTAAACTGCTTCTAGGGTAACCATGGCCTCCCAAAATGATTCTGTGTGAACTGGATGGGGGCTGGGGGTTGGGGAAGATAAATCGAATCACCTATTTTTAAGAATTCCTCCCTAATTCTCATCTCAGAAAAAGTGTCTTCCAGAGTTGTCCCCAAGGGTGAATATGCTCACCATCCAAGATGGGCAAGTGACCCATCCACTCCACACCTTAGGGAGACAACATGGGACTCAAACAGATGAGACGAATCAAAAGTGAAAGACCACCAGAAGTGGAAAGCTCACTGCATGGCCAGCATCACGTGTCTCCACGTCCTGCGCAAATCCTCCGAGGGTGCTGTGGGTACATGGACTGCTTTCAGTCAGACCGTGTGTTACCAAGTTACTCCTGAGGTATTACTACTGCAAGCCCCAAATCACGGACTCACAGAAGGGGTAGGGCCTAAGGACACAGACTGACAAAATCATCTCCTCCTAAGAGCTGGGGGCAGGGCAGGGCGGGGGTCAAGGCTACACACTCAGTGAGAGAGCCAGATCCAGCCCAAGAATTTTAATTCTTGGCCGGGAAACCTGCTACCTCTTCCTCCTGACCAGAGGGACAAGGTAGTGGAGGAGTGGAAAGTGCTGGCTCTGGAGAAGAGCTGACCCAGTTTGAATCTTTATGTGGGCACTTTCCATCAGGGCGACTTTGAGATAGGAACTTCACCTCCCTGGACCTGATTTTTTCACCTCTGTAAAATATGTACTAATATGCTGCCTACTTCATAGGCAGTCTAAAGCTTAAATAAGATGTTTTAAAGGTGCTTGGCACACTTAAAGAATAGTTACCATTGCTGGCTTTTTTTCTTTTTAATTTCATTATCTATGAACATCCAGCTTTAGAGACAATACATTAAAGAAAAACTATTTACCGTCACAGAGATTTTTTTGTTTTTTTAAATATCCCAGTAAGATCCATTGCAATATTCTGATAAATAACTCATTCCCTTAGCGCAAAAAAAATAATATTTCACTTCCAAACACTTGTATCATCAGAATACTTTTTTGATTATGGAATGCAAGCGACATAAACCAAGGAGATAGTACTGTGGTTACTGAAGTTTGAAACATTTTACAGAGTCCTGTCCTCAATGCAAGATGCAACTGGATTCAGAAGAAACCTGTGTCAGGGAGTCCTGCAAGGCACTGCTCACTGCTCAGAAGGGGAAGGCCAGTGATCGCTGTGGTGTGCACCTTCACCACCTCCTCCCCACCCCTCCCCCAGGTGTGCGGGCAGGAGATGGAAGCTGGGCTCTGGAGCCGGTGCCCAGTAGCTGACATGAAGCTTTGTGCATGGAATTTGTGTGCCGGGAGGAAAGTCTGATGTTGGTCACTTCCCCTCCAGAGAAAAATACAACAATACAAGGAAGCACCAAGCACTGTGGGAATGTTCCAAAGTGGGAGTTCCAGCTCAGTCCAGAGTATAAACAAAGGGCAATGACCAGCCTGGAGGTCAGGCCAGCAGAGCACTGAGGCAAAAAGTCTGGGAGCCAGTCTTCTGGGTGCCCTAGTCCCTGCTTTGAAGTGACATTCCTGCCCAGCGCTGCGGAAATCACTGAAGGCGAAGGCACATCTCGAGTAGTGCATCACAGGAAACACAGACCGGGGTTCTCTTACGACACTCTTGCACACTCACAGATCAGTCTCAGAATGCCATGGCCTGAGTGGCCTCAGATTCATCCGACAAATGCCGACGTGGAGTTTAGGGAGAATCAAACAACATGAGCAAAGAATCACTTAGTTGCCACCGTAATCAGTGCTGAGGAGTTCCGGGAGGGGAACATGTCTAGCAGGGCAGCCTACTCGAATCTGGGAGGCCAGGGAAGGGTGAGACGCAAAGGATGAGCAGGAGCTGACCAAGCAAATGGGTGAAAAGCATTCTGGGCAGGAGCAGCATGTGCAAAGGCCCTGTGCAGCTGGAGGTATGAGAACGGGGGAGGTGGATGCGGGTCAGAGGCAGCAGAGCCTTAGAGGTCCAGGGTTTCATCTCATGGGCTTCAGGGGGCGCCTAAAGTGTTGACCAAATCACGTGTGTTCATTTTTCTGGGAAGAGAAGCCCATGGCTTTCATTACAGTCTCAAAGAGTTCCAAAAGGTTAAGATCCACAGAGCTAGTCCAACCCTCTCGTTCCAAAACAAGGAAACTGAGGTTCCTCATTCTGAGGGAAAGACATTTCCCCACGGTTTCACAGACAGCCAGAAAACCCTAATCACTGGATCCCAGTCTGGTGTTTTTCCACAGCTCGCGGGCTGCCTTACTTCTGGCAGGGGTGTGTCAACAACAACAAAGTACTAATCCTCACTGAATATTGATACTGTATCCCACACAAGGCTACTTTGTTTCTGTCCAGGCAGGTCCAGAACTGACACTCTACAGAATGAACTGTAAAGTCTGCCAGTCCATCTTTCTTGGGGTGTGACCTAACCTGCAAAATACAGGGGGCAGAACCTCCAATTCCAAGGCACCCCCATGAGAAAGCTTCTGGGTTTTTCAGGGACCCTGGCAGACGATGCTGGTTCACTAAAGGAAGGGCAATTAAGGCAGGGTCCTCGCTGCTAAATCAGCATCCAGACTTTTAAAGAAGAAGCTGCTTATTTGTTGTTCTTTCTAAAGTCAGGACTGGGGACTTCCCTGGTGGCGCAGTGGTTACGAATCTACCTGCCGATGCAGGGGACACAGGTTCGAGCCCTGGTCCGGGAGGGTTCCACAGGCCACAGAGCAACTAAGCCCGTGCACCACAACTACTAAGCCTGTGCTCTGGAGCCCGCGAGCCGCAACTATTGAAGCTCACGTGCCGCAACTACTGAAGCCCACGCGCCTAGAGCCCGCGCTCTGCAACAAGAGAAGCCACCGCAATGAGAAGCCCGCACACCGCAACGAAGAGTAGCCCCCGCTCGCCGCAACTAGAGAAAGCCCGCGTGCAGCGACGAAGACCCAACGCAGCTATACATACATACATACATACATAAAGTCAGGACTGGGCCAGGAACTAGCCTGCAGGATATGAAAGGGAGAAAGCCCACACCCTCAATTTTATTAATTCCACCTGGAACTGAGAGAAAGGAACTATTTTTTTTAAGTGAACAAAAATAGTAATTTTCTCCTCTGCCACTTATTTCGTACTATTTTGAACACTCGGGGAAAAGTCTAAATATGTGTGGAGAACATTTCTTAAGCTCTTGATGCTTCCTGGAATACCCCAAGGAGGAAGTCAAGTGCCCAGACGGCCATTTGAGGCCTTTGGGAGTCCAGCCCCTGAACTATCTTTCCCCCCTCCATCTCCCACATCCCCACTCAGGGGCCTTTACTTTGGCTAAAGGCTCAGTACCCTGTGTGAACCTGCTCCCGCCTGCACTGAATCCCACCTCCTTCCTCCCCAGCAAAGCAGGTGAAGCCTAAGAGTCAACACCCAGCAGACTCCCAATGGGCAACCATCAAGGGGGACGCACATTCTCTGCTTTGCCTGGAACATGACAGGGTCAGAAGAGGCAACGCCCTCATTGGGGAAAGGCTCCCACCGCCTTCTGCTAGCCCACTAAGCCCCCAGGGTCTGTGGCCTCCTGCCCTTTACAGCACCCTACTTGCAGAGGCGGTCCTCCACCTTGACTAAGAGGCCTCTACGTGGGGCGGGGCCGGCGTGGGAGTCGCAGCAGTGCCCTCTGGTTAACGCTCTCCAGGCTTTTAAAGATGCACAACCTTCTCCACTACGAAGCTGAGCCCACACCCAACGTGTGCTTTTATCCACTCATTCAACAAGAATTTGTGAGCTTCACCTGTGTGCCTTTTGAGCTCTGGTGAAACAGCAGCTGACAAGGAGCTTACCTCCTAATGAGAGAGATCATAAAAAAGCAAATAAGTACTATATTTAAAAAAAAAAAAAAGCAAAGGCAGGGTTAGGGGACAGTGAGGGGGTAATGTGATGGTAGTACTACTTTGGACCCCCGTGGCTAGAGGAGGCTGCTCGGGGTGACACACGAACAGAGAGCCGAAAGGAGTTAGGGAGCAAACGCACCCCGAAGGGCAGCTCACGTTTCCCGAGACTCAGGACCTAAGTGCTTCCTGTGCGTGAACTCATAAGGACCCCACCATTGGCTCCATTTTCTCCATGAGGAAGATTTTTAAGAGGAAGAGGCGTGAGGGACTTCCCCAAGGTCACATAACCAGCAAGCGGCTTCTGACCACAGGCTCTCGGCAGCCATTAACCCCAATGCCCGGGGGGGATGAAGAGGCAGAGCAAAGAGCAAGTGCAGGTTCTGAGGCAGGAGTATGCTTGGTATCTTCCAAGAACACTCGAAGGAAAAGCTCAAAAACCCGAGTGTCTGGGACAGAGCAGCAAGGGACAGTGGCACGAGCGAGCCAGGCGCCAGAGTACAGGGTGCCCCACGCAGGCCGTGCTAAGGACTTTGGATTTTATTCACAGTGTAAAGGGAAGCCACGGGACAATCCTGATCAGGCCTGATCTGATCTAATTTACGCTCTGGCTGTTGAATGAAGGAAGGAAGACTAGATAGCTGTGAGGTGAAGTGGGAACCAAGAGGCCAGTTAGGCGGGCACCACGGCGGTACAGAGAGAGACGGCGGTGGCCTGGAGCCTGAGTCAGCAGAGGAGCTGGCAAGAGGGACCAGAGGCGGATATATCTGAAGTAAGCCCAAGAGGATCTGCTGATGGATCAGATACGGGCTATGAGCGAGGAGTCGGGAGGACTCCAAGATTTCTGAGCCTGAACAACTAGGTCAAAAATGGCATTATTTACCGTCATGCGCGCCCAGGGAGGAGCCAGTTGGGCAGGAGGTAAGGCGGTGAACCAATAGCCCTGGTTTAGGCACATCAAGTCTGACGCTTACAAGACATCCGAGTGGCGATGTTCAGTGGGCAGTCTGCAGTTCAGGGAAGAGATGGGGTCTGGACACATACACTTGGGAATGACCAGTATTTAGATGGCATTTAGACATGGAACTAGATTGCGTAGGAAGAGACTGGAGGACTCAGCCCTAGGATATTCCAAAATTGAGAGTCTGGAAGAGCAGAGGATACAGAAAAGGAGGGCTGAGATGGACGTGTCTACATGCTACCAGAACACTTACACATTAAGACAATTCAGAAGAAGCTTGTAAACATTTACCACAATGTTTTTGTTTTTGTTTTGTTTTTGTTTTTTTGCAGTACGCAGGCCTCTCACTGTTGTGGCCTCTCCCGCTGCGGAGCACAGGCTCAGCGGCCGTGGCTCACGGGCCCAGCTGCTCCGCAGCATGTGGGATCTTCCCGGACCGGGGCACGAACCCGTGTCCCCTGCATCGGCAGGGGGACTCTCAACCACTGCGCCACCAGGGAAGCCCTACCACAATGTTTTTAAAGTACTGACTTTAAACATAATTTAAATTTTAGAGTTCGGTTCTTGAGTCCTAGATACTTAGTTTTAAATTGTCTTGCTAATCATGACGACTAATATATCAAACCAATGAATTAGCTAATATCCCAAGGAAAAATATACATTTAGTGTGGTATTCATCAAAGAGTTTTCTTCCCAGCTGCCAATCTCCTGGCCATTTTCTTGTCAGAGCTAATTAGATTGCTGTTTTTTACCTCACAAAGCTGCTGACAAAAGCAGGTACTGGAAGTAGAAGAACTGTGAACATCGTCATTCTCTTGCTGTTCACCTGTGCTTGTATTATTAGAATCTTCTTCAATCTGTGGTGTCTTTGCCACTTATCCATTTAAAAAAGGGTTTGTTTCAGTACCAGGCAATGGTTCAACCCAGCTCTTCCACATGCCAACTGGGCAAGTCATATACACCTCAGTTTTCTCATCTGTAAAATGAAGCCACTATCACCTCCCTGCAGTGCTGTTGAAGGCACTGAATATATTCAGCACAGCTCCTGGCATCAATGCATGTAAGTTGTTTTTTATATCCCTCCTCCCCCTCCAAGAGCAACTTTTCAGGTCGAATCCCTAGGAGCTTTTCCGTTCCTCTCCATACTTAACTTTAAGCAGTGATTCCAAAGGGTGCCCCCACCCCCAAACACCTACCCCACCAGGAACATCGACATCATCTGGGAACTTGTTAGAAATGCCAATTCTCAGCCCAACTCCAGACCTACTGGAGTAGAAACCAGGGGTTGGAGCACAGCAGCCTCCAGGTGCTAAAGTCTGAGACCTACTGGAGAAGGCGGGCGGCATTCTGGGACACCCAGCAGGTCCTCAGGACAGGGACCACCTGACCCAGACAATCCTGTCATCAATACCTGCTAATATAACAGGCTGCAAGCTGCCAATCTGTTATAAACACAAAGCTTCCTACCCTTCTGGCTGTTTTCTTTAAATATCAACTATATCACTTGAATAAAAATAAAACTTACAAAAATTCAATCCCTACCCTCCTTTCTATAGCAAGAGGGAAAAGAAAATCTCTAACTCAACCCAGATTACTGTTCCTATATAATTATTATATAATTATATATGTTTATATATATTATTATAAGTAATAATATATATTATTATATATGTTATATACTACACATTTATATATATAATTAGTATATAATTATGTAATTATTTTTCCAATTCTCTTGACACGAACACTAAGATCCTTTCCATCCATTCCAAAGAATATGAATTTAAGATCTGGTTAATCTAATTTTTCTCATAAGGAAAACATGCTCTGGTTGTTTTATGTACACGTTTATTGTTTTTATAAACCAAACTGTCCCAGATTTTGATGCTTCCATGAGTTGAGTGACTGGAACATACGAAGTGGCAGATGCCCACAGGGAGAAGGGCACAAAAATCGAGTTCAGCTGGCCCTCCCGTGGACTCCACGGGACTGGTCCCGCCTTGGAATAGGCCATATTTCTGAAATAGTTCTCTCACTGCAAAAGCAAGACCCTCTCCAACACAAATGTGTGGAACTCAGTAGCTGTAAGTGATTCCTCCCTCAGTGTTTTCCCATCCAAATCAGGACACTTTTGAGAGTGACAGGGACGGCGCTATTAATAATTATGCCAGGACAGCAGGTGTAAGCCGGGATGTGTGATCATTACCCCATCTGTCATGTCTGCATGAGCCCAGTGATCCTCAAAGTAATTTTCCTCTGGTGTCCAGACACCTAACTGTGAGGCTAGATGAGAGCTACATTTATAAGCAAAACTCTAGAGTCTGACTCTTCAATCAAAGGCTAGACCTCGCCTAGAGGGGAGACCTGGACAGTCACAGTGAGCTCCATGAGAGCAGCCTGGCTCATTTATCACTGTGTCCCCAGCATCTACCTTCACAAACTAAAGACAGCAGCTGCTCAAGAAAGCAGCTGAAAGAATGAAGCGATGCTTCCTGTTGTATTTCCTTGATTCTAAAATGTATACTTCTTCACAGTTTAACTTTTAAAATCAGGATATGTTGTTTTATAATCAACCCTGCTAATGCATTTTATTTTTCTTTGTTTCCTGAGAAGTGTTACTATATCACTAAAATGTCTTACATGTGTTGGTGCCAGAGTATCAAAAAACACGGCGACTGCCTATCATTGCAGATTCACGGAGATGTGTTAATGATACTCATGGGACCAGAGACCTTATTGTGACAATCTCGAGGCGACAACTCCCAAATGGAGGCACCATTCCATCTAACAGAGTTTCCTGGCCTTAAAACGGTCAGAGAAAAGCCTTGATCTTGCTTCCACAGATCGTCCTCTCTCTTCCCCTCCCCCAAGCCAGTGATGCCTTCTCATGAATGTGGCCAGCAGCCTGGAATCCTGCCGAACAGTGCTAGAGTGAATGCCATCTGTGCTGTCCACCCAGAGTAAGTGCCGACAATGGTACCCAGGCAGTCTCAGATGGAAGCCACTGAGAGGCTTGTGAGGGTCTTTACTAAGAGCTGACATGCACTGAGCACCCACTGTGTGCCAGGCTACAGCACCCCCAGGCTCTGGGGCGCAACTAGACGTTGAGGTCCCTGGACTTCTCTTCCACTCCTGGCAACGTTCTACTCAGACGAATAAAGGACGGGAACCAGAGGTTGCCAGAGGGCAGCACTGGACAATTCTCCTCTGTCAGGGTCCTCGAGGAGCCCAGCACAGCTGAGAAGTGCCACATCCAGTGGGGAGGGGATCCACCCTGGCTTAAAAGCTTCCCGCCCCACAGGAGCCCACGTCTCATAATCTCACAGGCTCCCTCAAGAAGCACGCCCAGGGACTTCACTGGTGGCGCAGTGGCTAAGAGTCTGCCTGCCAATGCAGGGGACACAGGTTCGAGCCCTGGTCCGGGATGATCCCACATGCCACGGAGCAACTAAGCCCGTGCGCCGCAACTACTGAAGCCCATGCGCCTAGAGCCCACGAGCCACAACTACCGAGCCCGCATGCCACAACTACCGAAGCCCGCACGCCTAGAGCCCACAAGCCACAACTACTGAGCCCCCGTGCCTAGAGCCCGTGCTCCACAACAAGAGAAGCCACCACCACCGAAATGAGAAGCCCAAGTGCCACAAGGAAGAGTAGCCCCCGCCCACTGCAACTAGAGAAAGCCCATGCGCAGCAAGGAAGACCCAACGCAGCCAAAAAAAAAGCACACCCAGTTACGAGAGCCACTGCGCTCAGGGAGCCCAGGGTGTTGCGTCCCACCAAGTGTTTATCGTTCACCTAGAGGTCCTCCCAGCCCAGACGTAATTAATTAAACCAGAGGTCATTTTTACCATAAGCACTGCTCCCTAGTAATACACTTGGTTTATGCCATCACTTTTTAAATGTTTTAATATAACTTATTATAAGACATTTAAGATTAAATAACTATTGCACAAATACTCAAAAATAATTGGTATCCACAGCATTTTTTTTAACAAACTGTGGTAAAATATACATAAAATGTACCACCTTAACCATTTTTAAGTGTTACCACAGTTCAGCGGTAATAAGTACATTCACGCTGTCGTGCTACCACCCAGTCACAGCAGGGCAGGAGGTGAGTGGCAGGCGAGCAAACCTTCACCCGCCGTTCTCCGTCACTCACGTGACCGCCCGAACCATCCCCGCCCCCCACCCTGGTGGGAAAACTGGCTTCCACAAAACCTGTCCCTGGTGCCAAACAGGTTGGGGATTGCTGAGGTCACAGGACTCTTTTTGTCCTGTAAAACTGAATTTAAACATTAATTAAATTTTAAACAATAATTCCCCATTCTCCCTTCTCCCAGCCCCTGGCAACCACCATTCCACTTACTTTGTCTCTGTGATTCGATTACTCTTGGGTATCTCACACAAGTGGAAGCATATACGATATTTGTCCTTTTGTGTCTGACTTCTTCCACTTAGCATAACGTCCTCAAGGTTCATCCATGCTGAAATGTGTGTCAGAATGTCCTTCCTTTTAAGGCTGGATAATGTTTCATTGTGTGTACATACCACACTGTTGTTTATCCATCATCTGGTGATGGGTACCTTTTGGCTACTGTGTGACTAATGCTGCTATGAAACTGCATATACAAGTATCTTTTTGAGTCCCTTCTTTCATTTCTTTTGGGTATATACTCAGAAGGAGAACTGCTGAATCACATGGTGATTCTATTTTTAATTTATTGAAGAACTGCCACTGTTTTCCATAATGGCTGCAACATTTTACGTTCTCACCAACAATGCACAAGGATTCCGATTTCTACACATCCTTGCCCACACTTGTTATTGTCTGATGTTTTGAAAGCAGACATCCTAATGGGTGTGAGGTGGTATCTCACTGTGGTTTTGATGTGCATATCACTAATGGTTAGTGACGCTGAGCATCTTTTCATGTGTTTATTGGCCATTTGCATATCTTTGGAGATGTCTACTCAAGTTTTTTAATTGAGTTGTTTGATTTTTTTGTTGGTCAAATGCGATCTTTATTTCTAGGAAACAGAGCTAGTTAACCAAAGTCAAATTCTATGCAGATAAACAATGATTATATCCATACAATGGAATACTACTCAGCTATAAAAAGCAATAAACTACTCATAAAAACAATAACTTCATGAATCTCAAAGTCAGTATGCTGAGTAAAAGAAGCCAATTCCCAAAAGTTACATGCTATATGATATTCTGGAAAAGACAAAACTATAGGGATGGAAAACAGATCAATGGTTGCCAGGTGCCATAGGTGGAGGAAGGGTTTGACAACAAAGGGTCAGCAAAAAGTCCCCCCCCCCCCCCCGCCGGGGTGATGGAATTGTTCTCAATCCTGACTGTGGTAGTGGTTACACAAATCTACACATGAGTTAAAACTCAGAGACCTGTACACCCAGAAAAGGGTCAATTTTACTACATGTAAAATTTTAAGACATTCTCACGCAGAAGGGGAAAGGGTTCTCCTTTTAACCACACAGGCATTATGCTAAGCAGCTTACAAGCATCATCTCATGGAATCCTTACAAAACTTCAGAAATGTATAAATATTGACGGTCACTTGAGCCCAGGTCTGACTGACCTAGAAGAAACTAAGTCCTGATTATTCAGATACCCAAGATTCCATTCGATCTTTCCAAGACCTGGGGTGTGTGTAAATTATTATCTGTCATACAGTAGGAGGAATTTAGTGTTGGTAGGACCACATCCACACATAATCTTTCTCCCTGGGGATGGGGTCCACAGGGCTTCTATCAGATCCTTAGCAGCACTTAGGATCTTAAAAAGCTCAAGAACCACTGTTCCCGTTCAAGGTGCAGGGAGGGGCTGTGGCCTTCCCCAGAGGACACAGCACATCTGCGACAGTGCCAGGCCAGAAGGGAAGGCTCCAGACACTCAGGCTGGTTCTCTCTCCATCATCCAAAAAATGCCACAGTTCCAAGCATTCCTGGTGACAGTGACTTCATATGTTCCCCGAGATGATTTTAGTCTACACAACTTCCCCAGTAGCAGGTGCATTTCACTACCAAGCTGGGACCAGTACTTTGGCCTCCTTGCAACACAGGCCTGAAACGGAGCCCAGGTTCCCAGTCCAATTCCTATCTTGGTCAAATATAAAAACTTCATTCTACAGTCTTGCACATTTAGGGTAAGTAACAGACAGCTCCCCATAAACAGAATAAAACAAGGACAGCTCATGGGGGAAAGCATGCTTTTGATCTGCACCTTTGGTTTTCTGATGGCCTCAGAGAATCAGTATTTGCGAGGTACTCCTGACAAGCTGAGGCAGAGCTCACATTGGTGTGGCTATGGTAATTAAACGAGAGGCCCGGGACGAAGTGACTGAAGTGAGTGAAAAGGGTTGACTGGGCTTTGGTCTCTCTGCAAATAGCTGTGTGCTTTGAGCTGGACGAACTGACAAAACTGCAAGCAGACTACACGCATTTACTTTCACTTATCAGAAAGGCCCAAGAGAGCACAGGTTAAGGAAGACTCAGAACAATACACTAGAATTTCTGCATTTATCTTAACTGTGAAAATTAATCAAGGAAGGGGACTATAGGGTATGAAACCACCCCACTTGCCACGTTCAATGCAATTTGTAAGTTACCTGTACACAAGGCCCTTGAATGGCTTGTGGTGTTTTACCTGTCACAAAACAAAAGCAACATCTCGTGATAATTTCACGTTCAGTGTTGAACAAAGATGGTTTAGTGGACCCTGAGAGTCACCCCTACAAGGAGAAACTGAGGTGGTGTCTCTAGGGATGGAGCAAATGCCTACCTGCTGGTGACCATGCTCAGCCCTGCTCTGGCTCTGAGATAAGCCGCTGCCCACGAGCACAGGCCCGTTCCTTTCAGACAGACTTACAAAAGTATATAATCAGGACTTTTCCTCCATCTGCTGCACGTGCTGGGGCCACGTGTGTAGCTGAAATGAAATGCCATCAACAGTTCCCATAAGTTATCTCTTTGGAGGTTTATTACTTAGTCCTAAAAACCTATTCCCTGGAATTCAACTTGAGAGAGAGAGAGAGAGAGAGACGGACAGACAGACACCCTGCAAGGAAATACCTCAATAGCCAGAGACCTCCCCTTCTTCTCTGAGTGCTGAGGTCCGAACTTCACTTATCATATGACCATTTTAAAGGAAACGGTAATTTTAGAGCAGAAGGGGACATGAGGTAGAAACAAAAGCTAACGTTTACTGTGTCAAGACTCTGCTAACATGCTTTATTGTACATCATCTCGTTGAATCCTCTCTCAACGCCATAAGGTAGGCACTGTTATAATTTTTTTCCATTTTACAGATAAGGAACTGAGGCTCAGAAATGCAAAGCAACTTGCCCAGGATTCCACTGTTCCACGGGAGAGCTGGGATCCAAAACTACAGCTTTAGGACTCAGTCGAAGCTCCCCATCCCTGCTCCGTGAGTCCACCCTCTCATTTCACAGATGGGGAGACTGAGGGCTCAGAGGGACTGATCCAGGCCACTGCTGCAGACCCAGGGGCCATGAAGCAGGTCTCCTGACCTCCAGCCCAGGCTCATGCTGCCTCTAACATGGATGAGTGTTAAGAAAAGTATGAAACCCTAGATCGAAAGTCTCCTGCACACAGCACATGCGGTGGCCAGATTCTCAACTCCCTAAGGGCACAGATGCCTCAAAACTTCTCAGTAGCCCCATTGCCTTGGAGGGCTGCTGGACACTTGGTGAGCATTCAGCCAATGCTGCATGGATGAAGAGGTGTTGGGTGCACGTATGGATGGGTGTGTGGGTGGATGATGGATGGGTGAGTGTGTAGGTGGGTGGACAGAGCTATGTCTACTAAGGGCTACTTCTCACTGGTTTACATCCAAAGTAGAGTCCCTTGCAATATTTTCAGCAAATGCACTTTTTAAGCCACCTCTATAATGGAAAAAGCAGGAGCTGCTTCATAAATCTGTAGGCAGATGTGAAGCCACCTTGACAGTCCTGCAGAGAGGCTGGAAAGCCCCAGGGGAATCCCAGAGGAGGTTCCAACCAAAGACAATGACAGTGCCTTCCAGCCAGTCTCCCTGTGGCTCTGTGGTAGAAGAGCAGCAGACCCCAGATCCAGACTCTCAGGGGGACCAGGGAAGCACACACGAAGGCAGGGAAGAGAAGGGATGAAGGAAACCCAAGTTCCCCAACCCGTTCTACCTCTCACTCAACTTGCCACCTGCCTCCCTTTCTTTAGCTGTCAAATGGCACAATACTTGCCATTTCTCTCTTTATAACAACAGACCTAATTAAATCATACAAGTATCACAAGGTAAAACTCTGAGAGACTTCCCTGGTGGTCCAGTGGTAAAAAATCTGCCTTACAGTGCAGGGGATGCGGGTTCGATCCCTGGTCAGGGAACTAAGATCCCACATGCCACGGGGCAACTAAACCCATGCGCGACACAACTCCTGAGCTCGCCCGCCTCAACTAGAGCTCGCGTGCCACAGACTACGGAGCCCACGTGCCCTGGAGCCTGTGCACCACAACTAGAGAAGAGAAAACCCGCACTCCACAACGAGAGAAGCCTGTGTGCTGCAACGAAGGGCCCGCGTGCTGCAACTAAGACCCGATGCAGACAAAAATAAATTAAGTAAATAATAAAATAAATCTTTAAAAAAGAAGACGACTCCCACTCCCAATGCAGGGGGCCCAGGTTCGATCCCTGGTCCAGGAACTAGATCCTGCTGCAGCCAAATAAATTTATTTAAAAAGACTAAAAAATAAAAAGGTAAAACTCCCAAGGACACAGGAAGTACTCAACAATCGTAAGCAGTCACCCTTCTCACCTGGGAAAAATGCTGTTACTCTAATACCTTTTAATAACAAAACAAACAGACAAAACCGAAAACAAGAGCAAAAAAACTGATGCCTATAATAGTGTTTTGAAAGCTACAAAGGATCATGTAAGTTTTACCATGATGATGAATAGTTACATGCCCTGCAACACTAGTGTCAGTAAAAACCAACAAAACAGCCCTAACACACACCACCCTTTATACTGCAGACTAGACTCACAAAGAATCAGCATTAGAAAGGGCTTGGAAATGGGTTTGTTCCCCCCCCCCCACCGCATCAGGTTACAACAGAGGCACCAGAGGCTCAGAAAGATTAAGCAATTTGCCCAAGGTCACCCAGCAAGAAGCAGGACTTCCTGGCCCCCTGAGAGCTGGAGCAGGATAGCCAGGGGACCAATGTCATCTCAAGCATCCCCTCCAACATTATCAGGTGGCCCTTTCAGTGTAGCAGCCACCTCAGTGATGGAGAAGTCCCTGGAAATGTGGACGCTCATTTTGAGCCAAGTCACAAAAGCCAAGAGAACAATGTCCAATGTCATCACAGCCAATGAAAATATGGATAAATGGGACATAATCAAATGGGCTTTAGTCCTGTCGTGGCCCCAACTTGGTATGACCACAGGCAAATCTCAGCTATTTTGGATCTCAGGATCCCACGCACAAAAGAAAAGCTCTGTGTCAGAGTTCTGTCCTCTGTAGAAGGAGAACGTAACAGTACCTTTCTCCTGTTGTGAGGATTGAAGGAGACCATGTGTGTAAAATGCACAGAACGGAGCCTGGTACCAGCACGTGGTAAGTGCTTAATGAATGTTAGCTACTACTCTTATTTGTATTTATTATTGAAAGGAGAGGTTGAGAGCAGCTAAATCCATGACCCATGCATAACCATCCATCTATTTATTCACAGTCACTTGAAGGAGAGAGGGCACACGTGATCATCCAGACCCAGCAAATAAATACAACCATTGTTTGCAAGCCAGAGGTTTTGTTTGTTTTTCTGTTTGCTTGTTTTGGGCCAACTAAGTGGCTATGCGGCGCCACCTCATTCCACTGGACTTCCGCTGTCCTGTCTTCTCATTCCATGTCCACGCCTCCCTTCTTCCAAAGGCTACACGCACCGTACTTCTGCTCAGGGGCACCATGGGCTGCTCCCATCCTTAACAGCACAGTGTGCGTCCAGTCAAGCCCACACCAAATGCCTGAACTCAGCCCTTTTGTGACCGGCCCAGGAGGCACCACACACCATCCTGGGTTTGACAGCTCCATTTCGTCTACACTGTAAAAGCAAGGTAGAGTTTCCTGATCATGAAACTTAATTTGCAGTAAAATGACTGTGTGGAGCCAGCAAGCCAATGAAAAGCAAAGGAGAAAGAGCATCTTTAAGGGACCAATGGGAACGGAGGGTCTGAGCTGTTACGACATAGTAACAGTATTTTAGGAAGACGCAGTCCAGACTTCAGGACAGGACAGGTTCAGAGAACTATCGTCTATCTTCCAAACCACAGCCTGGAAAAGAAAAGTGGGGAGAAAGAGGAATTATGACCATCTGATGCCAGATTTCTAATCCATTTAGGTAAGTCTCTCCACTGCATCTTCACTCACAAAGAGGAAGAAGTGGCAAGAGAGACTCTGCTTACGGAGTCCTGATACAGAAGAAAGGGGGCGCCAGCAGAACACCAACAGCCTGCCTTTCCAGCCCCTCGAAGACAGCGTGTACTGTACAACCACCCATAAACAGACAGCTGACAGTGCAGGGAGCTGGTCCGAAATAACGCTCAGAGGCCAAATGAAAAAAGTAACAAGTACAGACAGGGCCTCCCATCATGGCGCCAGTCACACTGGCAGGCAGAGCAGAGCTGGCATGTGCTGTGGTTTGTAAACGAAAGGCAACATCACAACTGCTCGACGTGAATGAGCACTGCCTAAGAGTACTTCGCTCCCGTGCACCCCCAGAACCACGCAGAGTCACCACAAACGGGAGCTCCAGACTATCCAGGCTGCACGAGCCTCTGCCTCTCATCACTCCCTAGAGCTCTCCCCACAGAGTGTTCTGGGAATTTCATCTCAGCCCCCTCATCAATTTTCGGAAGAACACACCAGAACACTGATCAATGTATATGGTTAACAAAGAACCCCAACTAAATGCATACCCTTATCAGAGTATTGGTCCTACTAACTTACCAAGAAACATCTCAATTGGCAATTCAAAACCCAGAAGAAGCTCCATTTAAAGTTGATTTTGAGACTTGGAATCAGAAACCTAAGTTCATTCTTTAACAACATGAACTAAATTCACTAGTAAATAGTTTCTGAGCACCTACTACGTTGTAGGTACAGTGATGGCAACCCCGTGGTGGACCAGACGGGCACACTCCCTCGAGGGGCTAACGGTCTATTTAAGACTGTATTTGTTGATTTTTAACTTGAGGAAAGCAAACTGGGGCTTTGGTTTCTGAGTGAGCTAAACAATATCGTTCTATCCAAAGGGTTTATCTGGGGTCTTTGCACGGAATTCACTCTCTGCTAGAGGAGGCACGAAGAGCCTAAAAGGAAGGCGGATTTGGAAGAGGAGGCTGAGTGCATCCAGGAAGTGGGTCTTCACACTGTGCTGGTGGAGGATCCAAGGAGGGGCCTCAGGGGCCACAGCTGAGCGGTAAGGACTTGTTGTGTCCAAAGTGCTCCCCATTGACGGTTGGCTAAGAGCTTTCCTATTTGTTATAAAAGGCCTGATGCTTTAAAACAAAACAAGGAAGCACTAATTTTAGATTCTCCCTCTCCCCGCTTCATGGCACTGATGGAGAAAATGAGACCCAGAAAAGGAAACGAATCTCCCAGGGTCACAATTGCGTAAATGGTCTAAAACAAATGACCACAAACTAAGATGACAGATCCCTTAATAATTCACAAACTGTTTTTGTTTGTTTCTTTTTAAATCATAAAACAGCCTCTGGGGCAAGGTGGATGACAAGTCAGAGGAACACCTGTCCCGGCAGCCAGGCGCCCAGTCGGGGCCGCGTGGGTGCGGTAGCGGAGCGGCCGGCCAGGCCGCTACTCCTTCCAGCGCGTCATCTTATTATGGCAACGGGAACACATTCAGCTGGACTGAGGTAAGCCCCAGCCGGCCCTGTGCTCAAGGCATTCTCCAATCCGGGCTGGTTTGGGAGATGATTTTTCTGCAAACTCATACATGACTCATCTTTACAGGCCTCCTATCAGGTCTGCTGGCTACAAGGAATCCCATTCAAACCGCCTCTGCCAACAGCTGCTCAGGAGACCAGGAAACACTGGGGTTGCTGCGGCTGCTTTTTTAAGACGTATTTAGCCTGCACCTGTGCTATTTTAATCTCCTTACATTACTGCCGGTGATATTAGTATCATACGCAGCCTAAAGACTGCATTTGGCCTACCCTAATTTAACAGAGATTTCTTTTTTTTTGTAACACCAGAAAAGAAACTTAGAAACATGAACAGTAATTAAGATAAAGTTACTGTGTCTCCAGCAACATGGGAAGCTCTAAGCAGTGCTCTGGAAAAGGGCTGGCGGAGTCGGAGCAGAGGTGGGTGCCCCGCTGCCTTGCACCGCACCAGAGCGGTGTGACCCTGGGCAAATCCAACCTTCCCCGGGCCTGAACTGCCCTCAGGGTAAAACGGGGATAACTGGCCCTGCTCTAGTCCTCAGGACTTGTTTTAGGGATCAACTGAAATGACGTCATCTGTCAATGCACTCCAGGCGGAAACTATAGAAACTGCACAAATATTCAAGACCGTCTTGATGTTACCGTGGACCGAGAGCCCAGGAGGGCCAGGCTCCTGCTGGCTCCGGGCCACCGCAGGGCGGCACAGTGTTTGCCAACGAGGAGGGTGGAGGGTCGCAGTAAGTGCCACAGGAGTGAGGGAATGAATGACCAGCAGGTGCCATAAGAATGTTGTATTTATTGATTGGATACATTTTGAGCACAAAGATTGATAATTGTGGGGGAAAAAAAGGAAGTGTAAAATTTGAGAGGAGTTTAAAATTGATCAAAATACAGTAACCGCTGATCTACAAGGACTCTTTCTTAGGCCAAAAATGTGCAGCCTCGTGTGACAGACTGCACTTGTACTTTTTATCTGTTCTGAGAAAATACATAATGACAAAAAGTTACTACGACAGCAGACAGTGTGAATTTTTCATTTTAATTTATAATGAAAGCATCTTCACACATTTGAAATACACAGCACCTGAGCCTGAGACACTGTATTTATTCAGTCCTTGGGCAGGGCACTGGCTGAGCCTGCTGCCACTTCAGCAGCCCCTCGGAGTAGCCTGAGACCACAGGGGGCCTAGAGAGTGGCCAGAGGGTTCGGTAATTGATGAAACTCCTAGACAGACTCCCAGTTGGTCTGCTGGAAATACACAGCAGGGAAAGAACCCCCCCCAAACAAACAAACAGAAAAACCTGCGTAATTTATATCTTCATGACATCTACTTTTATTGTCTGCCCCAGTTGGATGGTATGGCCCAGGAAGCACAAATCTTTCTTGTATCCCAAACACTAGAAACTCTGGGCCTTTGGGAGGTTCTGGAAAAACTGTTTGATAAATGAACTGAGGAATGAGCACTTGAGACTCTCTAATGAGTACAACCGGTGAAACTGAGGCCACCTTCTTCCCTACGCCCCCTGCTGCACCCAGCTAACGGCTCACCTGAAAATCTCAGCCCCTCACAGAGGCAGCTCCCACCGTGAGTCTGATGGGATCCCTTGTAACCCCCCCCAGCTCTCCCCACACTGCCAGAGGTAAGGGCCTGTGTGGCGGCATGATGCCCGCCGAGTTCACCGCTGACTCCCAGAGCCTTGCACAGCACCGGACAGCAGGAGCTCGATCAGTGCCAAGCAAGGGGATCAAAGAATGAATCCATGAAGGAATGGGGCAAAGACTTCAAAGTCCAGATAAAAAGCAAACAAACACAAACACGAGTGATTTCTGCAAGGAGAGGGATGCAAACTCAAACGTCAACAGTCCAAGTGGGAAGCAGGAATCAGCGCTGGGGCTGGCAGCAGGAGTGGGAGGTCCCCGCCACAGTGGCCTCGTAGGAACAAGCGCCCAGGGTTACTAGAGCTGCTCATTTTCCAAAAGAACCAGAAACCTGAGCTTTGTGAGTCATTTCCTGATTGTTAAATACTGACCATCAATTCTTTCTTTTTTCTCCAAGAACATGTATGGATCACACACAACACATCTATTGCCTGAACCCAGCCCACAGCCACCAGTCTGTCACCTCTGTTCACCTGGCAAGAGAGGTGTTTCAGCTCCAGAAGCATTAAGGCTTCAATTCCCTCCACTTAGTGCATTTACTGGGAGTAAGCATGAGCACACTGAGACCCACCATAACTGCGTACGCGCCAGAACCAGGTTCACTCGTCCCCCAAAGTGGCCTCAGCACTGCACACATCTCCCGCCAGTGTGGGTCCTCCAGAGCAAGTCCCTCTTCGTTCCCAGGGAAGCACCTCTTCTCCTTGCCAGGCCTGCCCGAAAGCTCACCCTGGGAGCTCCCTAATCTGTCTGGCTCCACTCACTCCCCAACTCCCCATTATCTCTGGAAGACACCAAGGAGCCTCCCCCTCCACTCTAGCATTCTTCCTGGCCTTCCAAATTCAACCCTTCTCCACCAAGCCTAACTGGACTGGCCCAACCAGCTAGCAAACTGATCCTGTGCCACCCTCTGGAACCCAGACTGTCTTCCTCCCCCACTGGGCCCAGAGCAGATAACCGAAGACAGCCAATCTGGTTCCTACAGAAGGGTAGGCCCTCCTAGGAGGGCAGTATGTATGACACCCCCATCCCAGGCAGGCACTGCTCAGTAAACAGGTTGAAAAGCAGCACGACAGATTCAAAAAGATCTCCCCCAGAGGTTGAAGAGGCTGCGGCTCACGAGAGGTATCAGGTGGGAAGGATGGGCAAGAGTTTAGGGCTGTAAGGGATGCACAAAGTTTTCTTTTACACTCAAAAAACCTGGGCTCCCTTAAGCCCTGAGAAGTGAAAGCACTGGTGCTATTATCAGAGAGAAGAGATTGTGAACACATGTAAGCAACTCTTCTGCTCAAGTCAACAGAAAATAGCGAAACCTAACAACAATGAGCACTGGCTGGGTGTCAGGCTCTATAACTTCCCAAAGACTGTTCACCTGCTAACAGGAGGCGCCACTTCACCTAAGGACCCTTCCTTTAAGAAACACTTTGCGGGTGACTTCACAGTAGGTCCATTTAGAAAACTCCAACAGAAACCGAATGGGAAATCTCATCAAAACGCAAAGTTGAAAGCCACCCACAATGACCAGCAGAAACCACTGAGAAAGTGTACCCCTCATTCCAGAGTGTCCCAGGCTTCCTTGACAGTTGTGTGTGAATCACAGCAGAAGACCTTACACTAGAAGGACAGACCTCCCGCTAGCTCCACGTGAGGTGCCGTCTCTGGTCTTGCCAACCTCAGCACTTTCAGCTCAGCCGCCTCCCCCCACATGCATCTTCCTCCTGAGATTTCCACAACCCCTGCTTGGCCTCTTCCCCCACCTCCAAGTGGGGCACACTCGCCCTCCTCCAGAGCCTTCCCCATGCCCTCAGCGGACGGGCCACCCCTCACCTGTGCCCACGGGCCCCGCCTCCTGCTGCTCCACAGTTCCCGAGGCCTGGCAGCCCAGGGGTGATGCTGGGGCCAGCTCTCCCACCCACAGACAAGCTTCTCCGAAGGCAGGCACCCCTGGCTTCTGCATCTACTACAGCCCCCGGCAGATGGAGGTGCCCAGGGATAACCTGGGCCAAAAAGAACCGGCCTCAGGCCTCCTTTCTCCAGGGAGTAGAGGATGCACGTGACAGCTCATCTGAGAGGGCTGAGCTGTGGAAAGCAGCCCGTGGGGTGGCAGGTGCTTTTCACTGTGCTCTTTGGGCTGTTCGTGATTTACAAATTTTTCAATTATCCTTATAATTAGACAAAACCCTGTTAATGCTATTTTGAAAATAAACCCGCCAAGTTTCCCATCAATACCGTTCAGAGACATGACGCCTCCTGAGAAACACTGCACATGTTAACCAGAGGTATTTCGGAACGGCATGTGTGCTGGGAGGAAACTCCTGGTCACTGGACACGACCCTGGGCCTGAAGAACAGTGACAGAAATACCCAAGAAGCAGCACCTGAAGCCAAGGGCCCTGACCCCAAGAAGGGCACCCAGGCTTCCACTCAGAGAGCAGGGCATCAGGGCCCGGCCCGCTGTCCTCTGGCTGGGTGGCCTACGAGAAGCCATTGAGCCCCCAGCCCTGTCAAAACCGGGACCACGTTCTCTGTCACAGAGAATCTACTTAGATTTAATAAGACATACGTTTAAGGTGCTCAGCACAGAGCCGGATACACAGAAAACCCTCAAAGAAGGCGACGAAAATCTCCTTCCTGTGCTCAAGCCACAGCCTGCAAGTTACACGGCCGGCTCGGTCCACTTCCGAGGCGCCTCTCCGAAAAGTGTCCTGGTTCAACCTGGGAAACCAGCAACTTCCAAAATCAGTGTAACCTTCCCCCTATCCATCCCCCTAAGCTCCCACCTTCCATAGCTTGGCTGCCAAGCTTGGCTGACAAGGTACCAAGTTATGACAACCAGTGATGTCCCCGCTAGGGAGCCCAGGACTGCCCGCCTCCCTCACCTGCGACTCAAGGATGCGCCCTGCAAGGTGTCGCTAATTAAGCTCTGGGCCTCAGATGCACGGCCCGAGTAGAATCTTTGGAGACTCTTATTGCCCGTCTGAGCAAAACCCAGCTAACCGGAAGGCGAGGCTCCGAGATTTCTAAGGAGCACACAAAGGGATGGGGTTGGCATCAAGACTTCTAACCCCCCCCCAACCCAACCGGCTCCCCACAAGCCCCGCTTCCAGGGCTCAGCTTGATACCAGAGGAGAGCTCCCCCGCGCCCTGAAAACGCCCAGACACATCCTGCCCACTTCCTTTGAAGCCTCCGAAGTGGATACTTCTGGTTAAATATAAACTCGAGGCTCATCAGAAATGACACATTTTATGGCTCTGCTCTGTTCACTGCCTGAAAGACGACCGCCCGCCGCCGGGCCACTCGGGCACGCGGCCGCGGTCCCTGCCCCGTCCCCGGTCCCAGCCGTTGTCTCGAAGTTAACACCGCGGGCCGAGCGGCGGGCACCGAGCGGCCCGGCCGCGGGGCCCTGCGCCGGC
>NW_021703782.1:108649733-108658902 GCF_005190385.1 Monodon monoceros
CAAGGAGAGGCCAATGCCGTTGAGAGGAGAATTTATTACTTACATTTCCTGAGAGAAGGGGGCACACCACACCATGCAGGACCACATGGGGAGCACCAGGGTGGTCAGGAGGCAGAAGCAGGAGTGAGAGGAAAGCTTAGGACAGAGTCTTTATTGGTTTTTTTTTCAGGAAAGGCAAGGCAGGGCAGGGTAAACAGTTTAGGATTGACTAGTGTGAATAATTCCAATGGGCTCTGGAAAAAGGGGTGCACTCTAGTTGCCTGGCCCTGGGATAACCTAGGGCAGAGGAAATATTGGTGTGGTGTGTGAGAGTTATATAACAGATACAAGAAATTAGAGAACCATATGAAGGCAGGCATGTCCTCTCATAAGGTGACTGGGGATGGGTTGGTTTGCATATGAAAGGTGTGCTCCCTCACCTATCTCTAAGAATTGGCTAGACTCTCCCAAGTCAGCAAGACTTTTAAGATGTCAAAACTTCATGAGACAGACATGGAAAACAAACTTATGGTTACCAAAGAGGACGGGGAGAGGGAGGCATAAATTAGGAGTTTTGGATTAACATATATACACTACTATATATAAAATAAATAACCAAAAGGACCTACTGCATAGCCCAGGGAACTATACTCAATATACGTGTGTGTGTGTGTGTGTGTGTGTGTGTGTGTGTGTGTGTGTGCATAACTGAATCACTTTGCTGCACATCTGAAACTAACACAACATTGTAAATCACCTATACTTCAATTAAAAATAAATAAGTAAATATAAAAATAAAATTTCAATATAAAAAAAAACACATCATAAGATACAGAAAATGAAAAACATTATTAGTACTAGGACCATGTCTGGCTTATGTACGTGGCAGCAACACAGGGAAGGAACTCAATCAGTACCTGCAAGGGTGCTTCTGGGCCCTCTCCCAACAGTCCAGCGAAGGATGAACCAGATGACCACTACACAGCTCTGCAGAATCCACGGTGGAAGGGACAGCAAGGTGGCCAGGAGCCTGCTAAGAGAGTCTTTTTAAGAAGGGGCTTTTGGGGCTTCCCTGGTGGCACAGTGGTTAAGAATCCCCCTGCCAATGCAGGGGACACTGGTTTGATCCCTGGCCCAGGAAGATCCCACATGCCGCGGAGCAACTAAGCCCGTTCGCTACAACTACTGAGCCCACGTGCCACAACTACTGAAGCCTGCACGCCTAGAGCCTGTGCTCCACAACAAGACAAGCCACCACAGTGAGAAGCCCACGCACCGCAACAAAGAGTAGCCCCCACTCGCCGCAACCAGACAAAGCCCGCTTGCAGCAACGAAGGCCCAACACAGCCAAAAATAAACAAACAAACAAATAAATAAATAAATAAAAACAGCCAAAGGAGACTGGTGGCTCCAGGGCTCATCTCAGATTGGATTGTTGACAATCACTTCACACGTACCTGCCTGAACTCCCCAACCACATGGTCAGTTCCCTGAGGACAGAGATGATGTCTTCACTATATCACTATTGCAGATCAGAAGGGGACGTGGAGTCCATTAATAATAGTAGCAATGGTGTGAGGGCTGCTTGCGGCTGGTCACTGCTTCAACCCTCACAGTAATCCTGGGAGGGTGGGATCTAGATCAGGGAGTATTTGTTTGGTCATATGTTACAGATACCAATTTAATAATGGCTCGGCAAAAAGAATTTATTAGAAAGCACGCAGGTGTCTCATGGGTAGAACCGAAGGGCAGGAAGTGCAATACCTCACCGGCACCTGAACTGCCCACACGGCCCCTTATCCGGCCACCCCCAGGTCCCTTCCTCTCCCACCTCAGCTAACAGACCAGACGCATGAAGGATGCTCATTCCCAAACCTGAGTTCCAAGACAGATGATCTGATTGGCCCAACTCCAGTCAGAGGCTCACCCCCGGTCCAATTGGGGCTGGCCAGGTGGATAGGGTTACACAGTCCAAACAGCTGCTAGGGTCTAACCCTCCTGGTCTGGTGAAGGAGGGCAGCCACGTGCATCTTCTCCACTCCCTTGGCTGAGTGGGTTACACAGAGACACACTTCTAGTACGTAGTCAGTCCGCTCCACTTTTTTTTTTAACTTTATTCCCCCCAGACTCATGTTTTAACCACTGTGCTACAACTTCCCTAACCCAGACTTCTCTTTAGGTACCCCACAGTATTTTACATGATGCTCCGTATTTGTTCAGTTCAGTTCCATTCCATTCACATAGATTGCATGTCCTCAGCGTCCTGGCCTCATGAGAAAAACAAAGACAAACAAGACCTGGTTCCTGGTCTCCAGGAGCTCCACGGGAATTGGGGGTGGAACTCTCAGTCCCCAACAAACTCTTCTATGAGACTGGCTATGATGAACATTCCAGTGCGGGGTGCCCACCATGTTGTCTGGGTGTGAGGGTATTCATCCCGATTCGGAGCATCAGGAAAGTCCAAATAGAGGAGACAAATGTTTTAGTGACTTTAGATGACATTAGTGATTTTGTTTTCATTGAGATTTTGCTCATTATTCATTCCTGTGAGCATGAGTTCCCCCACATTCCCCCATGCCCCCAAATGGTTTAATCCCAGATCTGGTTGCCGTGCTCAGGAGACTGGGGAAGTGTCCACATACATCCTCAAAAAGGTGGGGACAGATGTCTGGGTTATCACTCCATGATCTAAATGTGGTATCTCCCAGACTGATCCCAGCAGAGCAAGCAGTACATTGGCTTCACGGTACTTTGGCCTTTTCTCAGGCAAGTTAACAGACTTCTTGCTCTGGGTGCTCGAAAGCTAGTATGAAACACACGCATTTTCAATCTTGACACATAAGGTAACCACAGCCTCGAGGATCCAATTAAAATGGGATGGTTGAGCCCATAGCTGAAGCCCGCCAGTGTGCGAGGCCTGGGTGCTGTCATTTTCTTTCTTTATTTTAAAAAAATTTATTTATTTTATTTATTTTTGGCTGTGTTGGGTCTTCGCTGCTGCACACGGGCTTTCTCTAGTTGCGGCGAGCGGGGGCTACTCTTCTTTGCGGTGCATGGGCTTCTCACTGCGGTGGCTTCTCTTGTGGAGCATGGGCTCTAGGTGCGCGGGCTTCAGTAGTTGTGGCACGCAGGCTTAGTAGTTGTGGCTCGTGGGCTCTAGAGCGCAGGCTCAGTAGCTGTGGCGCACGGGCTTAGTTGCTCCGCAGCATGTGGGATCTTCCTGGACCAGGGCTCAAACCCTTGTCCCCTGCATTGGCAGGCGGATTCTTAACCACTGCGCCACCAGGGAAGCCGTGCTGTCATTTTCTTAAACAGTTCAGCAAACGTTACACATGGCCTGCTGAAGGAGGAAATTATGCAAGAAATGTAGTAAATGGCGACTAGCAAATAGCAGAAGCACACAAAACACACATCTCTCCTGCCCCCTAGTGAACATTTAAATTTCTAAACTCCGTTGGCTCAAAGTCATTTTTTTAAAAACATCTTTATTGGAGTGTAATTGCTTTACAATGGTGTGTTAATTTCTGCTGTATAACAAAGTGAATCAGCTATACGTATACATATATCCCCATATCTCCTCCCTCTTGCGTCTCCCTCCCACCCTCCCTATCCCACCCCTCTAGGTGGTCACAAAGCACCAAGCTGATCTCCCTGTGCTATGCGGCTGCTTCCCACTAGCTATCTGTTTTACATTTGGTAGTGTATATATGTCCATGCCACTCTCTCACTTCATCCCAGCTTACCCTTCCCCCTCCCTGTGTCCCCAAGTCCATTCTTTATGTCTGCATCTTTCTTTCTGCCCTACCCATAGGTTCTTCAGAACCTTTTTTTTTTTTTTAGAGTCCATATATATGTGCTAGCATACGGCATTCGGTATTTGTCTTTCTCTTTCTGACTTGCTTCACTCTGTATGACAGTCTCTAGGTCCATCCACCTCACTACAAATAACTCAATTTTGTGTCTTTTTATGGCTAATATTCCATTGTATATATGTGCCACATCTTCTTTATCCATTCATCTGTCGATGTACACTTAGGTTGCTTCTATGTCCTGGCTATTGTAAATGGCGCTGCAGTGAGCACTGTGGTACATGACTCTTTTTGAATTATGGTTTTCTCAGGGTATATGCCCAGTAGTGGGATTGCTGGGTCGTATGGTAGTTCTATTTTTAGTTTTTTGGGGAACCTCCATACTGTTCTCCATAGTGGCTGTACCAATCTACATTCCCACCAACAGTGCAAGAGGGTTCCCTTTACTCCACACCCTCTCCAGCATTTATTGTTTGTAGATTTTTTGATGATGGCCATTCCGACCGGTGTGAGGTGACACCTCACTGTAGGTTTGATTTGCATTTCTCTAATGATTAATGATGTTGAGCATCCTTTCATGTGTTTGTTGGCAATCTGTATATCTTCTTGGGAGAAATGTCTATTTAGGTCTTCTGCCCATTTTTGGATTGGGTTGTTTGTTTTTTGATATTGAGCTGCATGAGCTGCCTGTATATTTTGGAGAATTAATCCTTTGTCAGTTGCTTCATTTGCAAATATTGTCTCCCATTCTGAGGGTTGTCTTTTCGTCTTGTTTATGGTTTCCTTTGCTGTGCAAAAGCTTTTACGTTTCATTAGGTCCCATTTGTTTATTTTTGTTTTTATTTCCATTTTTCTAGGAGGTGGGTCCAAAAGGATCTTGCTGTGATTTACATCATGGAGTGTTCTGCCTATGTTTTCCTCTAAGAGTTTTATAGCGTCCAGTCTTACATTTAGGTCTTTAATCCATTTTGAGTTTATTTTTGTGCATGGTGTTAGGAAGTGTTCTAATTTCATTCTTTTACATGTAGCTGTCCAGTTTTCCCAGCACCACTTATTGAAGAGGCTGTCTTTTCTCCATTGTATATTCTTATCTCCTTTATCAAAGATAAGGTGACCATTTGTGTGTGGGTTTATCTCTGGGCTTTCTATCTTGTTCCATTGATATTATTTCTGTTTTTGTGCCAGTACCATGCTGTCTTGATTACTGTAGCTCAAAGCCATTTTTAAGAAAAGCAAAGTAATATTATTTTACAAATCTTTTAGTGTGGTTTTTTAAAAAAATATTTATTTATTTAGGCTGCACTTGGTCTTAGCTGTGGCATGTGGGATCTTTAGTTGCGGCATGCAGACTCTTAGTTGTGGCATGCATTTGGGATCTAGTTCCCCGATCGAGGATCGAACCCTGGCCCCCTCCATTGGGGGCACGAAGTCTTACTAGAGCACCAGGGAAGTCCCATACAAATCTTTAAGTGTTAATCACAGAAAATACGTGCCATCATTTTGAAATATAACATACAGACATATAAAGTGAAAGTCTCCCTTTCATTCATGAGAGGGAATGGCTTAATACATCCTTCCAGACTTTTCCATACTAAAAATATATCCATGCACATACTTATTTTTTTTTATACGAATTGGTTTAAAAGGTACATATCAGTTGGTGCAACCGAGGCTGGCTAATGCTCACCAAGCCCACCTACTGGCGTACAGCTAGACGACATCTCCCAGCCTCCCCTGTGGTGAGGAGTGGCCGTATGCTCAAGGGTGGACAATGGAATATGGTTGAAGTAATGATTGTCACTTCCATGCCCAGCCCATAAAAATCTCCCACACCTGATCCTCTACTCTCTCTCTTCTCCTTCTGCTGTGATGAAGGATGGAAGATGGAAGGAGTCTGGGTCCCTGAATGGCTGCCTGGAGCACAGCAATGCTCCCCCTCATGGACCTGCATGGGACTGGAGATATCGATAGATAGATAGATTTTTTTAAAAAAACCAACGTGCTATCATTTTACATATATATGTATGTGTATATATATATAGAGAGAGAGATTGAACATCTTTAATGCCAATACATATAAATCTTCCTGATACTTTTTAACAGCTGTGCAGCACTCCATTGTATGGATGTACCAGAATGTATTTAAGCATTCTCTTCTTTTTTTTTTTTTGGCAGCATCGCAGGGCATGTGGGATCTTAGTTCCCTGACCAGGGATCAAACCCACGCCCCTTGCATTGGAAGTGTGGAGCCTTAACCACTGGACCACCAGGGAAGTCCCTAAGCATCCTCTTCTTGATGCGTACATGTTGTTTCTAATTTTTTAAAATTATAAACAAAACTGCAATAAATATCAAGGTCAGTATATCTTGCTCATTCATGTTATTATTTCTGCAGGGCAGGTTCTTATTCCCTATTGTTTTAGATAAGGATACAGAAATACAACAACCTGGGCAGTGGAGAATGACCTGGAATAGTTACATTTGGTTATGGCATGCGTTTGGAGAGGTAGTAGAGTGTGGTGTTTCAGATCCTGGAAGAAAGAAAGAACCAGGTCCAAGTTCTGGTCCTGTTCCTTGCTAAGCAACCTTGTACAAGTCACTTAACCTCTCTAAGCCTCAGTTTACTCATCTGTGAAAGGAGGGTAATGCTGGTGCCTGCCTCATATTGGTGTATCTGTAAAATGGGGATAATAAAATGGGGATATGAGTACCTACCTCATAAACTGATCAAGGTTCAATGATGAAGGAAGGAAGGAAGGACAGTGACCCCTGAAGGATGGATACAAATGAAATGAGCCTTAAGATTGTTCCAGCTTAATGCCTGGAGAGAGTTTCCAGGCCGCAGTGCAGGGAAGGGCGACCCAGGCAGAGCCTGGCAGACTCCTTGAGTTGAGGAACTCTCTCCCTGGGAGTCTGGGGAGAATAAGGTAGCCAGAGTTCACAGGACAGAGGGGAGATGCACAGGGAACTGCAGGGCGACCTTGTAAAACCTGGTGTGGGGGGAACAGAGCAGGGGAAGAGGCAGGAAAGGGCTTAGTCACACGTGTCCACTTTCTCCTTCTAAGTTGAGCAACTCCTCCTGGGGGTGGGGGGTGGGAGTCAGTGCAGGAGCAGAGAGAGGCTACGAGTATTATGCTATCTGAGCTCTCTCCATCTAGAAGGAAAGAGTGGTGTAAAAATGAAAAAGAAGCAATACTGTCGACACTCATACCTCAAAGCTCTCCTCCTGGCTCTGGGATTATTGAGAGGTGAGTCTGGACCCTCCGTTCCTCTACCTGTCCCCCTGTCGCAGGATCCACTTGCTCAGTGGGCCATTTGCTATTGTCTTGGTTGATTATTTACCTTACTGAATAACAAACTATCTCCGGATTTAATAGCTTAAATCTGTGCAGCTCTTGGGTCCCAGCAAGAGTTCGCCTAGACAGCCTGCATCTGATCTCAGTGGCATCAGTCAGGGTCAGGGTTTGGAACATTCACTTACAAAGTGGCTTCTTCAGGAACGTGTTGGGCCTCAGTGCTCCTCGACCACTCTCTTTGTCTCCACATGGCTTGGGTTTCTTACAGAACAGCGGTCTTGGAAAATATGCACTAGGAACATGGTGGCAGTTCTCTGAGAGCCTGGAAGCAGAAGCTTCCAGGACAGTTAAGGGCCACTCCTGGACCTGGAGGGGCATGCCTTCCATCCCTGCATTCTATTGGTCAAGCCTTCCATCCCTGCATTCTATTGGTCAAGCCTTCCATCCCTGCATTCTATTGGTTAAGCCTTCTATCCCTGGGTTCTATTGGTCAAGCCTTCCATCCCTATGTCCTATTGGTCTAACTTTTCATCCCTATGTCCCATTGGTCAAACCTTCCATCCCCACGTCCTATTGGTCAAAGCAGTCACAGGATCCGCCCATATTCAAGGAGGTGGAGCAATGGACTGCACTGCTTTGTGGGGGATGCCAAGGTCACTAAAAAGGACCACCTGGGATGGAAGATGATGTTGTGAGCATCTTTGGGAGGTTAATCTGCCCTAGCCCCTGCTTTGAACCCCGTGTGTATGCCTCCTGGAGTCTCCAGCTCAGACTTTGTCCTGAGTGTCCACGGCCTGCTGAACACCTGCCCAGGCTGTCTTGTAGGCAGCTCAGACTCAAATGTCCAAACCTGGACCCAGCCTTTTAGCCCCTAAACCTGCTTCTCCTCCAGGGTTTCCTATTCAGGAAATGCCACCTCCTTCCATGGGTTGCCCAGTTCAGAAGCCTGGGCGTCCATCTTGCCTCTGCCTTCTTTCAACCCCCATTTACTCAATTACAAATGCCTCGAAGCTTTCCTCTCCACTCCGACCCCACCGCCACTCTCCTTGCTCTTCATCTGGGCCTCCATCTCACCCCTGTGTTATGCCAACAGCGCCCTAATGGGCCCCAACCTTCATTCTTGCCCTTCTGGCAACTCGTTCTCTACACTGCGGCCAGAGAAATCTTCCCCATGCTATAACCTGATTGTGTCAATGTCCAAATTAAAAAGCCTCAGCCACACCCCGTCACCCTCAGCACAAAGTACAGCCATCCACTCTCATCTTCAAGCTCGTCTCTCCTTCACCAGGCCCGCCAGACACAACCGGGGCCCCTGGTCATCCTCAGCCACTCGAGCTTTCCGGATGTGCTGGGCTCTCCTGACATCTCTGGACCTTGGCAAATCCTGTTCCCTTCACCTAGGACACGCCTCCCCACCCCACCTCCAGCCTTGTCGAGATGGCCCCATCTCTTCCTTCAGGCCTCACTTGAAATGTGACCTTTGAGAAACCCACTACTTTGTAGCTTATCACTCAACTAAAACAATATTTTATCAAGCAAAATAGAATGTATGCACAGTAAACAGCATACATTTAAAGTGTACAGTGGGATGAGTTTGGACAGATGTACACACCCGTGAAATCACCATCAACAATCAAGATACAGAACTTTTCCATCACTCCCAAAGCTTTTCTCGTGCCCTTGGCACTTGACCCCTTCATCCACCACCAGCCCCAGGCAACCACCGATCTGCTTCCTGTCACTCTAGATTCTTTTGCATTTTCTAGAATGCTATCTAATGGAATCACACTGGTGTGTACTTTTGGTTCCTATCTCGATTTTATACTTTCTTGTTTGCTTTGGGGGCATCTCCCCCTAAAAGAATGCAAGATACACAAGGACAGGGTTTGTGTCATGATGCCTGGCACATAGTAGGTGCCCCATGAATACTTGTTGACTAAATCAATAAACACTATGACCTTAGGTAGTTTCTCTGGGGCAGAAGCTATGTTTGTTTGTTTTTTAAAAAAATATTTATTTATTTATTTAATTTATTTGGTTGAGCCAGGTCTTAGTTGCAGCTCCAGGGCTCCTTAGTTATGGCTC
>NW_021703782.1:108661902-108697019 GCF_005190385.1 Monodon monoceros
CCAGGTCTTAGTTGCAGCTCCAGGGCTCCTTAGTTATGGCTCCAGGGCTCCTTAGTTGTGGCATGGAAACTCTTAGTTGTGGCATGCATGTGGGATTTAGTTCCCTGACCAGGGATGGAACCTGGGCCCCCTGCATTGGGAGCGCAGTTTTATCCACGGCGCCACCAGGGAAATCCCGGGAGCTGTGCTGATCAGGGAGACCTTGAGTCTCTCTAGCCAACCAAGAGAGCAGGGGCCTTGCTAAAATTGTCTTCTTGGAAGTCCCTAGCCTTCTCTGGCACCTCTTGCTCTCCCATACCCCCTAGATGTGACAGCTGGTAGACCCACAGTTCCCGGCTCACAGCCTCCTTTTGGAAATCACCTGCTTTTCTTCTTTAATTGTTTTTGTGGTAAAATATACACAGTATAAAATTTACCATCTTAACCACGTTTAAGTGTACAGTTCAGGGGCATTAAGTACATTCACCTTGTTGTGCAACCATCACCAACATTCCATTTCCAGAACTCTTTCATCTTGCAAAACTGAAACTCTGTACCTATTAAACACTAACTTCCCATTCCACCCTCCGCCCCCACCCCCAGCCCTTGGCAAACACCATTCTACTTTCTGTCTCTATGAATTTGACTACTCTAGGTATCTCATATAAATGGAATCATACAGTATTGTCTTTTTGTGTCTGGCTTGTTTCACTTAGCATAATGTCTGTCCTCAAGTTTGGTTCATCCATGTCGTAGCATGTGTAGCATCTAACAAATTTCCTTCCTTTTTGATGTTGAATAATAATAATTAATTATTATATATATATTTTTTGTTCCTTTGTTGTTTGTTTATCCATTCATCCATCAATGGACACTTGGGTTGCTTCCACCTTTTGGCTATTGTGAATAATGCTGCTGTGAACGCGGTGTACAAATATCTCTCAGAGTCTCTGCTTTCAACTCTTTTGGGTATATACCCAGAAGCAGAATGGCTGGATCATATGGTAATTCTATTTTTAATTTTTTGAGGAACCTCTATACTGTTTTCCACAGTGGCTGGACCATTTGGCATCCCCACCAACAGTGCACAAGGGTTCCACATCCTTGCCAACACTTGTTATTTTCTGTTTTGTTTTTTTCTTTTTTCTTTTCATAATAGCCATCCTAATGGGTATGAGGGAAAGTCTGCTTCTGAGGGCTGGTTTGTTCCCTCTTCAAGGTCTTCTCCTGAGAAAACACTGGTCTCCAAGCCACGCAAATCTTAATCCTGGGAAATCTCAGCTCTGTCCCAACAGTGGTTCCACAACCTGAGAGTCACTGATGGAAACCTGAGGCAGTTTTGACTTTTTGATGTCAAATGTGTGTATTCATTCAATAGATATGTATTGAGGGCATACCTCGGACAGGGCCTGGGCCCATGGTGGGACCTGATACCCCAGCTCAGGTTGGCCGTCCCCTTGCCTGCACCCTAAGGAATTCTACTGCACCATCTCGTCCACCTGGACAGTGGGAAGAGGACCAAGAAGAAGCCTCCTTGCTGGATCCTCTTGGCACCCATCCTTGTTTTCCTGTCTTCTTCCATCTGCTTTTAATTTTACACTATTTAGTCTTATTTTATGAACGCTGTGAGCTATTCTTAATTGTTTTTTTCCCCCAGAACAAGGCAGGGTATAAATAAATAAATGAGAAGATGAAAAAAGAGTGGTCTGTGGATACAATTAGCAGCAGTCTCATTTTAAGCTGACTTAATCAAAATACTCTGTTCTGGAGTCTCAGAGATGTAACAGCCCCCAGCATCACATATACCTTCATACTCATGCCCGCCCCCCACCCCCGCCAGTGCAGGTGGCGTCAGGACCAGCCCTTCCCAGCGGCCCCCTGCAAGGTCTTCCCAAGGGCATGCTGGGAGTGTTTGTGTATGACAACATTCTCCATCACCACGCAGCACTGCTGTGATCTGTGTGGATTTGAGCCCCCATCTCCCTCTCTCTCCCTCCTGTAGGTGAACTGGCAGTGCCCTCTGTGTTTTCTGCTTCTCCCATCCTCCCAGGGGTTCTTGTCAGCCTGGCTTTCTTTCCTGCTTCTGCAAACCAGCTCATATCTGCCTTCCCTTCTAGTCCTCTGGCACCTAGTTGCTCCCCCTCCACCCCCAAACATCTTTATTATCTTCCTGGTTTATAAAATGAACACGTTTGTTGTAATTTTTTTTTTCAGCTAACCGAACTTAGAAAGGAGAAAGGGAAAAGGAAAAACCACCCTAAATCCCACAGTTCTGTGATAATCACTATTAATATTTTGGCAGAGAACCTTTCAGACCTGTTTCTGAAAGTGTGTTCCTTTGAACAACAGCCCTGAGAAGAGCTTCTTAGGGAAAGAAAGGGATTCCATAGCCAAAAGTCCCCAGGAAGAGCTACATTATACTCACGGAACATCACAGCTAATAAGCGAGGTAAAGGCACTGAATTCGGCTTTCTTAAAACCCTTGAGAGTAACCCCAGGAACCCAGATTGGAAAACATTATTTCAGGGTCTTTCTAATGAGTTGACCCCATGTACAGGCATTAAAGCACTCTTTAAAAAAAAGCTTTACAAAAATCAGAATATACTAAATTGCCCTTTTGTAAGATTTTATCTTACATTTTCCCATGTTAATAAGGATATATCATCAATGCAATTTTAAAATGAATTTTAATAGATGATAAATGCACATGAATTGAGAACCCAATAGATAATAGAGATAGACCCAACAGAAATAGATCCCACAAGTATGCCCAACTGATTTTTTAAAAAAATAAATTTATTTACTTATTTTTGGCTGCGTTGGGTCTTTGTTGCTGCGCGCGCGGGCTTTCTCTAGTTGTGGAGAGTGGGGGCTACTCTTCGTTGTGGTACGCGGACTTCTCATCGCGGTGGCTTCTCTTGCTGCAGAGCACGGGCTCTAGGCGCACAGGCTCAGTAGCTGTGGCCCGCAGGCTTAGTTGCTCCGTGGCATGTGGGATCTTCCCGGACCAGGGCTCGAACCTGTGTCCCCTGCTTTGGCAGGCGGATTCTTAACCACTGCGCCACCAGGGAAGTCCCTGCCCAACTGATTTTTTGACAAAGGTGCAAAAAAAGAATTCAGAGGAGGAAACAGAGCCTTTTAAACAAATAGTCCTGGAGCAAGTGGCCATCCATATGCAAAAATATGGACATCAGCTTAAGTCTCATACTTTGTACAAAAATTAGCTCAGAATGAATCTCAGACTTAAATGTAAAATGTAAAACTATAAAACTTTTAGAGGAAAAAAAGGGAAAACGGTTTGGATCTAAAGGCCCTTTTAAGAGAATGAAAAGACAAGCTATACACTGAGAGAAAGTACTTGCAAACTACATATCTGATAAAAGAGTAGTATACAGAATACACAACTCTCTAAACTCAACATTTAAAAAAAAATGAACAGGGCTTCCCTGGTCACACAGTAGTTAAGAATCCGCCTGTGGATGCAGGGGATATGGGTTTGATCCCTGGTCCAGGAAGATCCCACATGTCGCGGAGCACCTAAGCCCGTGTGCCACAACTACTGAGCCTACGTGCTGCAACTACTGAAGCCCATGCACCTAGAGCCCGTGCTCCACAACAAGAGAAGCCACGGAATGAGAAGCACCACAATGAAGAGTAGCCCCCTCTCGCCACACCTAGAGAAAGCCCGCGCACAGCAGCAAAGATCCAACGCAGTCAAAAAATAAATAGAAATTTTTTTAAAGTTTAAAAAAAGTTTAAAACTGAACAATCCAATTAGAAAATGGGCAAAAGACATGAAAACACATTTCACTGAAGAGGATACACAAATTACAAGAACGCACATGAAAAGATGCTCAACACCATTAGCCATTAGGGAAATGAAAATTGAAACCACAGTGAGGTATCACAGCATGCCTGTCAGAACGGTGAAAATGAAAAAAGTGAGAACACTTTTTCTGGTGAGGATGCAGAGAAACTGGCTCACTCATACATTGCTGGCGGGAATGGAACAGGGTACAGCCCTCTAGAAAACAGCTGGGCAGTTTCTTAGAAAACTAAACATGCAACCGTCATATCCAGCAGTTACACCCTTGGGCATACATCTCAGAAAAATGAAAACTTGTGTTCACACAAAAACCTGTACACCATCGAACACAACTCAGCAATAAAAAGGAATCAACTCTTTTTTTTTTTTTTTTTTGCGGTATGCGGGCCTCTCACTGTTATGGCCTCTCCCATTGTGGAGTACAGGCTCCGGACGTGCAGGCTTAGCGGCCGTGGCTCATGGGCCCAGCCGCTCCGTGGCATGTGGGATCTTCCCGGACCGGGGCACGAACCCGTGTCCCCGGCATCGGCAGGCGGACTCTCAACCGCTGCGCCACCAGGGAAGCCCAGGAATCAACTCTTGATACAACAGCTGGATAGATCTCCAGAGAACTACATTGAATTAAAAAAAGCCAGTCCGCAAAGCTATATATTGTATGATTCCATGTATATGAACTTTGCGGAATAAAATAATTATAAGGGTGAAGAACAGATTAGTGATCGCCAGCAGTTAAAGAGGGGGTGGGAGCAGGAGGGAAGCGGGTGTAACTATAAAAGGAAAACAGGTAGGATAGCTGTGGTGATGGGGATGTCCTGTATCTTGGCTGTGTAGATGTCAGTATGGTGGTTGAGCTATCGTATAAGAGTTTTGCAAGATGTTAACCATTTGATAAAGGATACCTGGGATCTCTCTGTATTATTTCTTACAACTATGTGTGAATCTAGTTATCTCAAAATAAAACATTAAAAAAATCACAAACGTATTTAGACAATGAAAAGTAGGCACCCCCTCCCCGGGAAACACCCACTGATCAGTTTCTGCACCTCTGTTTCTAAAAGTTGTGCTGTATCTCACTGGCTGGATGTGCCGTATTTGATTGAACCAATTCCATATTGTTAGAGTTACAACGTTCCTAATTTTTACCATTACAAGCCATGTTATTATGAGCATCCTTGTGTATATATCTTTGCTAGAAGTGACATTTCTGGGTCAGGAAATGTGCATATGTGAAACATTGATACATGTTGCCATATTGTCCTCTAGAAAGACTGTATCAATTTATACTTTCACTTGGCGGATTCATCCTCTGACCCTAACAATCCCTTTCTCTCCTCACTAATCCACACTTTAAGTTAAGAAAGGGCATAGCTGATAAAAATCCTGGATAAACTTTATTTCTATATTACATACAACCCAGGGTGTCAGAATGAAAAACAGAGGCACACCTTCCTTATTTACAAATTCCTACGAGGCAAATGCACCAACTCATCACTTAGACTGTTTTTTAAAATGAAAAGACAATGCTCTAGATTTTGAAAACAAGAGGGAGGGGATATGGAGATGTAAGTATACATATAGATGATTCACTTTGTTCTACAGCAGAAACTAACACAACAATATAAAGCAATTATATTCCAATAAAGACGTTTAAAAAAAATCCACCATTGCTAGCTTTGATATAACATTTCCTTTAGTCTTTACCTGAGAAGTCTTCTTGAAATCCTTTCTACTCTCACTTTTGCTGCTCTGAAAAACAAACTGTGTAACCTCTCATTTGCTAGAGGGGGGAAAACGTTAATTTTCACAGTTTTCCTTACCCAGAAAGGTAGAATAAGACAACCCGAAGGTTAGAACTGGAGGGAGCATCAGCTTGGGTTGGCGAAGTCAGTACCGGGCCGAAGAGTTCTACCTGTGACTCCCTATGCTGTCACTTATGGATTGGGAGGTCTTGGTCAAGTTATTTAAATGTTTTAAAATCTGTGTCCTGGGGGACTTCCCGGGACTTCCCTGGTGGCCCAGTGGTAAAGAATCCGCCTTCCAATGCAGGGGACGCAGGTTCGATCCCTGGTTGGGGAACTAGGATCCCACATGCTGCAGGGCACCTAAGCCCTCTCGCCACAGCTACTGAGTTCGTGTGCCACAACTAGAGAGAAACCCGAGCACCCCAACAAAGATCCCGCGTGCCACAACTCAGACCTGATGCAGCCAAGAAAATAAATAAATATTAAAAAAAAAAATCTGTGTCCTGGAGTGTAAAATGGATATAATAATAGTGACCATTCTTGTAAGGCAGGGAGTGATACTATAGCTCGATGCCTTCACAGGAAGGATGGAGACAGGGAGGTCCAAGGAAGAGAGATGATTCACAGAATATCAACTGGTCAAGGGAGAGGTCAGGACTGGAAGAGAGCGCTCCTGACTCCCACCCACGGCCATCAAAGCTCACTGTCACCAAAGCCACTCTGAGCCATCTACCTTGTTGTAAACCTAAGGGAGGAAAAGTGACTTAGCTGAGTAAGCGCTCAAGAAACGACGTAGCACGGCGATTCATGGAGGCATGCCATGTTTTTGCATTTGTGTCCATAGAAAGTCTGCTACCTCATAGACAGATGAAGCAGGTAGAAGCAGCTTTGGCCAAAAGGCTCAAAATCCCCCACCCTTTTCCCAACCCACGTGACTTGAATGCTCTTAGAGTCTGGCCCTGCTACCAAATGTGCCTTCGTGTAAAACCCACAAACCCGAATCTGCGCTCACAGCTTTTCCCCTCTAATTAAAATAGCTTTTATTGGCTTCTTTTTTTTCATATTGCAAAAGCTATAACACTTTCATTCCAGGGGGGGAAAAAAAGGTAAAAATACAGAGAAGCAAAAAGAAAGGGGCAAAAAGCCACAACCCTATCCTATAGCTTTGAACTAGGAAATCAACTAAGTACATTTCAGGAAAGGAAGCCATCTAGCAGGATGCTTTGGGGTCTTGAAAACAGTGAACAAAAGCCAGCATCCCTGGGAACTTGTCCGTGCTTCACACGGATTGTCCCAGAAGGGTCCCAGAGCAGTCCTCAGGCCCATCAGGCCTCAGAGTCCTACCCACCACTGCCCTGCACTGCCACGTGCTTAGCACTCCCCCCTTCCCGCCATATCTCTTGGCTTTCATTTTATTGCTAGAGTTTTTAAAGGTTTAACACACATACAATAAAGCAGGATGGTCTTAAGTGTACAGCTTCATGATTTTTCACGTGTGTTCACACCTGTATAGCCATCAACCAGGATGAAATCTACAACATTTAAGTGCACACACAGGTCCCCCACCAACCTCCTGGGGGCAACCACTGCTTTGGCCTCTCCCACCATAGACTCACTTAGCCTGGGTTTGAATTTCATATAAATGGGAAGTTTGGGTCTTTCCATTGCTTAACATCATGCCTATGACATTCATGTAGGCTGTGCATGTAGCCCTTTTACATTGCTGCCTAATATTCCATTACAGGAAATGTGCACAGCTACCACAATTTGTGCATCTGTTTTACCACTGATGGATATTTGGGCTGTTTCCAGGTTTGGACCATTACCACTAAAGCAGTCATGGACCTTCTACCTGTCTTTTGATGGACAGAGTGTGTGTGTTTCCTGAGTCCAGGTACATACCCAGTGAACGGCTTTGCTGGGTCTTAGGGTGTGTGTATCCCTAGCTTCAGTAGGTACTGCCAAACATTTTCCCCAAGTGGTTGCGTCAGTTTACGCTCCCGCCTGTCTCTTGGCTCTTAGAACGTGCCATGATGATGTAGGTAATCGCAAAACACACACCTGCAAGGAGTCCCACTATTTCCCTAAACTCCATTTAAGGTGACACCTTAAATGCACTAGAGTGGACACCATATGCACTGGAGTTCTGTCTTTCCGTTTTCCTTCTCACCTATGTACACCACCTCCACGTGGTCCACACACACACACACACACGCACACGCACACACACACACACGCACGCACACCCGAGCCAAGGCACCTGATCCAGCCCAATTTGTAGTCACACACTCTTCCCAGCGCCTGGTGAGGTCTTGCAGGCTGCTCCGGGGGTGGCCGACTTATGTTCTGGATGGGGGTCACTGAGTGGTCCTGCCCGCACAGGACCGGGCAACGCGAGAAGCCTCTGCAGCTCTAGGGTGTGAAGGGCAAGGGCGAGTGTCCCTCTGGACGGCCTGGCTGTGGCCAGAGTCCTGTGTGGAACCACTAGGGGGCGACACAGCCCCGCAGAAGGACCGTGCGGCCCGGCTCCATGCGTCGGCCGGGCACAAGGACAGGAGCTGGTAGGGCAGTGGCCGACCTTGCTTCTCACTCCTCAGGGGCCCGCCTTTCTCCCCGCCTCCCACCCTGGGGTGGTGCGCCGGGCCCTGGGCAGGAGATCCAAGATCCACTTGGCTCCTGCCCCGCACCAGCTTTGGGATTTGGGAGGATCATTCAACTCCTCTGTGCCTCAGTTTCCACACCTGTAAAATGGCAATAATAACGTCTTGCTAACTTTGTGGGTCTATTGTGAGGCTTGGTGCCAGTAATAATTATTGGTAACTGCTATGATCTGTCAGGTGCTTACTCTCAGCTGGAGTCTGTGCCGCGCTTGGGGCTGGTGCTTTGAAGCATTCTCCCCTAGAATCCTCACCTCTGCCCTCTGAGGGCCTGGGAGGGGAGGGGGCCGAGGAGCCACGACAGCAGCCACATCTATATGCCTCCCCATCCCCCACAAGCCCATGCGAGGTGCTCTGCTCCTTGCTGGACATGCACTCAGCTCCTTCCTTTACTCCACAGCCCACCACGATGGGGGCTGTAATGATCACCACTGCACAGAGGGGGAAACTGAGGGTCAAACTGACCCACCGAGTCGCAGGAGCCAGGCCGGGGTTCCCCAACTCCACCCACGCAGTCTGGCCACAGAGCCCCTGATCAGAGTCGCTGGGTCGTTTGTGAGGCCTGAGGCATCGTGTGCATACGTGGCTGTCACCTCCCCAGGTGGCATCTGTACTACTGTCATCGTGATGTCGGGCAGCAAGGGCAGCTGCAAACCCAGAGCTGGCTTCCCGGGGCTCACTGCACCCCCCAACCCCCAACCTTGCTTCTCTCCCCGCAGTGTGAGGAGCTAGAGGAGAATCAGTGCTTTTCTTTTCTTTTTTTAAATAAATTTACTTATTTAATTTATGTATTATTTTTGGCTGCGTTGGGTCTTCACTGCTGCATGCAGACTTTCTCTAGTTGCGGTGAATGGTCTTTGCTATGGCGCACGGGCTTCTCATCGCTGTGGCTTCTCTTGTTGCGGAGCACGGGCTCTAGGAGCATGGGCTTCAGTAGTTGTGGTGCGCGGGCCTCAGTAGTTGTGGCTCGAGGCCTCTAGAGCGCAGGCTCAGTAGTTGTGGCACATGGGCTTAGTTGCTCCGCGGCACGTGGGATCTTCCCAGACCAGGGCTCGAACCCGTGTCCCCTGCATTGGCAGGTGGATTCCTAACCACTGCGCCACCAGGGAAGCCCAGAATCAGTGCTTTTCAATCAATGCCCCTTGGAGGTGCCCCAAAGGTCCTGCAGGTCAGAGGGACCGGGGGTAGGCGAGGAGTCCCCTGGTGTCGAGCCCTGCTCCCCACTTCCTGCCAGAGCAGCTCTTACAGGCTTTGTATATTTTAATTCTGGAAAAAGAGTTCTGATGCTAAAATTAACCCCCCAAATGTTTAAAACCACTAGACTAGATAATTCCTGAGGTCCCTCTGAGTTCTAAATATGTTATGAACTCCTTTCTTGAACCTATTTCTATTTTTAGCTGGCAAATTCAATTTACCTTTTCCCTACTGAGTGCAGACTTCTATTTTTGTCTTGTTTTATTCTTTTTTAATCTTAAAATTTTCCTTCTCACGTTGCAGGCACTCCCCACCTGCACATCCAGTTTTGGAGGCCCCAGCTTTTCTATGAAGTCTCTATTCTACCCTGTTTCTGGCTCTATTTTCATGACCTCACTGGCTCCAGCCACATTCCTCCTGTTTTCTCATTCTGGATTGGAAGCCTAACCTTCCCCTCTGGGGTTCTTCACAAGACCACCCTTTAACATAATCGATCTGGCCCTTTCCTAGCCCAAATCTGCGATATTTCTCACAGAACAGCTACTAGAAGCCCATGTGGCGTTCCAGGGACGGGGCACCAGGGTCTGGTGGAAGGGAATTTGCTATTAACAAGTGAGACTGGAAAGAGGAAAAAGGAAAAAGAAACAAAGGAAGAAGAGGCTCACATATACATGCACATTGTTTTTCATCATCATTTTCTGATCTGTGCTTCCAACCTTCTCTTTTGAATGCAGAGATGAGTCCATTTTACTTGAATAAATTCCACATTTTAAGCAGTTTTCAGGGTACATGAGAAAGAGGGTGCCTTTGACCCTAGCACTTCTGAGAGCATTTTAATGGCCCCTATTCTGCTGGGGAATAAAGTCACGTGGTAAGAAAGCCCAATTTACCTGTAAAAAAACTCTCTTCCAGCCTAACCCACAGCCCAGCTCTGAAGGAGAGTCTCACCCTTTCTACAGACATCACCGTCCTCTGAAGGACACAGCGTCCTTCACGACAGTCTCTCCTTCCCCAGCACGAGAACGAGATGATCAATCGCGTCAGCCATTGATCAATCCAGAAGTGCACGTCGCCTGCCTCACGTGGACCTTGTCGCGTTAGGAGCTGTAAGAAAACTGAGAGTCTCCACATGCAAGACGGAATTGTGGCTTGAGAGGGACACGGCCTTGGCTTTGGGCACAGCATGAAATGCAGCATGAACGCTAAGAGAGGGGGTGTTCAGAACAAAAGCCACATCTTTGCCCCAACCCTCAAGGCCATGCCTGAGCTCCCGTCCTCCCTGGGGGCCCCCTCACCTCTGCTCACCGTTCTCTGGCCACATGGACCCTCCTTCAGCGACAGCAATGGGCCAACCTCTGGTATCCTCCAGCCCTGCCCACGTGGAGCCCACGCCCCCAGTCTCCCCTCAACCCTCGCTGGCCTGACCGTCACCAATCAGAGAACCCCCAAAGGAAATGAAGTTCCTCCACTACCATCACCCCCTCTTAGGACCCTCGCCCTTCGTGGCACAGGACAGCAGCTCTAAGAGGGTGATTACGTGTTATTTGTTCAATCTTGGCTTCCCAGACTGGACCGTGACTTCGGCGTCTGTCTGCCCCGGCCTCCAGCCCAGGGCTCACGACAGGTGCCCAGTGATGGTTTGTTGAATAAATGCGAACATCAGCTGATGAGCTAACTGAGCAGCTGGACCACAGGGGCAGAGCACGAGTGAAAGGGGCAACCTCGTGGGCAGGAGCTGACAGGAGTGCTTCCCGGGGGGCTACACCCTGTGCCTAGCCCAGGACCAGGCCCCCTGGGGGTGGGGGGCGATGGTGGGCAGGCAGGGGATGAGACGAACCTGCCATCTGGGGCATGAGGACACGGGCAGGAGACGGAGCAATGCAGCCCAGAGATGGCTCAGGCCGGTGTGCCAGTGGGGCTGTCGTCCAGGGAGGGAGGTCAGCCCGGCTGCGGGGGGTAGGGGTGAGGGCGTGTCCTCTCCATGGGAATGAGCCTTTAAATGATTAATGCAATTGCTAGTTATCGAGGGCCTACTGTGTGCCAGCACGGGTTCCTGGGTGCTATGGGCATAGCCATAAACCAAGTCCCTGACATCATGGAGTGTCCACTCCAAGTGGAGAAAGACATTAAACCAAGTCCATGTCCATTCAGTTGTTAATGGACGTTTGGACTCCCCCCAGTTTTTGGCTGTCACGAATTTAAAAGCTACGGCACATCAATTCACGGGACTAGTGCTCAGCAAACAAACAGAAGGAACTACGGATACACACAACCACACGACGATGCTGAATGAAAGAAGTTAGATTAAAAGAAAAAGGAGTATTATTAGAGAATTTCACTATATACAATTCTAGAAAATGCAGACTAATCGACGGTGAAAGAAAGTAGGTCAGTGGTTGTGTGGGGACATTGGGGGCTGGGAGGGACCACACAGGGGCATGAGAGAACTTTTGGGGGGTGAGGGGTGGCATATTAGTTTGCTGGGCTGCTGTAATAAAGCACCACAGGCCAGGTGGCTGAAACAACAGAAGTCTATTTTCTGTCTTCGGGGCTAGAAGTCTGTGATCAAGGTGTTGGCAGGGTTGCTTCCTTCTAGGCCTCTCTCCTTGGCTTGCAGACAACCATCTTCTCCCTGTGTCCTCACGTGGTCTCCCCTCTGTGCCTGTCTGTGTCCTAATCTCCTCTTCTTGCAAGGACACCAGTCATGTTGGATTAGCGCCCTTCCTAGTGCCCTCATTTTAACGTAATCACCTCTACAAAGACGCCATCTCCAAATGTGGTCACATTCTGAGGTCCTGAGGGTTAGGGCACCGACATATGAATTTTTAGAAGGACACAATTCAGCCCATAACAAGTATGGTCACTATCTTTATGGTAGTGATGACTTCACAGGCATAAAAAGTATCAAATTGGGGGCTTCCCTGGTGGCACAGTGGTTGAGAGTCCGCCTGCCGATGCAGGGGACATGGGTTCGTGCCCCGGTCTGGGAAGATCCCACATGCCGCGGAGCGGCTGGGCCCGTGAGCCATGGCCGCTGAGCCTGCGTGTCCGGAGCCTGTGCTCCGCAATGGGAGAGGCCACAACAGTGAGAGGCCCGCATACCAAAAAAAAAAAAAAAAGTATCAAATTGAACACTTTAAATATGTGTATATCAATTACTCCTCCAGAGAGCCGTTAGAAAAACAAGTAAACAAATACGTCACACTTGTGGGGTGATATGTGCCGTGAGTGGGGGGGGGGCCCGCAGGGTGGCAGGAGGGGTGGTGAGGACCCGCTGCACAGAGCTGGAAAGAAGCCAGGATGGGGGAGCCCCCCTGGGAGAGGGCAGAGCTGGAGACACACATTGGAGAATGATTCTGCATTTATATTTTTCCATATTTTGAATGATAAGAAGCACTTTAAAAGGGGGAGAGGGGCCAGTCTCAGGGCATCCTGGCAGGGGAGTAGAGGTCTCTCTAAATGCCAGGAGACTTCAGTAATTAGTTCAGATGTGGTAAGTGTTCTTACAGTCATTCCAATTTTGGCTAGAAAAGAAGTGTAAGAACTGAATTTTTTTTTTAAATAGACTTTATATTTTTAGAGCTGTTTTAGGTTCACAGTAAAACTGAGCAGAAAGTACAGAGATTTCCCGTATACCTCCTCCCCACTATCAACATCCCCACCAGATGGTACATTTGTTACAATCAATGAACCTACACTGACACATCATTGTCACCCAGAGTCCATAGTTTACATGAGGGTTCACTCCCGGTGTTGTACGGTCTGTGGGTTTGGACAAAGGTATAATGACATGTACCCATATAGAGTATTTTCACTGCCCTAAAAATCCTGTGTCTGCCTATTCATTCCTTCCTCTGCACAACACCTGGCAAACACTGATCTTTTTACTGTCTGCATAGTTTTGCCTTTTCCAGAATGTCATATATTTGGAATCATATAATATGTAGCCTTTTCAGATTGGCTTCTTTCACTGAGTGATATGTATTTAACTCTCCTGGCTGCACAGCTCAGCGTAATGCTCCACTGTATGGATGTACCACAGTTCGTTCATCCAGTCATCTACTGAAGGGCCTCTTGGTTGCTAAGGATTTTTTCAGACAACGGTTTTCATTGATGAATTCAAAGGCGTGTGTAGGAAGACCCGAAGTGAAGAAATACAGGGTTTATTGGAGGTAATGATGATGGTAAAGCAGGAGTCAGCGCTGCTTGCTGCAGGCTTGGCAAAGGGCTCCATCTTGCGTGCCACCCCCGACTCGTTCATTTATTCCACATGCATTTACTGAGCACCGACCACACCCAGGCACCATTCTAGACCACGTTCTGGGGATACACTTCAAACAAAACGGACATACTTGCTGACCGCATGGGAGCGTCCCGTCTAGCGGTCTGGAAGGTGGATTGAGACAGGCAGCCTGGGATTGGAGAGGATTCTGAGGCTGGTGGGGTTCTGTGGGGAGGAGACTGTGACTCCTTAGTGATGACAGCTGTCAGGAGAGGTACCAGGGCTCCCTGTTTGCCACAACTGTCCTGGCTCATGGCTGTCGTCCCAGTGTATCACTAACAGCCCCTTTCCTTGGGGAGCTTTCCGGCTGTGAGGTTGGGGCAGTGGGAGGGGGGCAGTTTTCCTGCCCTCCTTGGCCCAGGAGAATCACAGGAAATGTGCAGAGCCTGGAAGGTCTAAAAATCTTCCTGTTAATTCAAATCCCTGAGATCAGTCACTAAATTTAGATTTTTTTCTAGATTTAAATATTAATTTCATTGATTGTATTCTTTAGATCAAAACTAGAAGATGTCTGTCTCAGGGGGAAAAAAACCCCAATAAATTATATATTGAAAACATTACCTGGAAGATAATGTCATAGGGAAGGAATTAAGAACTGTGTATTGGGGATCGGCAAAAAGAAGTCAGAGGGAGAAGATGTAAAACAGGTTTGTGACTTATGGTGTCTTTTAAAAAATTAACATTTGTTGCTTTTAAAAAATTGATCACCTGCTCCACACCAGACTCTGCGCTAGGTACTCGAACATCACATTTAACTCTCTCAAAGTCCTCTGTGGTATGTGCTTTTTATCAAAGGGGACTCCGTCGGCCTTGGAGGAAGAAGTGGGAGAGGGGGGATCTGAATTGGAATCCACGTCTTTCCCATGTGCGAGGCGGCCTCTTGAGCCTCGTGGGGAATGACCCTATTTCCTAGGAAGTATCTCGCCTTCCACTGAAAACTCCAAGTAAATAAGGTAGCATCACTCCCTCCACCCCTCCCAGACACCAGGGACTTTTCAGTCTCATTACTTCATCACCTGTCAGCCCAACTCGGTCGTAACAACCCCCGACGCTGGAGACGGAGCTCCCCGGCGTGCTAAGCACGTTCGTTTGCAACGTGTAACTATATTCGGGTACCTGGTGCTGGAGACACAGGGGCGCACAGTTCAGATGTGAGCCCAGTGGGCTCACAGCCTAGAGGAGGAGACAGACAATCAAACAGACACCACCGTGACCGTCAGGAGCTCTGGGATGCAGAAAGCACAGGCACACAGCAAGAGTGCCTGACACAGGGGCTTCCTGGAGGAGGTGACATGGAGATTGAGACCTAGAAGCTGGGTAAGAGGACCTGGCAGAGTATTCCACATACACAAGCCTGGAGGAGAGAGAGCATGGAAGCTTCCAGAAGCAAAAAGCAGTTCAGTCTGGCTAGAGTGTGGAGTGGGAGAGTAGCAAGAAAGCTGGGGGGGGGGGTTATTGTAATGGGAATGACTGATAATCGGGCCCTTACAATGAGTCAGGTGTATTCATCTCATTCCTTCCTCTTGCAGCCTATAAGGAAGCACTGTTATTATCCCCATTTTACAGATGTGGTAACTGAGACCCAGGGGTGGAATACCTTGCCCAAGGGTTTAGCCCAGGTCTGCCTGACTCCAGAGCAGCCTGGTGTCCCAGGGGCCTGGCTTTACCCGGAGGGCACTGGGCAGCAAGTGTACTCCCCTTGGAGGCTGCACGCCCAGCCTTCGGACCCCTGGCCCAGGCCTGTTCCCCCTACCAGCTTGGCCTGTGCTGAACTTCTGTGGCACCCTGAGCTCCGCCTCAGGCTCTCCACAATGGCTCAGTCCCTCTGCAGGGTCCAGCTTTTCTCTTCCAGCCAGCAGAGCCACAGCTGCACACAGGCAGCCTGGAAGCCGGGCACTGCTGGGCCGCTGCTGCGCCAGAAGAAAGACCCCCATCGATCGGGGTCTCCCCAGGGTCCTGCCTTTCTTCCCCGCCTTCCTCTGTGGCCAGGAGACCCTCTGGTGGGGGCGGGCGGGATGCGAAGGTGACCCCAGGCTGCTTCCAGGAGGATGTGTCCGACCAGGAGCCTGACTAACAAATAGGAAAGCCAGCAGGGCGTACAGTCCGTATTCCAAAGTCAAGCCACAAAAATGGGGTTCAGGAGGCAGGGCGGCCAGGGGGCCAGCATGAGTGGTGGTGGAAAGCCCTGCCCATCCCTCCTCTGTAGGCAGCAGCCAGCAGTGCCCCTGGGGGCCGGTGGACGAGGCCTGTGTCACTTTTGGCTGGCGAAACTGTGAGGCTGGTGCCGATGACGGGGACCCTGGCATTGGAAACATGCTCCCAGTGTCTAGGGCACAAATTAGCTCTGCAGCCTTGGCCTGTCTCTCCTTCTCTGGGCTTCACATGAGGAGAAAAATGGAGAGGTTGAATCAAACGCTCTTTCCAGCTTTGAGCCTATGATTCCTGCCCCGTCCAGCCTGACCAAGGGGAAAAAGCCCTCCTCCACCCTGTCTACCACCGACCCCACTCGTTCCAGCAATGGGTGTTTACTGTGCACCAACGATGTGTCAGGCACTGCGAATAAGCACTGGCAGTGCAGCTGTGAACTAGACATGGGCCCTGTGGTCAGGTGAGAAAAATGGTCCCCAAAGATATATTCACTTCCCAGTCTCCAGGACCTGTGAATATTGCCTTATATGGCAAAAGAGCAAATCCTATTTTTTTTGGGAAAAGGGTCTTTGTAGATGTGATTAAGTTAAGGACCATGAAATGAGGAGGTCATCCTGGACTCTCTAGGTGGGCCCTAAATGCATCACGTGTCCTTTTTTGTTTCTATTCATTTGTTTGTTTTATTTTTTAGATTCCACATATAAGTGATAACATACAGTATTTGTCTTTCTCTATCTGATTTATTTCACTTAGCATAATACCCTCCAGGTCTACCCATGTTGTTGTAAATGGCAAAATTTCATTCTTTTTTATGGCTGAGTAATATTCCATCGTATACATATACCACACCTTTATCCATTCACCTGTTGATGGCCACTTAGGTTGCTTTCATGTCTTTCCTGTTGCAGAGAATGCTGAGAACATTGGGGTGCATGTATCTTTCTGAATTAGTGTTTTTATTTTCTTTGGATTTATACCCAGGAGTGTGGAATTGCTGGATCATATGGTAGTTCTATTTTCAGTTTTTTGAGGAACCTCCATACTGTTTTCCATAGGGACTACACCAATTTACACTCCCACCAGCAGTGTACAAGGGCTCCCTTTTCTCTACGTCCTTGCCAACACTTGTTACTTGTGGTCCTTTTGATGACAGCTATTCTGACAGGTGTGAGGTGATATCTCATTGTGGTTCTGATTTGCCTTTCTCTGATGTTTAGTGATGTTGAGCATCTTTTCAGGTGCCTGTTGGTCATCTTTGGTATGTCTTCTTTGGAAAAAATGTCTATTCAGTTCTTCTGCCCAGTTTTTAATTGATATTGAGTTGTATGAGCTGTTTATATATGATATTAACCTCTTATCAGTCATATCATTTGCAAATATATTTTCCCATTCAGCAAGTTGTCTTTCTGTTTTGCCAACGATTTCCTTTGCTGTGCAAAAGCTTTGAAGTTTAATAAGGTCCCATTTATTTATTTTTGCTTTTGTTTCCTTTGCTTTAGGGGACAGATCCAAAAAAATATTGCTATGATTTATGTCAAAGAGTGTTTTCGCCTATGTTTTCTTCAAGGAGTTTTATAGTTGTAAATTTAAAGAGCATGCATTTAGGTCTTTAATCCATTTTGAATTTATTTTTGTGTCTGGTGTGAAAAAAACTTTTAATTTCACTCTTTTACATGTAGCTGTCCAGTTTTCCCAACACACTTACTTGCTTTCATTTTTAAAATTAAAAACAATTTTTATGTCTTTATCCGAGTATAATTGCTTTACAATGTTGTGTTAGTTTCTGCTGTATAACAAAGTGAATCAGCTATACATATACATATATCCCCATATCTCCTCCCTCTTGTCTCCCTCCCATCTTCCCTATCCCACCCCTCTAGGTCGTCACAAAGCATGGAGCTGATCTCCCTGTGCTATGCGGCTGCTTCCCACTAGCCATCCATTTTACATTTGGTAGTGTATATATGCCAATGCTAATCTCTCACTTCGTCCCAGCTTCCCCTCCCTGCCCTGTGTCCTCAAGTCCATTCTCTACATTTGTGTCTTTATTCCTGCCGTGTCACTAGGTTCATCAATACCATTTTTTTAGATTCCACATATGTGTGTTAGCATATGGTATTTGTTTTTCTCTTTCTGACTTACTTCACTCTGTATGACAGACTCTAGGTCCATCCACCTCATTACAAGTAACTCAATTTCATTCCTTTTTATGGCTCAGTAATATTCCATTGTATATATGTGCCACATCTTCTTTATCCATTCATCTGTCAATGGACACTTAGGTTGCTTCCATGTCCTAGATATTATAAATAGTGCTGCAATGAACATTGTGGTCCATGTCTCTTTTTTAATTGTGGTTTTCTCAGGGTAGATGCCCAGTAGTGGAATTGCTGGGTCATATGGTAGTTCTATTTTTAGTGTTTTGGGGTTTTTCGTTTGTTTGTTTGTTTGTTTGTTTTTGCAGTACACGGGCCTCTCACTGTTGTGGCCTCTCCCGTTGAGGAGCACAGGCTCCGGATGCGCAGGCTCAGCGGCCATGGCTCACGGGCCCAGCCGCTCCAGAGCATGTGGGATCTTCCCGGACCGGGGCACGAACCCGTCTCCCCTGCATTGGCAGGCGGACTCTCAACCACTGCACCACCAGCGAAGCCCTGGGGTTTTTTTTGAATTTTATTTTATTAATTTTTTTATACAGCATGTTCTTATTAGTTATCTATTTTACACATATTAGCGTATATATGTTGATCCCAATCTCCCAATTCATTGCACTACCATCACCACCATCACCCCCTGCCACTTTCCCCCCTTGGTGTCCACACGTTTGTTCTCTACATCTGTGTCTCTATTTCTGCCCTGCAAACGGGTTCATCTGTACCATTTTTCTAGGTTCCACATATATGTGTTAATATACGGTATTTGTTTTTCTCTTTCTGACTTACTTCAGTCCATATGACAGTCTCTAGATCCACCTATGTCTCTACAAATGACCCAATTTCATTCCTTTTAATGGCTGAGTAATATTCCATTGTATATATGTACCACATCTTCTTTATCCATTCATCTGTCAGTGGGCATTTAGGTTGCTTCCATGACCTGGCTATTGTAAATAGTGCTGCTATGAACACTGGGGTGCATGTGTCTTTTTGAATTATGGTTTTCTCTGGGTATATGCCCAGTAGTGGGATTGCTGGGTCATATGGTAATTCTATTTTTAGTTTTTTAAGGAACCTCCATACTGTTCTCCATAGTGGCTGTATCAATTTACATTCCCACCAACAGTGCAGGAGGGTTCCCTTTTCTCCACACCCTCTCCAGCATTTATTGTTTGCAGATTTTTTGATGGTGGCCATTCTGACTGGTGTGAGGTGATACCTCATTGTAGTTTTGATTTGCATTTCTCTAATGATTAGTGATGTTGAGCACCTTTTCATGTATTTGTTGGCAATCTGTATGTCTTCTTTGGAGAGATGTCTATTTAGATCTTCTGCCCAGTTTTGGATTGGGTTGTTTGTTTTTCTGATATTGAGCTGCATGAGCTGCTTGTATATTTTGGAGTTTAATCCTTTGTCAGTTGATTTGTTTGCAAATATTTTCTCCCATTCTGAGGGTTGTCTTTTCATCTTGTTTATTTAAGCTTTGCTGTGCAAAAGATTTAAGTTTTCATTAGGTCCCATTTGTTTATTTTTGTTTTTATTTCCATTACTCCAGGAAGTGGGTCAGAAAGGATCTTGCTGTGATTTACGTCAGAGTGTTCTGCCTATGTTTTCCTCTAAGAGTTTTATAGTGTCTGGCCTTACATTTAGGTCTTTAATTCATTTTGAGTTTATTTTTGTGTATGGCGTTAGGAAGTATTCTAATTTCATTCTTTTACATGTAGCTGTCCAGTTTTCCCAGCACCATTTATTGAAGAGACTGTCTTTTTTCCATTGTATATTCTTGCCTCCTTTGTTGTAGATTAATTGACTATAAGTGCATGGATTTACTTCTGGTTTCTCTATTCTGTTCCATTGATCTATGTGTCTGTTTTTGTGCCAGTACCATATGGTTTTAATTACTGTAGCTTTGTAGTATAGTCTGAAGTCAGAGAGAATGATATCTACAGCTCTGTTATTCTTTCTCAAATTGTTTTGGCTGGGTTTTCATACAAATTTTAGAATTATTAGTTCTAGTTCTGTGAAACATGCTGTTGATATTTTGATAAGGATTGCACTGAATCTGTAGATCGCCTTGGATGGTATAGTCATTTAAACAATATTAATTCTTCCAACCCATGAACATGGTATATCTTCCCATATATTTGCACCGTTTTCAATTTCTCTCATCAGTGTTTTATAGTTTTCTGAGTACAGATCTTTTACCTCCTTAGGTAGGTTTATTCCTAGGTGTTTTATCCCTTTTGATGCGATGGTAGATGGGACTGTTTTCTTAATTTCTCTTTCTGATTCCTTGCGGTTAGTGTATAGAAATGCAACAGACTTATATATATTAATTTTGTATCCTGAAAATTTACCAAATTCATTGACAAGCTGTAGTAGCTTTTTGGTGGCATCTTTAGGATTTTCTATGTATAGTATCATGTCATCTGCAAACAGTAACAGTTTTATTTCTTCCTTTCCAATTTGCATTCCTTTTATTTCTTTTTCTTGTCTGATTGCTGTGGCTAGAACTTCCAATACTATGCTGAATAAAAGTGGCTAAAGTGGGAATCCTTGTCTTGTTCCTGATCTTAGAGAAAATGCTTTCAGGTTTTCACTATTGAGAATGATGTCAGCTGTGGGCTTATCATAAGCTACCCAGTTTGGAGGAATTCGTTGTGGCAGCCACAGGAAACTAATACAAATTTGGGAGCTCTCGGTCTAGTTGGTCTAGGAGGAGGGCAGGTGGTTACAATCCAGTGTGGTCAGTGCCGAGTCAGGGGATGAGGACAGAGTGCTCTGGGTTCCTGTGAGAGGGGTATCTCCCAAGGTGAGGAATTGGGGTCAGAGAAGACATTCTGAAGAAGAGAATATCTGAGTTAGAGCAGGAGTGAGCTAGGGAAGGAGTCGGGAGCAGAGGAGGGAAGAGCATTCTGGGCAAAGAGGACAGCATGTGCAAAGGTTGGGAGGCAAATGATAGCATATTACATGAAGAAACTCTAGGATGTCCATGTGAGCAGAGGGGTGAGTGAGTGGGCAGCAAAGAGAGATGAGGCTGCTGAGGCAGACAGGCCATAAAGGGCCTTTAAAATAATCCTACTACTAACTACCTCTTACCGAGGGCTTGCTCTGTGCCATGCCCTGTGCTAAGAGTTTTGCAAGCACCATCTCATTTCACCCACAGCACACCCCTAGTACTCAGTGATTAGATGTCATTAGTCCCATTTTGCAGATGAGAAACTGAGGTCTGAAGAGGTTAGGTTCCCCACCCTAGTCTCTACCCCCAGTCTGACTCCTGAACCCTTGCTTTCACCAGCCAGCCTATATGAAGTCAAGCCAGAGAGATGCCCCTGACAGCCCCCACCTAGCACTGGACTGGGTGCTGCTGGACCAGGCCACTCTGGTGAGGAAGACCAGGGCTGGGTGTGGAGAGTTGAATGACAGCATGTCTGGCAGGATAACGTGGGCCCTGGGGATGGACAGCGGGGCTGACTCATCCCACGCCAGCACCCTTCCTCAGGGCACCTCAGTCTTTCCTCAGCTGGGCAGATGGGACCCTCTGAGGGGCCAGTCACTGCTCAGGAGTCTGGACCCTGGGGTGTCTCTGCCCAGACATCCACACTTTTGTATTAATCATGTATCTTTGATGCTTTGACATCTTGGGGCCTTGATGACCCTGGAGGGACTGCCCCTTCCAGGGTTAGCCAATTCCTAGAGACAGTAAAGGACTCACCTGTGAGCACACCTTACATATGCAGCCACCCAGCGCAGAGTCCACACCCTCAACCTCCTTTATGGGGCTCTCATATTCTGGGCCGCTGTCCACCTGCCCTAATGCCCCCAGGGCCAGGTGCCAGCTAACATAGCCCCACATGCCCCATCGCATACTGAAATTATTCAAACTACCCGATCCTAAGCCTGCTTGCGCTGCCTCACCCGTTCCTTCCCACAGAAACCACAAAAAGACCCTTGCCCATGTTTTCCCCTCACTCCTTCTGCCTTCTGAGCAGCGCTGGTGCTTCCTGGTGTGGCCCTGCGTGGTGTGGCATGTCCTTCCTCCTCCCACCTGTGAGTATAACAAACCATCTTTTCAATGGCAGTTGTCTCCTGATCTGTTGGCCTAACCACACCTGAATAATCAGAAAACCTACATGTTAGAACACTTTCCCCCATGAACGCCTGTGTCAGTCTCTACCATGGATAGACAGTCTGCTCTTGTCCACGCCCTGGGTAAGGAGTTTATGATGTGAATCTACCGCTGGCCATTCAGTGGCCCCTTGCTGGCCTCACTGTGAGGAAGACAGGGCAGCAGGGCAGGTGGTAGCACACTCCCTTTTGCCAAGTAAGAAACTGGGGTGTCTTGTCCAAGGTGCTGAACTGCGCTAGACTCCCCCGCCCCACCCCGACCCCCACCCCAGCTCTTCCAGACTCCCAGACCGTGGCCACAGGCCACTTGTCAGGGACACCTTGGGAGCGACTTCCTGCTGCAGGATGAGGGACTTTGGGAACCCCTCTTCCCTCATCTCAGGGTTGGGTTCTCAGCTGAGCAATCAGCCTGTGTGTGTGGCTGATTGGGCCAGGTGGGCACGTGACCCAAGGAGGACCAATCCAATTTGCTTTCCCAGGGGCTTGGAGACGGGACCAAGAAAGGGCACTAGGTCCACTTGGGGTTGGTGAGCGGCCATTTTCCTCTCTGGGGTTTGAAAAACACAAGAGGGCACAGGGCAGCCCCTCCAGAGGGAGGCTCGGCAAAGGAAGGAGCCAGTGGGCGGGCGGCCTGGTTTCCAGGTCTCAGGCTCCGCCCTGTCCACAGGCCTGGCAGCCTCTTGCTCCTGAGTTCTCGGAGACGCGCGGTGACTCCCAACATCCCCCGGTGCCCGAGGGTTCCTGCTCTTTGCGTGCGAAGGCCTCCGCGGTACCCCGGTGCCTCGCTGCCTCTTGCCGTGGTTTGTGAAAGCCCCCATTTTACAGATGACTCCATCCCCTGAGACACGGAGAGGTCTAACGGCCAGTGCCAGGGTTTGGGGGCCCCAGTGGCCGTGGGGAAAGGGGCTCCAAAGGAGGGGTCAGGCAGGGGCTGCAGAAACTCAGGGCCTCGCTGAGCCAGACTCCGGCCGAGCGGAGGGGAGATGGGGCCGTCTGTGAGGTCTCAGGAGACTCCCCGCTGGAGAGAGCTCGCTGCCCCCGAGCTCCGTGCCCAGGGCCCAGAACCTTTGCTGGCTGTGTCACTGCGGCCACACCCAGCCTCTTCAGGGGAGAGAGGACAGACAGAATGGCAACGGGCCAGCCGGGCCCTGGGGGCGGGGGCGGGGAGGTTTCCAGCCATCTTTGAACCCAGAGTCATCTTTCCAGGAGGCAAAGCCCTCCCAGACGGCAGGGCCTGGTAGCCTAGGGAGCCGGGCCTCTTGCCCATGCAGGTCAAGGGCGGCCCCTTCCTCCTCTCGCCTTCCACTTCCCCTGATGCTCTGCTGGAGAAAACACCTTTCAAAAAAGGATCAAGGCAGGCAGGGTTTGTTTTGCTTTTTAAAGTAACAACGAGGTTCTTTAATTAAACTCTCCATAAGCTCTTAAATCCAGGGAGCTTTTTTGGCTCATCTGAAAGTTGGGCTCTGATATTTAGAGAAGGATGACCTCTGATGGTGGAAAAGGTGACCTTTGTTCAGGAGCTGTGGGGCTGCCCCCTGCCGCCCCCTCCCTTCGCTGTGGGTGGCCTCGCCTGCCTCTACCACCGCGGCTAAGCCATCGCTCACTTCCCCCAGTGGCTCTTCCTGCTTCTGCCCACCAGTCCTTCCTGGGCACTGACTGTTTGCTGGGCAGCCAGGGGCAAGGCGGTCCCGGCCTTCGAAGGCCACAATCTAGTGCTAGAGAGGAGTGACAGGGGAGTAACTGCTGGTACAGGTCACAGAATGTGAGCTTGAAAGGGACGGAGAGACTGTTAGGACCGCTGCCCCTCTCCCACTTCCCAAGGAGGAAGGACTTCCCCGAGGTCACCGAGTGAGTCAGTAGCAGCCTAGCCTTGAAACCAGTAGAGGCTGATGGATCAGCGTCATCATTTTAATAGGCACCGTTTACTTATTGAGCACGTACTACATGCTAAACACTCTACCGCACCTTACTATCTCATTTAGCCCCACAAGGACCCTGAGAAGGGGGTTCTCATCTCTCTTTTCTCAGATGAGAAAACAGAGGCTGTAGGAGGGTATGCCACTTGCCCAAGGTTGCTTGTTAGCAAGAGAGAGAGCAGGACTTGAGCCCAGAGCTGTTAGATTCCCAAGTGCCCTCTTTGAAGGCTGCCCCGCTCAGACCACTCTCTTCTGGGCAGGAGGTGCTGAGAACGTGCAGCCGGGTTGGGAGCCCTTTAGGAATTCAGGGAAGGCGCCAGCCCTGGGAGTCCCAAGCTGGCCTCGGCTCTCTGCCTGCCACAGACAAGGACACAGTGTCTGCAGTTCCCCATGGAGTGGCAGGATGGCACATCCCCACGGGGTGCCTGCAGCCTTGGGCCAAAGCCACGGGGGCGGTGCCAGCCCTACCACGAGCATCATCGGACGTCGGGAGGCCGAGCTCCCCGCCGCAGCTCGCAGGCTGTTCACGCCAGTGTTCCTGTGGGGCGGCCACCCGGTGCCCCAAGAGCCTGCAGCCCAGTCCAGTAAGACAGCCCGACACCCACAAGGTCCCTTTTATGATACAAGAAAGGGCTCTACAAGGCGAGCAGCAAGGGGCCCTGGGCACCGGCTGATCCATTTTCCCCACTTTTCAGATGGGGACCCTGGGGCTCAGAGATGGGGTGAGACTTGCCCGGGGCCATTGTCCACCACCAGGCAGACATGGGGCATGGTTCTCGGGCTGTGAGTGATACGGGGTCTTCGTGAGTTCCAGGGCCCTGGGCTCCTGGAGAAGCTCGGACCTGGTGTACCCCAGCTGGGGGGACTTGCATGCAGGTGTCCCACCTGGTCCCCTGGACACTAGCAGCAGAGCAGTGGAGGTGACGCTCCAAAAGCCAGGCCCCTTCCCCCTGGGAGAAGTGGGGTTAGCAGTCAGGAAAGGGATGTAGAAGCAAAAAACTGGAGAAACCCAAATCGAGAGAAGGGAGTCAGCACCTCACAGCCCAGAACGAGCGTGAATCAGAGGTTAAAGGCCAGACCACAGTGCTGATAGCTGTACTGGCTGGGATGGGAGCTGTGCGGTGCGGAAGGGGAGGGGTGCATCTCAGAGAGATTTCACCTCTTCCTTCTCCAACTGCCTGTATTATTCCTTCAAGGAGGGACCTCCAGTTCTCCAGAAAATGCACATGGAGGCTCTCACTTCTCAAATATTCCATGTCCCCAGCCGCCTTTTCATATCTGCAATTAAATGACTGCGTGCTTAATACCCATCTCGTCAAACCGACAGCCCTGCGTGGGCCTGGGCCCCATCTGCCTCGATTACAGCCGCATCCCTGCGTGAAATGACCTGGCGCTCCCTGCCCACCCAGGGAGTTCCCGAGCTCTCCAGGACCATGAAGCTGGGCTCAGATGAGGCCTCGAGCCCAGGGCGGGTATTGGAACAGAGAATGTGGGATTCAGGTCCTAGCCCCTCTCCCCAGGGAGCGACCCCCATCAGGGCTGACAGGGGGTAAAAGGTGATGAAGGCCTTGCCTGACACTGGGTAACTATCGCTCCAACCTGGGGTGTGGGGTTGGCAGGACTGGAGGTGGCAGCACCTCTGCCCCAGCTTTCCCTGAGCTGCTCCTGGGGTCACCGGGGACTGGCCCCCTGCACGGGCTTCCCGCATCCTCTCAGGGGGATCTGCCTCGAATCGAAGCCCGAGCTTTCTAAAGGAACCCTCCACCGTTGGTCTCTTTCCCCACCCCTCTACTCTGCAGGGAAGACAGTTGTGGGGGACAGAACGGTGCTCCCCCCAAGAAGGTCACATCCTAGTCCCTGGAACCTGTGAGTATGTTACCTAACACGGCAAAGGGACATTGCAGATGGGGTTAAGGTAAGGATTATCCTGGATCATGTGGGTAGGCCCGATATGATCACAAAGGTCCTTATAAGAGGGAGGCGGGAGGGTCAGAGTCAGAGAAAGAAAATGTGATGACAGAAGCAGAGGTCAGAGACAGAGACTGACTTTGAACGTGGAGGAAGGGGCTGGGAGCCAAGGAAGCCTCTAGAAGCTGAAAAAGGCGAGGGATGGAGTCTCTCTGGAGTCTCCAGAAGGAACCAGCCCTGCTGACGCCTTGATCTGGGGACTTCTGACCTCCAGAACTGGAGGGCAACAAACGTGTTGTTTCAAGCCACCACGGCTGTGGTCATTTGTCAGAGCAGCTCTGGGCAACTACTATATACAACAACTATGCAATTTTGTATTCGCCCCCCCACACCCTTGATTTCCATTTTAATATTTATTTATTTATTGGGCTGCACCCGGTCTTAGCTGCAGCACATGGGATCTTTGTTGCCGCGTGAGGGATCTTTAGTTGCGGCATGAGGGATCTTTAGTTGCGGCATGCGGGATCTTTAGTTGCAGCATGAGGAATCTTTTAGTTGCAGCATGCGGGATCTAGTTCCCTGATGAGGGATTGAACCTGGGCCCCCTGCATTGGGAGTGCAGAGCCTTAACCACTGGACCACCAGGGAAGTTCCTGATTTCCATTTTATAGTGAAGTGATACCCTGTAGCTATGTGACCTTAGGAAGCCGCTTGACTCCTCTGGGACTGTTTTTCTCATCAATAAAAGGAGAAGAGTAATCCCCACCCCACAGGGCTCTTGTGGAGGTTTCACAAGGTCGAATGTGTAGGGGCTGCAGCACAGGCCTGACACGTTGATGTTCGCATGAGATGCTCCAGGCCCAAGCTCCTCTCGCTTAATTTGGAAAAGGTACCAAACTGTTTAAAGGGCACCAGGCTGGGCAACTGGCCACAGATGTCATCAGCCCTCTCCAGGCCTCACTTTCCTTGTCTGTGAAGATGGGACATTGCAGACCCGGCTCTCAGGCTGGGCTCAGCCTACAGACAGGCTTTGTTTAGCCTGCTCACTGTTTAGAAAATAAAAATGAGTTGTCCAGGTTTGAAAATTGGGAATCGCATCTTAAAATTCTATTTCTACCTTCTTTTGAAGAAATGGGTCCAGTTCTTCCACTGCAGGGGTGACCAGAGCTCAGGGCCAGCTGCCCTTTTGAGACCAGGCCTGTGGTCCCCACCTTGCGACAGTCACCACTCCCCCCTGTGACCACACCCCTCCTGTTCCTTTCACTTACATGACCTGGCTGTTCCCACAAAGGCACTCGAGTTTGTGGGTCAAATTCTCTACCTTTGCCTCCTGTGATCCCTCTGCTATAAGACAGCAGTGAGGTCTCTGGAGCCCTTTTCCTAACTGCTTTAAATTCAAGCAAGTCAGACTTGCTTAATATCCAACTCCTTTGTGAAACCAGAGGTCCCGCAAGGGCACTGGCCCCCGTAAGTGGCCCCGGCTGGCCCTGCCTCTTCACCTCTGGCCTCCACCTGTTACACACCCTCTCCCCTCCTTCTGGTCTGGCTGTCCCTTGTCGAGTTGTGCTTCTTTATAGCGTCTGATCTCCACAATGGCCCCCTTCTGCCTTTCCAAGTATCGCCATTTCACACCCGCGAGAAGAAACGAGAAGAAAATCCCATGCTTGTTAGAAACGAGTCTGAAATAAGGCTGATGGGGCCCGAGGAACTCACTTGTGGGTCAAGGGCACGTACTTGAATTCTTGGGTTTTGCAACCTTGAAGTGGCCCCTTTGGAGGATTTTTCAGCTTCCCTTTCGGATTCTTTTCAATATTCCAGGCCACTCGAGTTGTTCATCCAGTGATTTCTGGATGACTGAGGTATTTCTAACATTAAACATTTAAAAATCACCAGCTTTGGATGGACTCCATTTTGCAGAATGAACCTTAGGGTCCTCGGTCCTTAGAGTGAGATGCTGGAGCACCGCAGACAGTCCTCTGCCCCGGGCGTGCCCCTCCTTCACTGCCCAGAGGCGAGAGTCAGAGCTGTCCAGCTTCTCGCAGGACCCCCGCAGCTCTCCCCCACCCGCCACTATCCCCAGGCCATGCCATTAACTGCTGGCCTTGGCAAATGCACACAAAGGGAAACTGAGGCACAGCCAAGGGAAAGTTGGTGAGAGGCAAGAGCGCTCCCTACCTGTTGCTCTCTCCAGGTCCCCAGCCCTCTCCTCCTCCCTGCCTGGGCAGGACGAGGGGCAGATGGCGGAGGCTGCAGTCTGCAGCTGCTCCTGTGGCCCTGGGGACGGGAAACGAGAGTCTCTCCCTTTAAAGACGGATTAGCAGCTCTCTCCCCAGCTCCCCTTCCTCAAAAAGAGAACTTGTCAGGGTTTACATCAATAATAGAAAACGGTGCATCGCTGTGGCAGGCTCCAGCCGGAGGCTGTTTTGATATTTTCTAGAGAATTTGTCAGCAATCGCAGAGTCGAGGAAGAGTGGGGGCTGGGGGGGGGGCGGGGGCGGAGGAAGTGCCTTCATTAATTTCTCCTCATTTGCATTCTTGCTGTTAAATAATGTATTGATCGCTTTCTGTGCCTGCAGCCCTCCCCTGCCCCTGAGCCGCGCTGGGGTCCTCCCCAATATGAGAGATGAGCTCATCACTTGACAGCTAGAGAGCAGGGGGCTGCTGCGTGTCTTGGGGACACCCCACAGCTCGGCTGAGCCCGCCCCCCCCCCCAGGATCCTCGCGAACAGGAATTCCCGCCGTCTAGGGCATCATTATCCACTGTTTATTAAGTCCTTACCAGGAGCTGTTCCAAAACCAAGTGGTTTACGAGGATGTCACTGTGAAATCCTTGCAATAGCCCCATGAGGTCAGCGCTGTTATTAAACCCATTTTACAGATGAGGAAAGTGAGGCTCAGGCAGGTCAAGGGCCTTCCCCAGGTCACAGAGCCAGGAAGTGGTGGAGCTGGGTTTCAATTCAGCTCTGCTTGGCTCTAAAGACAGGGACCTCTAAACCTGCAAACCTCACACCCACCTGGGAGGCTTCCCAAGGCCTGTGGGGAAGGCATCCTTCCCTGGAACTGAGTGAGAGAAAAGGGCGGGTGTGTGGTGAGCTGGGAAAATGCTGGCTGTCTTCGGGTGGGGAGGCCGAGGCCGAGGCCAAGGGGTGGACAGTCCGAGTCACCCCAATGCAGCATTGACACCAGCTTGTGGAGACAGATTTGGGGTCCACTTCAGGAAGGATTCCCCAGCCCTGGGGCCACCTGACAATGGAATGAGGCTGCCTTGGGAATAGCAAGCATCTGTCACCTGGGGTGATTGAGAGAAGGATGTCCACCTGCCAGGCGCACCTACTTCCAGTGTTTATATCTGAAAACAAACACCACTGAGGGATCTCTACCCCAACTGGGGATTTACTGATTAAATTAGGATCTGTCCACACAACAGAGTATCACACAGCCAGTAAAAATGATGCCAGAGGTGGTTTGTTTTTCTTTTTGCGGTACGCGGGGCTCTCTCTGCTGTGGCCTCTCCCGTTGCGGAGCACAGGCTCCGGATGCGCAGGCTCAGCGGCCATGGCTCACGGGCCCAGCCGCTCCGCGGCATGTGGGATCTTCCCGGACCGGGGCACGAACCCGTGTCCCCTGCATCGGCAGGCGGACTCTCAACCACTGCGCCACCGGGGAAGCCCCAGAGGTGTGTTTTTATTGATGTAAAAAGATGTGCACAATTATCATTATGTGAACAATGCTGGGCCTGAAGCTGGAGGAGCTTGATCCCATGTATATAAAATCGTGCCCACCAGGGCATATGTGAACACGTGCGTGGAAGGGCCGAGAAGGTGCATTGCAGTCTCACCTCTACCTGGCTCGGGGTGGCGGGATTTGGGTGATTTTTCTTTTCTTTGTATTTTCCTATCGTTCCTAATTTCTCCTGGACATATATTTCTTGTGTGATTATCAGGGCTGTGAGAGTACACAGGAGAGGGAAGACACACGCCCACAGGGACTTTGCCTTCAGCGTCTGGGGTGACATCTGGCATTGCATCTCCGTGCTCCTCTGCAGTCACCCTAAGCAACTCCTCTGTGCCTCAGTTTCCCCCCCACCCCAGCTCAGACTGTCCTTTATTCTCTACCAAGTCTGTATCAAGCCTCCCACTTATGCCCAGCCCTGCGGAGGGACCTGGGACCGAAACAGACAAACACTTCAGAGAGGTTCAGTAACTTACTAGAGGTCACACAGCTTTGAGGAAGGGGTGGAGCCCGGGCAACAGCACAGGTCCCAGCTTTGTGGGCTGATTACATGGCCCCGCCTCTCTGTCCTTCCTCAGGTAAATGGCCTTTGGTCGCTGCCTCCACCAGGAAAGAGAAATGAGCTTCACCACATTCAGGACAGGTTCCCCCTTCTGCCCAGAACTGAGTTTCACACCAGCATTTGGCTACTATGTTTTCAAAGTTTTCATTTCTGCTTTTTCTCTTGTAGTTGGGTGGAGGTGGGCGGTCTGTGGTCTGTGATCCGCCTTCTTTTTTTTTTTTTCTTTGGCTGAGCCTCATGGCCCACAGGATCTTAGCTCACCGACCAGAGATTGAACCCAACATGCCCCCTGCAGTGGAAGTGCAGAGTCTTAACCACTGGACTGCCAGGGAATTCCCAATTTATTTTTTATTTTTTAATTTTTTTACTTTGGCTGTGGTGGGTCTTCGTTGCTGCGCGTGGGTTTTCTCTAGTTGCGGCGAGCGGGGGCTACTCTTCCTTGCGGCGCGTGGGCTTCTCATTGCGGTGGCTTGTCTTTGTTGCTGAGCACGAGTTCTAGGCGCACGGGCTTCAGTAGTTGTGGCTCACGGGCTTAGCTGCTCTGCAGCATGTGGGATCTTCCCGGACCAGGGCTCGAACCCGTGTCCCCTGCATTGGCAGGTGGATTCTTAACCACTGCACCACCAGGGAAGTCCCCCCATTTTTTAAAAAATATAAATCACTTTGTTAATTTTCTTTCAATTTAAATGAGAGACTTATTAAAAACCTTTGTCCTTCTAATTTTTTGTACTAAAATGTTTTTCCTCAGCTTTATTGAGATATAATTGACACATAACATTGTATAGGTTTAAGATATACAATGTGTTGATTTGATACCCTTACACACTGCAGAATGATTATCACCATAGCGTTAACTAACACCTCCATCACCTCTCATAACTGCCATCTCTTTTTTTGTGGTGAGAACATTTAAGATCTACTCTCGTAGCAGCCTTCAAGTATATAACAGTATTATTAATTGTAGCCACCATGCGAGCCTTATTTTAAAATTAGCTTAGGGCTATTTGGTCTGAGCTGAAAACGCTCTTTGTGCTGAGAAGGCCACCGGAGGCTGCCCGGGTGCAGGGGTGGGGCAAGGCTGGCATCACTCTGCATCTGGAGAACCCCCTCACCTCACACAACCCTGGGGGGCAGGCACACAGGGTGTGCCTGGCTGGCCAGTTCCCCTCATGCACCCAGCTCAGAGCTTTACGAGCAAAACCTCACCTGGTCCCCCTGACATCCCTACGAGGCTGGTGCTGATACTGTCCTATTTCGCAGGTGAGTAAACTGAGGCCTGGAGAATAAGTGACTTGCTCAAGGTCACACAGCAGAGCCAGAAATCAAACCGAGCACTCTTCAGCTCAGAGCCTGACCTCAGAACCCCCGAGCTCTACGCGATACGTTAGAGCAGGGGGCAGACACCCACACTGGCAGGGGACAAGAAAGGCGAGAAGGGGGAGGTGGCAGAGGGTCTTTGGAAGCAGGCCAGCCTGGGTGGAGGGGCTGGCAGAGGCTGCTGACCTGTCAGCCCACGGGGACCCTGAGCACCTGTGGGTTGACTGGTGCCTATACTGTCCCAGGAGCTTAGTTAGGTTCACAGAGAGAGTTAGTGACACAGAGGCACTAGAAATTGAGTTTATGGCTCTATATGGATTTAATAGAGATCGATATAAACAGGAAATGGAGGTTATGGACATAAACATGTATCTAGACTGTAGCTGAACCATAAATATAAAGACACAGCAATCATTTCTTCATTTGTCTGTTCAGTAAACGCCTACTGAGCCCCCAGAGGCAGCAGGAGTGATGCTGGGCTCAGGGTGACACACGGGTGAAAAGGATGCAGCGCCACCACTGTCCACCAGCGGTGCCCTGAAGGCTGGGGCTGCTGAGCAGCCAGACCCATGATTACGGTGGAGCAAAGACGAGACAGAGATGCTGACGGGGGAGCACGAAGGAGGGGTTCTTGCCTCAGCTGGCGGTGGGGGATGGGGGACATAGGGGAAGCAGCCCTGGGAGGGTAAGGCCTGAGGAGGGGGGTCTTTACACACCTTCACACACACACGCAAACACACACATAGTACATACAGATACATACGTGAGGAATAATTCAGGTACAGTAAAGTGTACCAGATCTTACACATGCACTTGGGCAAGTTTATACACCTATGTGACTGGCGGCCAGAGCAAGATACAAACCGTCCCCATCACCGCTTCTAGTCAACGCCCCTCCTCCACTGTTCTGATTTTTGTCACCATAAACCACTTTTGCCTGATCTAGGGTTTATTTAAACGTACCCCACACACACTTGCTGGGCTTGTCTCCAGAGCTGTCCGTGACGTTTGCGAGCCAGCAGTTCCTTCCTTTTCATAGCTGAGCAGTGTCCTGTAATAAGGGTGTCTAGCCTTTCACCTGTTGGTGGACATTTCTGGCCGTCATGAATCAGGCTGTTGTGGACACTCTCAAGCACGTCTTTTGTGAACACGTGTCTTCCAGTCTCTTGGGTGAGTTCGCAGGAGTCTAACTACCGGTCCCAGGGCAGGTGGATGCTGGACGTTACGGGAAACGGTGATCAGTCCTCCCATGAGGAGGCATCTTTTGCTCCTGTGGGAACACACGCCACTTTCAGCCGCTCTGCAGCCTCGTCAGCACTTGGTGTTGTCAGCCTCCTGGCTTTTAGCCACTCCGCTGGGTGCTGAGTGGGTCGCAGAGCACGACTTGGAGTTTCCCAGGAGACAGAGAGGGGCTGGAGGGGGTCGTGGCAGGCGCAGAGGCGAGAAACACTGGACGGATGTGGCACCTGTGCCAGAGGCCACCGGGGAGGCAGGGAGTAGAGGCGGGTGGGGGCCGGCGGGCGGCATCACACGCAGGAGGGCCTCACGCCCAGCCAGGCCATGGACTGGTCCTGTGGTGGTTACCCAGGTGGAGGACCCCGATGCAGCCCGGTGGTTTGGGCTCGTTTGGCAGGTCGCTGCTTCACTTGGTCCCCACCAGGCGAGCCAGGCAGGCAGGGACGCTGCCCCACATGCAGGGGAGGCACTGCCACCAGCTCTGCAGCTGCCGCCGAGGCACCTCCTGCTCTGTGTGGTGCCCTCTGGGGCTCCCCGAATACCCCGCACTGTCCTGGGCTCCCTGGGGAGACCGGTGAGGCTAGAACCAGGGTCCTGCCCTCTAGGAGCTTACAAGGTAGGAGGCCCAGATGAAACCATTCCGGGCAGTGACAGATGTGTCCGAGGGCCCACCAGGCGTCAGGTCCTGGCCTGGGCACTGGGAGTTGGTGGGGGGATCAGTCAGATCCGCCCTCCTGCCGCCGAGGAGCTAAAACACCGGATACCAATGAAAAGGGGAACCAGAGGTGATGATAGTAATAACTGTAGCTTCCGTTTACCACCTGAGTCCTACGTGCCAGGCGCTGGGCTGATGTGCAAGTGGGGGCTGTGACCACGACAGAGGGGGTGTGGCCGCAGGCCGGTAGCAGAAACGCTGGGGGTGCGGTGCTGCCGCCCTGGGCCTCGGCTCCCTCTTCTGCAGACAGGGGTAACCCCAATCCCTGACTCGTGGCCACTGAGAGGATTCGGTGCCATAATGCACGCAGTCAGCCAGGGCTCTCCCCAGCCCTCCCTCACAGCTCTGTCCCCAGGGCCACCAGGCCCAGGTGACAGCAGTGACTGCTTCCTTCCACCTCACCGAGACCCGCCCTGGGAACCGAACTGGGAACTGTGACAGATGCCCGAGGAGGCGGGTTCCATGCTGGGCACTGTGGCCCCTGGGACCCCCTGAGACCAAGGCCGTCCCTAGCTGAGGGGGACCACAGGGCACGGGGTGGATGGGAGAAAAGGCAGGGACCCCCGTCCCCCGAGCTCTGCAGGTGCAGGAACGGGCTGCTGTGTGCAATGGGTCCCCCTGCCCTGCCTCACGGGCTGTTGTGAACTCTGGGTGAGTCTGTGTGGGCAGCTTAGCACAGGGCCTGGCCTGGGGGGAGGGTGCCAGGCATGGGAACTTGTTACCAGCCTCACATCCTCACCATTTCCTCAGGACCGGGGTCAGGATGCTCAGTGAGTCCAAAGCCAGTCCTGGGCTGAAGCCATACTCAAGAAAACCAAAGCGCTGTGGGCTGAACTGTGTCCCCCAAAAGGTATGCGTTGAGTCCTAACCCCCAGGCACCCGTGGATATGACCTCTTTTGGAAATAAGGTCTTTGCAGATGTAATTAGCTCAGAAGAGGTCCTGCTGGATGAGGGTGGGCCCTAAACCCAAAGGCTGGCATCCTTATAACAAGAGGAGAAGAGACACAGAGCCATGTGGGGGAGGCCACAGGAAGATGGCGTTAGAGAGTGGAGTGACGCGTCCATAAGACATGGGATGTCCGGAGCATCCAGAAGCCAGGAGAGAGGCCTAGACCAGATCCTCCCTCAGAGCCTGCAGGAGGAACCAATCCTGCCAGCACCTTGATTTTGGACTTCCGGCTTACAGGACTGAGAATAATTTTCTGTCGTGTTAAGCTACCCAGTTTGTGGTACTTTGTCGCAGTGGCCCTACAGCACGAATACGTGAAGCCAGGAGAGCCACTGCCCCCTCTGCCTGATGCCTTCAACCCAGATCCCACCAGCCAGCTCCCTCGCCTCCTTCGAGACTTTGCTAGAACCTCGATTCTCAGACACCTTCCCCACTCACCTCTTTGACAGCACCCACCCCGCAACTCCTGACCCAGTGGCCCTGCTTTATTCCTCTCCCTGGAGTGAATCATCTCTCAACATTCTCTCTAATGTCCTTACTGATGCTTGCCTGCTCCTAGGAGCGAGGCCCTCGTGGCAGGGCTGGGTCCCCAGCATCTGGCACAGAGGATCCCCCATTAGTATCTGCTGAATGAATGGCTGGGAGGGTGGGTGGATGGGTGGGTGGTTGGAT
>NW_021703782.1:108697419-108707224 GCF_005190385.1 Monodon monoceros
TGGGTGGATGGGTAGGTGGTTGGATGGGTGGATGGGTGGGTGGGTGGCTGGGTGGATGGATGGGTGGGTGGTTGTGTGGGTGGATGGGTGGATGGGTGGGTGGATGGATGGGTGGCTGGGTGGATGGGTGGGTGGGTGGATGAGTGGTTGGGTGGATGAGTGGTTGGGTGGATGGATGGGTGGGTGGGTGGGTGGATGAGTGGGTGGGTGGATGAGTGGGTGGGTGGATGGATGGGTGGGTGGCTGGCTGGGTGGGTGGGTGTTTGCATCCTGCAGCACCATAGAGACCCTGTGCGAGGCTCAGCTGCCTGAGTTCCTGCAAAGGAAACCTGCCCAGCAGGTACGGGTGTGAGAGCCGGATTTAGGGTGACAACCCCCCTCCCCACAATGAAGCATGTGGGTATTTTTGCTTCATCTGACCCCAGGTTTGCTCTTACCTGTGTAGGCGATTAGCATGCGCTTTAATTGGCTTCAGAGAGCCGTGGGCTAAGTGAGGAGATGGCAAGCTTGCTTGCTACCCTCCTGACCCACTGGGACCACGCAACTGAAACGCAGGAAGAGCAGCCACTTCTGCGGGGACGCTGGGGGCCCGACACCTGGGAAATGGTGGGGAAGCTCCGAGTCATGGCTGGGGCTCCATGTCACGGGTCTCCCGTCTCCTTCCCGCATAGTCTTGGCTCTCATGAGCGTAGGAGCTGCTCTGCCCATCGCCGAGGTCCCAGTGCCCTGCCCGCACAGCCCATGCAGGGCTGCCGTGTTGCACAACCCCAGGGGGTGCCCATCACCTCGGGCTGTGTGGGAACGGTGCCCCTTGGGCTTGTGCAGCTTGGCAGGGCTGGTCCCTGCATGAATCAGGAGCTCAGTAAATGCGCCACCGAGGAGGGATGCTCAAGCTGCCACACTCAGACTCTCCGACCCTCCTGGCTGATCTGGACCCGGGACACAAATGCTTCTCACCTAATGGAACGTCCGGGTCCTCTTAGGCTCAGCTCAAGCACCGGTCAGAACGTTACCCTCCTTCACATCCATGTCCACGCTTCTACTCCCACGTCCACGTACACGCTTGTGAGGGCAGCGGCCACAACAGACCTTTGTGAGGTGCTAACTGTGTGCTGGGCACTGAGCGGTGGTCCTAAACAAGCCGCCTCATCTCATTCTTACGACTACACGGGGTTGTTGCTACCCCCCACTTTACAGATGACAAAACTGAGGCCCCGAGAGGTGAAGCAACTTACTCAGGGTCACACAGCCTGGAAGCGGCAGAAACAGAACGGTAGCTGAGGCCTTTCTGACCCAGACCCCACTCCCCACATCCCAAACTCTGAACCCCCCAGCCAGTGGGCATTTTAGATTCACTACAGGAGAAGGTGCTGGTTCAACATGTCCAAGTGTTCAGGTTTGAAATGGATGGGGAATCAGGAGGGGAAGGGGAAGAGAGACAGGGAGAGTGAGGGGGGAGTTGTCATTCGGAGGCACCTCTGGCTAATGAGCAGAGAGGCAGAGAACCACAGGTGACAGGGCAGAGCGGGAAGAAAGGCAGAGATGAAACGTGTTGGAAGCACCGAGTTAATGGAACTATTAAGTGGTTCATCTTTCCCAGCTAATGAGGCCCCCCTCTACAGGAGGGAGGGGCCGGGACAAGAAAGCACTGTGGCTCAGTTTCTCAAGGCACTGGAGCTAATGAAGTCACCGGAGACTTGGAATTCCTTGGGCACATCTGACTCGGCTCCGTGGTGACGCTATTTTAATTCAGTCTGAGGATGACCAAAGGAGAGAAAGTCCCCTGTTAACATGATGAGCTTGGGCGACAGGAATTTGGAGGGGGTGACAGGAACTCAGAACTTGTCTAACATGGACAGAGGACCCAGGATGGATGCAGGGATGCAGGAACCCGGAGGGGGCTTCCAGGAAACGTGTTTGAAAGGGTGGAATGAAGCTGCAGCCCACAGGGTGAAGCCAGGGTTCGGGGGCAGGTGTGAGTTGCTGTCCTGGGAGGTGGCGTGGCATGCACACTGAAGACACACTCAAACACACGATGAAACCCGTCAACTAATATTTATCCAGCACCTCATGTGGGCAAAGGGCAGAGACCAGTAAGGCTCGGATCCCACGGGGCCGAGGTGTGTCAGACTCCCAGCTTGAAGCACCATCCCGCTTCTCTCGGCAGGAAGCCCGCGCTCCTCCGGGGCTGTCTCTGCCCCCTCTCCGGACACGTCTGGCATGGCCTCCTCCCTCCCCAGGGCACCGGCCTCCTGGGTCCTTCCTTCAGCTCCTCCCTCCGGGCTCCGGGCCTTTGCACCTGCCATTCCTTCTGCCTGGTACGTTCTCTGCTGTTAGCTCCCACACAACCTCAGGTCTCTGCTCCAACATCACCTCCTCGAGGGACTGCCCCTGACTCCCTACAGCGTTGGTTCCCTCTGGAGGCTCTGACTTTATCTGTTCCACACCTCTCTCCCACTTCTGGTGGCTTCTGGTAATCACTGGCATTCCTTGGCTTTTGGCCGAATCACTCCAATCTCTGCCCCCATCTTCACATCACCCTTTCCTCTGTGTGTCTGGGTCTTCTTTTCAGTCTCTTATAAGGGCACTGTCATTGGCTTTAGGGCCCACCCTAATCCAGGGTGATCTCAATCCAAGATCCCTACTCTATTACATCTGCAAAGGCCCTTATTCCAAATAAGGTCACGTTCTGAGGTTCCAGGTGGACATGGTTTTTGGGAGGACGCTATTCAACTCATCCCCTGGCTGTAGAAAATTCATCACAATTGGAAATAATCTGTTATTGGTGTCGTTATCTGTTAGATGCCTGTCTTTCCTGTTGGACTTTCAGGTCTATGAGAACAAAGACTGGATTGGGCTACTCCTGTTGCCTCTGCAGTGTCCAGCCAGGGCAGGCACACTGTGACTGTTTGCAGAATGAATGTTGAGGCCGGCAGGCTCTTGGAAAGGAGGTGAGAAAGGGCACACCCAGGGCCACCCCTGCCTTGTGCTGCACCTTCTGATCCCAGGGTGAGGAGTGTCCAGGAGGTCCCACAGATAGTAAGAGCTAGAAGGCTTCCTGCAGATTGGCTGGCTGTCGGCAAGTCCTCAGGACAGGATGGGAGGGCACAGGTGGGGGGCCCCGAGGGGCTCTCAGATGGGGGTGCCAAGGAGAGGGTACCACAGGCCAGAGTCACTCCCACACGCTTAGACATCAGGAGTTTCCTCTCCGTGTCTTCAAAGAACTTCAGTTTTCCTTTAAATCTTTTCATTTTGCTTAATTATCGTCCAGGTGAACGGTAAGTGAGAGGACACAAAGGGTTAAGGAGGGTCAAGAGAAGCTTACCTCAGGGCTGTGAGCTGGAAGAGGTGAGGATGTGGGGATGCAGAGGCCGAGGGAAATGGAGAGTCTGGTCACAGCATTAAAAAGCTTTGTTCCCTTCATGAGGCAGCAGGTCAGCGTGGCTAAGAGAGTGGGCTCTGGACTTAGACTGGCCTGGGTTTGAAACCCAGATCGCCACCTGCTAACTCGGGGAACTTGGGTGCGTTCTTTAGCCTCTCGGAGCCTTGCTCTCCCAACTGTAACACCAGAATAATTGTGTCTCCTCCCCAAAGGCATTGACGGGATGTACTGAGAGCCCCACCGGGCAAGGGCTCAATACATGGTGATGATGAAACACAACGGAGGTCAGGGGAGATGTGGGGCAACTCAGGCCGTTGTAGATAGGTTCAAAATCTCCGAGCTGGATTCTAAATGGCTTTTCCATTCAGTCTTGAAGGCCGGGCCATGCCTGTCCGGTCACCCGTGTAACTGTCCCAGCACCCAGCAAGGCTCCAGCGTGTGAAGGACCTCCATAAATACTGTTTAACTGACTAGGAGTTGGATGAATGAATAAATGAATGCCAGTAACCCTTCTGTTCTCCAGCTGCAGAGGACGATGGGTTATTTCTCACTCGACTGGCTTTTCCTGCTTTCTGGTGTCCTCGACCAGCCTCCAGACTGCGTTGGGACAATTGATATTCACAGAATCCTTTCTAGTGTTGATTGCTGAGACGGAACAGCCCCCCACCCCAAACTCTGCCACCTTCCTCACCCTTCTCCACCACTGGTGGCTCCAGTGAGTTTCATGATCAATTCCCCTCCAGAAACGTTCTGGTGAAGCCGCATGCTTGCACCAGGCAGCCTCCCAGATCAAGGGTTATCTCACAAAGCTGCTTTCCTCTGTGACTTGTGTCCATTAGGTGCTGCAAGGGTCACACGGTTTCGCTGGTTCAGAGAGGCCGTCTCTGAGCAGACAGTCCCCCTGGAGGGAAGCTCTCCCCAGCCTGCCCACTGGGAGAGTGGCGAGTGACTGGAAGGTCAGTACTGGCCAGACCCAGTGGCCTGGAATCTGTGGAGGGAAGCAGGTACCTGGCGGGGGAGGGGGGGATGTTCTCAAAGGAGAAGATATTAAGATGAGCCATATGAGAGTTCTGACATTCAGCCATTTGTTGACTCAGGAAAACGGCATTTCAACCTAATAGGACCATCTAAGTTGCTCCTATAGAGAGGGAGGGTAGGATGAGGAGAAAGGAGTCAGAAACCAGGTCCGGTCCTGCTCTCCTACTGGTCAGCTGGGCGGCTTAGGGAGCTTGGCCTCATCGCTCTGCGTCTGCCTGTTGAGCACAAGTAATCATGGCGCCGCCTCACAGGGAGGGCCTGCAGCTTCCCTGCACCGTGCCTCGGTGCCACTGCAGAGCCAGGGCACAGCCAACAGCAGCTGTTTCAGCATTAACTAGCAACTCATAAGGGCACTGGTAGGGTGTGGCTGTTCTGCTCGCTTTCCCAGCACCTGTCTCTTCAGAGTTGCTTTTCTGGCAAAGGCACCCCTGAGCTTCCAGAGACTTTGGGGAAAATGCGCATTAGCTGACACCAGAGAGGTCGTCTGTGGCCCACTCCCATTGGCAGGTAAGCCGAGGCCTCACATCAGTGCATTGCCTGACACACATAGTATACTCGGCAAACGCTTGTGGAATGGATGGGCAGATGTTTTTGTTGACCTCTTGGGACACTGAGAACTAGGATTTGTGAGTGTGAGATACACACACACACACACACACACACACACACACACACACACACTCCAGGAGCAGAGGTCTGAGAGCGGGCACAGTAGGAGAGCGGTGACCAGCAGTCAGAGGAGAGGAGACGGGGCTTTTATAGGGGCATGGAAATCACTGCCATTTCGAGCCCACCGTCTAGACGGGGCTTGCCCCCTGGGTACTCTCCGTGGTGCTGAACCACCATCTTGGACCAGGGGCCCAGCAGCCTCGCCTCTGCCTGGGCTCAGTTGAAGCCTCTCTGCCTTCTTTCAGGAATTCCGAGCCAGGGGAGACAAGAAGTGGCGGGGTGGCGAAGGGAGGATACAGAGTGAGAGGTGACACCAGACAAAGGCTGCTGGTCAGACACAACCAATGCCGGACTACTGGAGGGTGGGACTCTTTTTACATTACTGCAACCCCTAAGAGATAACTCCTCACCGCGGGAAGCTTGGGCACTTCTCCCCCACCCACTGTGCTCTGACAACACCTTTATGGTGGAAAGCAAACCCACCCCGTGTCTCCAGACCTAGGATCTGTGCTCACATCCCTTCCCCTTGCCCACCGGCTCTTTGCAGGCCATCGCACTCACCCTGTTCCTCTCAGCCCAGGCCGCTCTTCTGACCTCCTACTGAACTGAGAGCCAAGTTTAGCAAGCAATGCTCCTCTAGCTGTTCCCCGTGAGGTTTCTCTTTCTCACACCCAGCCGTGGGCTCTCAGAGGACCTGGTTCTTGTCCAGAAGAGCCGAGCCTGGACCGTGCGAGAACATCCTCGTCATCACCGCCATCAGCAGACCATCGACCACCGTGAATGAGCGCTAACACCGTGCGATGGCCGTGCTGACACCTCTTATGCTTTATCTCACTGAAAACTCAGAATAACTCTTTGAAGCAGGTCCGGTTATGATCGTCATTACAATGGGAGGCTCAGAGGGATTGAGTAACTTGCCCGAAGCCATAGATGCACCAGAGCCGGGGTTCAAGAGAAGGTCTGTCTGACCTCAGAGTCCAGCTCTTAACCGCCAGTCCATCAGATTCATAGCGATGACCCATAACTGAAACACACACTGAAACCAGCTCAGCTCTGCTCTTTACTTACGGTGAAACTCTACCGCCCAGAGAATCAATGCTAGAAGAATCAGAGACAGTACGGTTTTTACCGGGACGGAGCAGAGCACTGCAATCTTCCCCTGCCTCTGACAGTTGCACTAGGGCTCCCCTGGTGGCGCAGTGGTTGGGAGTCCGCCTGCCAATGCAGGGGACATGGGTTCGAGCCCTGGTCCGGGAAGATCCCACATGTCGTGGAGCAACTAAGCCCGTGAGCCACAACTACTGAGCCTGCGCTCTACAGCCCACGAACCACAACTACTGAGCCCGCACGCCTACAGCCCGTGCTCCACAACAACGGAAGCCACCACAATGAGAAGCCCGAGCACCGCAACGAAGAAGAGCCCTCGCTCGCTGCAATTAGAGGAAGCCCGCGCGCAGCAACGAAGACCCAACACAGCCAAAAATAAATAAATAAAATAAATTAAAAAAAAACAACCCAAAAACCTAAAAAAAAAAAAAGAGCTGCATTAATTTTTACAAACATTTATGGAGTCCCCATTGCATGCCATGCACTATGCAGTATGATGAGCACTGAGTCGGATGGTCGTAAATACAACACGTGCTGACACTGTCAACCTGTGACGGAAGATTTTAGAGAATCAGTAAAGGAGTCGGTGGCCCAGCCCCATCTTTCTGCTGGAGGCCCAGCCAATAGGTGGCACCAGCTTCTCTGCTTTCAGAAAGACCTTGGAGTATTCTGAAAATTGCATGGACTCCTGGAGAGACAAGACGGTCATTTGGGACTGGGGCTCTGGAGTTTTCAGGAGACAGGGAACCAGAGATATGCCTTATCTGGTGGCTGCTTTGCATTGTCAGGCTGTTGGATAACATCAAACCAGCCAGGGAGCCAAGCCGGTCCATCAGGATGGGTTTCTGTGTGTGGGGGGGCGGTCTGTGTGGTGAGTGGTGCACAGGCATGCCTGTGCACTTCTGCATTTCTTTTCAATTAGAGGTACACCAATCCTGACAAGGAACAGGTGCAGGAACACGATGAAATCATAAGGTTATTGGAGCATGGGTGCATGATGGGGAAAATCAGATAAGTGAAAATCACTTCCGTGTGTGTGTGTAAATATCCAGCCAATGAGGAAAAAGCTGCTTCCGCTGCTCTCAGAGCTGATGCTGAGCAGAGCAGGGGCTCTCTGGGGAGCTCTTGGAGCTGCAGGGTTGGGGTGAACAGGGGCCAGTAAGATGCTTGTGAAGGGGCCCGGTCAAGCTTCTCTCCCTCCATTATCCTCCAACATGGCCCTTGGGCAGTTCCTTCCTGCTCTGAGCCTCCCCTGCCCCTTGCACCCTCTTCTCCGTATCTTTCCCAAAGGGGCCGTCATCATGTCAGAAGCCCAGGGCTTTTAAAAAAGCCTTTCTCTCCTCATCCTTTGATTCTGCCCGTTTCCCCCGGGTCTGCTAGAGAACAAAGTGCATGAGTGAGAGGGAATGGAATGGGTCCCTCGTGTCAGCCTTCATTTCAGGCTCCTGTCGATGGGGGGAGTTTCGATTGCTGGCTCAGTGGCTTCCCCCTCTCCCCGCTGTAGGGAAGTCAATGCCCCCATGCTGTCCTTGAGAGTGAGAAGGGCCTCTCAGTCATGACCACTCAAAAGCAGGATTCTATCACTCCACAAATATTAGCGCCTACTGTGTGCTAGACACCATTATAGTTGAGGGGATCAAGCAGATGTCAAGACTTTAGACAAAAGCTTTGGCTCTCCTGGAGTGGCTTTGCCATTTACCAGCTGTCAGACCTTGAGCAAATAACCTCCTTTGTTCCATCTTTAAAATGGAGAGAACAAGAGTGTATCGTTGGGACTTCTCTGGTGGCGCAGTGGTTAAGAATCGGTCTGCCAATGCAGGGAATATGGGTTCAAGCCCTGGTCTGGGAAGATCCCACATGCCGTGGAGCAACTAAGCCTGTCCGCCACAACTACTGAGCCTGCGCTCTAGAGCCCGCGTGCTGAAGTCCGCGAGCCACAGCTACTGAGTCTGCGAGCCACAACTACTGAAGCCCACGCACCTAGAGCCCGAGCTCTGAAACAAGAGAAGCCACCGCAATGAGAAGCCCGCGCACTGCAACGAAGAGAAGCCCCCGCTTGCCACAACTAGAGAAAGCCCGTGTGCAGCAACGAAGACCCAACAATGAAGACCCAAAGCAGCCAAAAAAAAAAAAAAAAAAAAGTGTATCGTTTATTGCTACAATAATGCTGCATAACAAACAACCCCCAAATCTCAGTGGCATGCAAAAATAAGCACTTATTTCTGTGGGTGGAAGTAATGTATGCCACTTCCAGGCCTAGCCCCCAAAGCCTCCTGTATGATCCCCCATAGCTTTCTCTTTCTTGGTCTCCTCGTCAGATACAGAGGGCCCAATGAGGGACTCCAAGGCTCTAGGGCAGTGGTGGGAAAGCTATGGCCCTCCCTCTGTTTTTGTAAATAACGTTTTATTGGAACATGGTCATGCTCATTCCTTTCTGTGTTGTCTATGTCTGCTTTCATACCACAATGGCAGAATTGAATAGTTGCCACTGTATGGCCTGCAAAGCCTAAAATACTTGCTATGTAGCCCTTTACAGAAAAAGCTTGCTGGCTCCTGCTCTGGGGGATGGTGGGGCCACTAGCTGGAAGAAGCCTGGGTCCCTGGGTGACTGCATGGGGCACAGTCTCCCCTCCTGCAATAAGCTTCATTGGAATGTGCCACAAACAAGAAAGAGACCTTCATTGTGTTGAGCTACTGAGGTTGGGGGTCGTGAATACACACCGCCCAGAGCTCCGATCCTGGCAGCAGCAGAAACATGGCTGCCAGTTCGTCCTCTCACCCTGTGCCCCGCACACCCTGGTAAGGAGGCTCGTCTGCAGGCCAGGGCTCCTGCAGGACCACAGTCACTTAGGCCTGGTGACCTTCAACTGCGGTCTGGGTGAGGTTACTTTTACAGAGTGGTGGGGACCCTTCTCTCCTCATGGGAGATAAAATAGTAAGAAGACCTGAGTGCAGGGCGAGGGTAGCCCATGGGCAGCCCGTACTGGTCCCAGCCTGTTGGTCTTGGAGAAGTAGCCTTGTTCTCAGGACGGTCATCTTAGGGAACGTGACCTTGAGGGTTTGTCAATTACTGGCTGTGTGATGGTGGATCAATTACTTAACTCTCCCTCCCCAAGCTTCAGTTTTCTTATCTGTAAAACGTGATCAAGAGGACCTCTCTCCTAGAGTTGCTGGTAATATGGGACCTTCGGCAGGGAGGCGTGTCTCCCCCTCCCCCTCCCCAGTGGCATTTACGTATGGTGTCCCTTCTCGCTCATTCGCTCGCATTCTCAGTGCTTTGGCCCCTGGAGCCCTATCCCTTCTGAGGATACCCTGTCCACAGCGCTGGGTTCCCAGGCACAGCCCTGACACCCTGGGCGCTGCTGCCTGCACCGGGGAGCCACACTCACCTGCAGATGGGGCTGAGCCATCCCCCTTTCTCTCCTGGGATCCTGACCTATGAGGGACTGGGATGATGCGTTAGCGGAGAGGGCGTGATGAAGTGCTGATGTCGGTCGTGCTGGACCACGTACCAGAGGAGCAACCAGAGGAATCCCCAACGAGAGAGAAGAGCGAAGCAGATGCAGGAAGAGGAAAACCCAACGAGAGAGAAGAGCGGAGCAGATGCAG
>NW_021703782.1:108707234-108742803 GCF_005190385.1 Monodon monoceros
GCAGGAAGAGGAAAACCCAACGAGAGAGAAGAGCGGAGCAGATGCAGGAGAGGAAAACCCACGTCTCTAGGAGACGGTCTGTCCAGTAGCACCTTCTGATGCGCTGTGTCCGCACGGCCGGCCGGGGCGGGCGGCCGCTCTCAGGCTCGGCCTCGGTTATAACGTGTGGCTATTGACCGCCTGAGGTGTGACAAGTGCCAATGGACAGTGAACTTCAGTTACGTGAGAGAAACGTATACTCTGCTCACATTTATTTCGCTAAATTAGCTCTAATTCCAAGGTGGCAGCTGGCGGTCACCTCGCACAGCAAAGCTCTGGTGCCTCGCTGCCGTTCCTCCAGGCCGAGGTCTTTCCTGGGTAGAGGGGCCGGGAGCAACCCCTGCCGCCGCGATTAAGCTGCCCCGGGTGGGGTTTCTCAGGCTGGGGGCCGGGGCCTCCCAAGGCTGTAGCTGCGTGCGTGCGTGTGAGTGTCTGTGTGCGGTGGGAGAGATGCCACCTGGGAAGGGAGGTCAGGCCAGGCAGGCCTGATGGAGAAGATGAGGCCCACCTTCTCCCCTCCATGGGCGTGGCCTAGAACCTCAGCTTTTGCGTAGTTTCCCTGCGCAGAGCCCTCAGCGACAGAACTTTTGAAGTGAGCTGCCCTGGGAATACATCTCCCAGGCCATGAATTCCTTAACCAGCATCATTTACCCCCTTCCTTCTCCGGCCAGCTCTTCATTCTGCTCTTGCATCTGACAGCTCTGGGGGCGGCGAGGAGAAGAGGTGGGAGTGGAAGGTTCTCAGGATTTCTGGGCACAGAGACGTGCTCAGCGCCTGCGCTGCCCTGGGTTTGCTGGGTGAACCTGGGCGAGTTAGTTAACCTCTCTGGGTCTCAGGTGACTCATCTCTCGAGATGGGGAAGTGAGGCACAGGGAAGGCCTTACAGTGGGCCAGGGCCTGGTAGCTGGGTCACGCCACACACGCTGTCTGCTGAGCCCAGAGACAGCCAGCAACTTGCTTATAAGCACACAGCCGGTAAGGAACAAACACAGCCTAAGTGCCAACTGCCATAACTCGGTACCTTCACACTTTGGAAATGAAGGAACTCCACAGACAATTAGATCTGAATCCTAGGCTAATCTGTAAAACGGGAAAAGCTGAGGCAGGTGATGGGGGGCTGAGGAGCTGCAGAGCTGGGGGGCAGCATCAGGGCACCTCAGAGCATGGGGTGTGTGTGTGGGGGTGTCATGATCCTAACTAGGATCTTGGAGCCGGAGTGACTGTGGGGCTCCTGGGAAGAGAATTCGGAGGCCAAGGGGCCGTGTCCCCACCCTCCCACCTTGGCTGAAATGTTGGCAGATTCCATGATCCTGACTGAGCCTTGGTTTTCTCATCTGTAAAATGGAATAATCTTAGCAACTAGGTTACATACATGAGGGGGTTGTGAGAACTCAGGGCGCTGTTGTCTCTAAAGCCGGCACACAGTAGGTACGCAATCAGTGGTAAAGGTTGAAAACTCCAGCGGGTGCAAGGGAGGGCTATTCAGAGAAAGAACCAGGAAACAGCCTGTTGGCACCTCTCCTAAGAACAGTCCCTCCTAAAGCAAGGCTGAGAGGGACCCTGACAGAGGAGTCCTGGGCGGGAGGGGCCTGGCCGTGACCTTGGGTGACCCTTCCAACTCTAAAAGGCAGGAGGACGCGGGGAACCTCCTGGTCCTCCAGTCGAAGGTTTAAACGCGCCCCCCACCCCCCATTAAGGGGACACAGGGGAGAGGAAGGAGGAAGTGTTTTGGCTTCTATCCTCCCTGACTTGCCCTGGGGTTCCCGAGAACCTTGAATTCATTAGCGACTGCAACTCTGAGCCTTGATTAAAAAGATGCCATCTTTTTTCCCCTTTCTTTTTCCCCCTCAGTTCTTTCCTGAGCAGTGATTTCAATTTGCAGCCGACTCTCTGGGATGCAGAAGAGGACGGGGCTGGGAGCGAGCTCCCCACTACCCAGCCTCCTCTCCCCCTCCCCCCCTCCTTCCCCCTTCCCTACTCCCTCCGTTGCAGGCCTGGATCGGACACACCTGCAGTGCACATCGATTGCCTGATTAAGGGGGAGATTGATCGGTCCCTGCTGTCATTAGCATGCAGTTAGCAGTGACCTCTCTGCCTGGCCTCCAGCCCGTGGCTCTGACCTGAATGGATCAGCGAGCCCGACAGGAAATGGGAACCTGGGGAGAGGAGGGGCAGGGCAAGGGTCAGGGGGAGCTGAGGCTTCCCGGTGCCCAGGTGGGCTGGGAGTGTAGGGGGAGGCCCCTCACCTGGCTTGGCCCAGGACCTTCCACTGTGACCAGTGGACCTCAGTTTTCCTCGCTTCTAAATGGGGAGATTAAGTGCAGTGTTTCCTAAGAAAGCTTTGTCCGAGTCAGAAAAGATGGGGGCCCTTGCCACCCCAAACTCTTCATCATCTCCCCCACCCTCCCAGCCCCTCTGCCCACCTGGACCGGAAGCCCCCTAAGCTGAGCTCCCCTTCCTCTTTCCAAGTACTTTCACCCGCATCGTCCCACAGAGGGGACAGCAGCTGCTGGGCGTGGTTGGAGGTCCAGGCCCACCCCTGGGGCGCCCACGGACCTTGATATGCACCCACACAGGACCTGAGAGTTTTGTGTGATGGCTGTCAAACAGCCATCGGGGGGCTGAGGGCGGGGTCCCGGGTTTATCCACATCTGTGGTCCAGCGCAAACACTGTGTAGTGGGATGAGGGCTGCCTGTCCGCCCTCCCAACTCCCGGAGGAGAATGATTTGACGCTGTCATGAGTACGGAAAACTAGCTCCGTACACTGTAGAACGAAGCCGCTCTTCTATTTGCTCAGTGGCTGTGCAGCTCGAAGCTTTTTCATAAAGCAAAATTCGGAAACGCCAGGTGCTGTGAGACAGGTTGGGGGTAGGGGGTGACCCCAGAGCCCACGGCCTGGCGGAACTGCCCTCCCGGTCCTCAGAACGACACCCTGTGCAGAGCGTGTGGGCCGAGCCTGGAGAGGGAGCATGCCAGGGTGGTCTCAGCACAAACTTTGGGGTCAAGTTTGAACCCCAAATGGGTCCCTTAGCAACTTTGTCACCTTCTGCAAGCTCCCAACCTCTGTGAGCATCGCCTTCCTCGTCTGTGACGTGGGATGATATTAACTACCCTGGAAGGATCTTTGAAGGGCTTAAGTGAGATCGCTGACGCGTGGCATGGAGTGGGCACTCACGATGAGCCGTAGAAGGAGGACTGACTTGGTTGTTTCCACCCTGGTGAGCGAGGATACAACGCTGTATAATACGCTTTGCTTATTGACCTCCTGAAAGCATACGTAAAGGATTACTGTGAGCTCTGTAACCACAGGGAAGCCCAGTCTCATCCATCCTAATGTCATCGATGGTGCTGCCCAGTACCTGGAACACTGCAAGTGTGCAGATGTCGGGCGAGGTGAGGCATCTTGGACTCAGGGTGCTCCCAGGCTCTGTCCCAGGGTGCCTGGCTCAGCCCTGTGGGTTGGGACACCTCCTCCAGGGCTCTCAGAAGGTGACGATGAACTCAAGCCCAGACCACTCCTCTAGCTCCTCGGAAGGGAGATTTCCACCTGGCCACAGCGAGGGGATATACGGACCAGTGGATGGCCGTGGCGGGGGCCGGGTGGGCGTGACAGGAGAGCAGGCCTGGTGAGCACCCCTGGGCTGGGCAGATGTCTGTGTCCAGGCCACATGCTGGGATCCTGGGGGGTGGAGCCCATGAGATGGGAGGCGTCTTGGGTAAGGTCATGTATTCCTTTGCCAGGGCTGCTCTGACACAGTACTGCAAACCGGGCGGCTTAAACAACTGACATTTGTCTGGAGGCCAGAAGCTCGAGATCAGTGTGTCGGCAGGACTGGCTCCTCCCAAGGGCCCCAAGGAAAGGATCTGCCCCAGGCCTCTCTCCTTGGCTTGTGGATGGCCGCCTTCTACCTGAGTCTCTTCTCTCTGTGCATGTGTCTGTGTCCACGTGTCCCCCTTTTGTAAGGACATCATCTTGGAGTAGAGCCCGCCCTAAGGACCTCACTTTAACTACGACCTCTACAAAGACCTTGTCTCCAAACAAGGTCACACTCTGAGATACTTGGGGTTAGGACCTCAACATATGAATCTGGAAGCGCGGCTGCGCCGGCGCATCGAGGGGAAGCGGCAGCAGCCGTGATGGACGTGTTCCACGTGATCTGGCGCCACAAGCCCACCATCTTCACAGACGCCAAGGAATCGAGCACCGTGTTCGAGCTGAAACGCATCGTCGAGGGCATCCTCAAGCGGCTGCCGGAGGAGCAGCGGCTGTACTAGGACAACCAGCTTCCGGACGATGGCAAGACACTGGGCGAGCGTGGCTTCACCAGCCAGACAGCACAGCCTCAGGCCCCAGCCACTGTGGGGCTAGCCTTCAGGGCACGTGAAGCCTTTGAGGCCCTGTGCATCGAGCCCTTCTCCAGCGCACGCGAGCTTCTGGCTGTGACAAAGCCGCGGGACTCAGGAAGCCGCGCCAATGAACAAACCGTGCAGTGAGAGACCACTCCACTCCCCCCCGCAATAAGAGATTTGGGTGTCCCCCCAAAAAACTGTGAATTTGGGTGGGGGGCACACTTCAACCTAGAACAGGTCACTTTGAGCTCAGAGCAAGGATGGGACAGGGAGGTAGCTGTGGAGAGCTTCCTGCCTGGTCCAGCCTGCGGGAGGGCAGACAGAAACCCCCGGGGACTCAGGAAGCAGCAGCTCTTGGGGGACAAGCATGGGGCCGGCTTTCGGCTGCTGGCACCTGGCTGAGACGCTGGGAGCCTCGAGCAGGGCCTGGCAAAGCCGGGCGGTACCAGCCAGGGATGCAGGCCCAGCTGGCTGGGCCGGAGAAGGCTTCCTGTGAAGTCGCAGCCTTTGAAACCTTGACTAATAAGGTTTTCTTCTCTTTCTAAGTTGAATGCATCAGTAGCTTCATATAGGATCCCATCTGTCCGCTCCATTGCTGCCAGTCGGATTCTAGGCCCCTGGCCAATTAAAAAAACCAAACCAACTTAGCATGAATCTGCTTGACAGATACTTTTGTGAGTGTTCTGTTTTCCCTCGGCGGAAGAGAGGCCTCTTGACTGCCCTTCTGGGTCCGGCTTCCAGAATAAATCTAGAATCCTGCAGCCAAGGAGCCTGGGTGGCGTTTGAATTAGTATCAGGAGGTGGAAAGCGACAAGGAGACGGCTGTCAGCTAAATGCAAGGAAGGCGTTTTCCACCACGTTGCTCAAGGTTGGAAAGGAGGATCCACAGCACCCTGGGCCTGTTTCAGGTTTAGCACTTGGTCCATGGTAGTGGCTTCTCTTCACCTGGACGTCTCTCCCATGGGCCCCTTGAGCACAGTGCTCAACGCTTGTCATTAATAATTAATAACTTGTCGTTAACTGTGGGATGATGAACAGGTGCCCAGGGAGGGAGCCAGGGCGTCACCAGGACTGGTCACCTACGGGTGTTCAATCTCTTGGTGGGACCCTGGGAGGACATCCACACCGCAGCTGGCTGATGGCAGCACCCTGGGATTCCCCAAGGCCGGACACTGGAGGGTGTGTGTGTGGAGCGGTGGCAGGGGGCGGCGGAGGGGGGATGTTTGCTGCTGGGCAGTCACCTGACTTCTCTGTGAGAGGGTGTGTGCCTAAAGGCGGGAGCTCATGAGGGCAGGCGCCACCCAGAGGCCAGGCTCCAGCAAAGAGTAAGCAGAATCCCTCGTGGGGGTCAGAAGAGTGGCTGCGAAAACAGCCACAAAAAGACGTCTTGCTCAGACAGAGCTCTTCCAGCAACAGGGAGACACGAAGGGGTCTGTGCCCGGCCCGCAGCTGAGCAGAGAAGGCCTTGGCTCCTGTGAGAGCGGGTGGCCCCCAGTAGCAGAGAGACAACATCTGTCAACAAAGGAAGCGGGCAGAGGACACTACACTGGGGGCCATTTCTGCAGGGGAGACACCTCACAGGACAGCCGACTTGTTAATGTGCTCAACAAATCCCCAACAAACCCTGCTGTTTTTAGGACCCTCACCACGTTCTATCAGAGCCCGGCCCTGCCCTCCAGCTGCCCTGGCCTGTGGTTCCCTGAATCCTCCATGTCCGTGACCCCTCACCACAGGGCCTTTGCACACACGGCTCCCTCTGCTCCAGGGCTCTCTCCTCCCCTCCCCCAGCTGCCGACCTCTGTCTTTGGATGCCGACATGATCAGATGTCAGATCGAGCCTTCCTTTCCTGCCTTCCCTGACTCCTAGGCTGGCCCAGGGCCCTTCGTCCTGGGTTCTCACCAAACCTCACCACTTTCCCTCCGAGCAGAACTCCCAGCTTGATGCCACACTCTGAATCACGTGCCATGTGCCCGCCTGGCTGTAGGATTCCCGGGAGAGGGGACGCTGTCTTACTTGGTCACTCACTGTTTTACCCCCAGAGGCCAGCACAGGCTTGGCCCACAGGCTTTCTCAAAGGAGTGATGCCACCAGAGCAGGAGCCTGTGCTCCTTGGAGTGGCCAGGACTCCTGACAAGGGGGTTCAGTGGTTTAGAGAGTGTTCCTAGACCCGGACCTGGGTTCGCATTTCCATTCTGCCATTGACTGACTTAGTGGTGGCTTTAGGTAAGTCAGGTAACCTCTCTCTCTGAGAGGTGGTGTCACCTGTTCCCTGAGCAGGGCAGTGGGAGGAGTCAGTGAGAATGTAAAGGCCAAGGAGCCCTGGGTGCAGGGCCTGGCACGGGGCGGGCTTGGCTGCCAGTGGGGCCAGCGATCCTGCCGGTCCCTCCCTCTCTGCAGGCCTGTATGCTGTTTACTCTCGCCCCGGGGTGGGAGCAGGGGACCTCCTCTGGCTGTCCCGGAGCCATGCAAAGCGGCAGCTGCCCTGAGCTGGCCGGGCAGGCAGGGCCCCGTGGAGACCTGGAAGGCTCTGGGCTGCAGGCACAGTCGGTGGCAGTGGCTCCAGTCCAGCCCAATGACTCTGAGAGGAGCTACTGGCACTCACCACCGGCCCCTCTGCGTCCAGGGCCAGCGGAGCCTTTGGGAAGAACAAAGGGGGCTGGGCGCCCTGCAGGAAGCCGGCTACCTACGCCTGCCCGGACCCGCTGCCCCGGGAGCCCATGGCTTCCCCAGAGCTGCTCAGACCCCAGGAGATGCCCAGCTGGGACGGAAGCCAGCAGCACAATCTCGAGGGGCTCACTTAACCTCTGGAGGCTCAGTTTCCTCATCTGTGGGTTGGGGGTGGAAATCCCTACTGTGTGCAATGAGAAGACATTCACAAAACTGCCTGGCATGAAATAGGTCCTTAATAGTCTTGGTTCCTGACTCTCAGCCCACAACTTCCCTGCACTGTCCCCTCACTTCCATCCTAGAAGCAGGGTCCTTCTCTCTGGTCTTAGGAGAGGATCCCGATCCCCTTCTGACAGCAGAGTTCAGGCACAGAATGGCTTCTCCCCAGCAGGAGGCAGTGTTGATGAGAAAGACTTTGCCATTAGCCACAGGAACTGGGCAGTAACGGTGACATTTCAGGACTGGCTCTTGGGGCAAGAGATTTTTCAGGCTGAATGTGACGAATGAGGGGTTGGGAGGAGGGGGAGTGAGGAGGGACTGGTGTCCCCCAAAGATAAGGCGTGAAATCGCAGCTTCTCCAATTCCTGGCTGTGTGACCTTGGATAAGCCTCTTGACCTCTCTGAGCTTCCCCCTCTGTGAAATGTGGGTGGTAACTGGTGCCAATTCCTATCCCCCAGGACTGCTCTGAGGACCACATGGGCTCCATAGGTGAAGCCTTTAGGCTGGTGCCTGGCATGCGGCACGCCCTGCCCTTCCTAGTTGCTGCTGCTGCTGTGTTTACTTTCTATACCAGGAGCTGGTAGAGTGTTTGAAAAATTCATCAGCCCCAAAACCTCGTCTCCCCAGCAGCAGCAGCAGGGCTACGGGAATACAGCTCGAGGCCTGGGGAGGGGCAGGCATTTCCAGACTCCTACCAACCTGGCTGCTTTGAGAAAATACCTAACTTTTTGCCCTTGGACTGGCCAACCGTGTTCACGGCTCGACTGGCTTCTAGAGGGAGTGGAGGCCCAGTGAGGCCGAGGGACTCGGCCAAGGTCACTGTGCCGCAGAACCTATGTTTCTCCGTAAGCCAAGCTGCCTTCTCCCAGTGCTGTTGGTGTGCCTGAGGGCCTGGCCGGTGAGAGCACTGGGGAGGGGGGAGCTCTGGACAGCCAGCATCTTGAGGCCACGGGGCGGCTGGAATTTTCCAGGACCTGCCTACAGGAGCAGCGACCCTGGCCAACCTGCCAGTCTGTGCAGAGCTCCTGGCACCGACCCAGAGGCAGCTTCCAAACATTCTTAGGCGGAGGGCACTGGGAGGCGGCCCAGGCTCCCCGGGAGGGGAGCTGCCTGTCTCCGCCCAGAAGGCAGAGGGGGAAGGCTGACCAGGGCCTGGCGTGGAGAGGGAGATGGAGAGGGCACAGCTGGGTGACAGGCATCTCTGTCCCCATCTCCCCTTCCTGCAGACAAGCAGAAGGGCAAGACGAGGAGGGAAAGCAGGGAGATGGAGAGGGGGAGGGGAAAGAGAGACAAGGTAGGGGGGCCTCCTTGGCCATTAAGCAGGAGTGAGGGAGGCGGCCTGGCTGTGTCCCCATGGATGTCATCTCACGCTGTCATGGCCCGGGAGCAGTGCTTTGCCCGTGAAATGGCCAGGGTTTCCTCCCCTCCCTCAATGCCACCTTCCTCTGGGGTTTGACACCATCCTGGTAGAAGAAGTAATTAGGTGACCAAGTGGCCACTATGGTGGCCACTCCAAGGGTCACACTCCTATGACCCTGTCCCAGGTGGGGCCCACCTCTCCTCCCCCAGGAAGCCTTCCTGGATTGCCCTCAGCTCCACTGAGCACCTTTACCCCTCTGGGCCCTGCCACACTCTGAGCAGTTGCCATGGGGCATATGGAGGGGTGGAGGGGCGGAGGGGGTGCAGGCCATTTTACATCCATGGAATAGTGGACCCTTCACAGTGAACCATCCAGTTCTGAGGGCCTGACCGTGTCCAAGCAGCTTCCCAAGTTCCCGGTCAGCATCCTGAGATGGACCAGTCTTTCCTCTGCGTGTGTCTGACACACTGGGGGCAGGGAAGGAGGGGGAAGGGAGGAAGAGACTTTGACTCTTTTTCTTAGGCTGATTTAGTGGCATGAATGATGCAAAATCGCCCTTCAGTACATTGAGTAAGAAAACAGCAATGCTACCCCCATTTTTTCAGCACTTCTTACTTGCAGGGACCAGGCTAAGTGCCTCCTACGCATGCACCTCTGAGATGGGCCTGACACTGTCCCCACCTTACTAAACAGAGGCCTGGAAATGGCCCAGGGTCTCACAGCCATGGCAGGAACTGGCTCTCAGCCAATGGGGAGCGTTCGAAGCCAGATGAATGACCAGCCCCACCCCTGAATTCATCCCCGTTTCAGAGACCAGAAAATAGAGGCCAGTGAGTTCAATGACCACCTTGAGGTATCACGGGTAATCAGGTAGGTCTAGAGCCTGGGGTTCTTCCTCCTGACCGGGGATGGCAGACATTTCACTGGCTGCCTGCCACGAGTCGATCTGGCTGCCTGGAGCCCTGGGCTAAGAAGGATCCAGAAGCCACGTTTGGGCCCAGTGGGAAAGGGCACTGGGGTTGATTAGCAATGTCTGTCAAGGGTGTGGGCAGGGGAGCAGCGGCCTGCCTGTCACACGTTGCCCTGCTGGATTATATCCTGCTAGCCCTGAGCTGACGGATGCCTTCCTACCCTGGCAGTCAAGAAGTCAATTTGATTTCCCTGGGGGCCTTAGCCCATCGGTCCTAGAGCTACAGTCTGGGGGCTTCACGGAGGGACTTAGGGGACTGTGACAGCCTTTGAGAACCTGAGTGGATGCTGGTGCATCCACTGGGCATTAGCGGTGATGCCCTGGTGCCCAAGGCTTTCTGCACTTTGGGTTTTAGCCTGAGCCACAGCAGGGAGAATGCTGGGGGTTTTAATAAACCTTTCCAGAGAACAGCTTTTGGAGCTGGTCTGTATTATCATAGAAGAACTGCCCTGGGATCTGAAGACGAGGAGGGCCATTCGGAATCTACTGCACCATTTTCATAAGAAGCCAAATGAAATTCAAGCTCCAGCTGCCTCTGGCTCCCAAACCATGACCTCGGGCTGCTTCTGCATCTCAGCGCTGCAATAATAAATCTTCCTCCGTGAAGCGTGCAGAGGTGCATTTCCCCGACCCGCTGTGGGTGTTGGGAGGCAGCGCAGGTCCTTGCGACATCGAGGGTATATTACGTGTGTCAGAGAAAGGAAGGAACAAGTGTGCAAGTGCGGCACTGGACCTGCTTAGCTGTGCTGACCATATTGGCTAAAAAGAGTTCGTCTCGGAAATTGGTTTTCCGCCTTTGTTTGTCCTACCTTACAGGGCTCAGGAAACGGGAGCTCAGGGTCCTCATCCAGAACACAGGAATCTGGAAGTGGAAATGAACAGCAGAGTAAGAAAGGCAATGGTGTTGGTAATCACAGTGACGTGCCAGGTGCCATGCGCCGGGGGGCTGACCTCGTGCCAGGCTCTGTGCTAAGTGATTCAGGTTAATTTCTGCAACAGGCCCCTCAATGGGTGGTGTTACTAGTCACAGAGGAGGGGATGGAAGTCCAGAGAGGGTACGTGACTTGCCGGGGGTCACACAGTCAGTAAGAGGCAGGGCTGGAATTATTGCCACTGGCTTCTAAAGCCTCTGCTACTAGACGCATCTGTGGTGGAACTGGGCTGCCCTAGCTTTGGTGTGTAAAGCTATAGGGCCAGCCCCGGGTCAGGAGGGAGCTGGAGCCTCTATCCCAGGGGAGGTATGGGTGGGGTCTTCCCAGTTCCTTCCCTTGGTCCCTCTTGGACTCCTAGTCTTGGAACTGGACCCTGAGCCAGGGCTGGGTCTCACCCAGGATGTTTTAGAACTTTCTGGACTGCCAGAACCTTTAGAATGTAGCAAAAAATGATGACACTTTGATCCACTGGCTTGTTGGCATGAGTCTGGACTGCAGCTGGGAACAAATACTTTCTACTAGAGGCCTCCAGGGACAAGGTGAAGGCACCTCAGAGGTCACCCAGGTCAGAGGTCACAACGTCAGATAAGGAAGAAGGCTCCTGGTGGGGTATGATAACCCAGAGCATGCCCCACCTTTCCCCACCCCCCCAGTTTTTGTTTGTTTGCCTTTAAGTATAACCCACATAGAAAAGTGCCCAGAGCGTATGTGAGTATGTGAATGAGTGCCCACGAGTGTATGAATTTACACACACTGGACGCCCGTGTAACCAGCACCCCAGAAGGCCCCTCCCATCTAGGTGTGCATTTCTTGTAAGTGAAATCGTACAGCATGTCCTCTTTGTGTCTGGCCCGTATCACTCAAAATCATGCCTGGGAGATTCACCCACGTTGTTGCCTGTCATGGTAGATGACTCATTCTCATTGCTGTATAGTATTCCTTTGGGTGAGAATACGACATTTTACCCATGCTACTGTTGTTGGGCCTCTGGGTAATTATATACATGCTATGAATGGTCTGAGGCATGTCTTTCCTGAACATGTTTATGCGTTTCTGGTTGGAGCAGAATTGCTGGGTCATTGGGTATGCATATGTTCAGCTTTATTAGATTTGCCACACAGTTTTCCAAGGTGTTGTTCCAATCTACCTTCTACCAGCAATGCATGACAGCTGCAGTTGTTCCACATCCTTGCCAACTTCTTGGTATTCTCCATCTTTTCATTTTAGCTGTTCCAGGGCATGTGTAGTGGGATCACACCACAGCTGCTCTTTGCATTTCCCCGATGGCCAATGAGGTTGAGCCTCTTGTTATATGGTTATTGACCATTTTTCTGGGCCATGGTTCTGGCCCTTTTTTCTCCTGGTATGTTTGTCTTTTTCTTACCAGTTTATAGGCATGTTTTAAATACAAGTCCTTTCACTGCAAATAACTTCTATTCTGTGGATTACCTTTTCCTTCTCTTAGTAGGTTCTTCTGTTGAGTAGATATTCTTACAACAGTCCAATCTATTAATTTTTAAAATTTATGGTTAGTGATTTTTTTTTGCCATATTTAAGACATCTTTGCCTATTCTGAGGTCACAAAGATGTATCCTCTAAATGCTTTATTGCTTTGCCTTTCACATGTAGAGCTGTGATCCACGTGGAGTGTGTTTTTTGTAATTTGTGAGGTATGTTTTTGAGGTGATTTCCTTTCACCATTATACTGTAGGGGTGCCCCTGTTGACTGTGTTGGGTGGGTTGGGGGAGCTTCTGTTTTTGGAATCTCTCTCTGTTCCATTGGTCAGAATGTCTATCCTTGTGCCAATCTCATGCTGTCCTAATTACCACGGCCTCATAATAGGTGCCATCTTGCTCTGTTTCCAAGCCATCTTGCTCTGTTTGTTCTTGGCTCTTTGCTTTTCCATATAAAATTTTACATCAGCTTGTCAATTTCTACCAAAAAGAAACCACTGGCATTTTGGTTGGCATTGCACTGAGTTTAGGTATTAATCAGGGGGAAAGCATATTTACAGTATTGTAGTTTTCCAATCCATGAACATAGTATATTCCTCTATAACCTCATTAATTTCTCTCAATAACATTTTGTATGTTTCAGTGTAAAGGTCTTAGGTGTCTTCATTAGACTTCTTCCGACTTTCAAATTTACAGCTAATTCACAAGAATAAAATAATGGCAATTCTTTTTTCTTTTTTTTTTTTTTTTGCGGTACGCGGGCCTCTCACTGTTGTGGCCTCTCCCATTGCGGAGCACAGGCTCCGGACACGCAGGCTCAGCGGCCATGGCTCACGGGCTCAGCCACTCCGCGGCATGTGGGATCTTCCTGGACTGGGGCACGAACCCGTGTCCCCTGCATCGGCAGGCGGACTCTCAACCACTGCGCCACCAGGGAAGCTCAATAATGGCAATTCTAAACCTTGCCCACCTGCCCTAAAGATACAGCTGTTCTGCCCCAGCTGAGTCGGCCTGTGGGAGAGGGGCCCATCATGGCCAAATGGTCTTCAATTTTGTTTTAAATCTTGGACTTTAAAAACCCTAGACTTTGGTGTGTGTGCAGGAAAGAGGTAGCTGTGCCATAGCAGGCCTGAGACAGCTACCCTTTGAAAGGCCTGCATGCAAGGCGGGCCTTGGACTGGCATCTGGGAACTTGGATCTTGGGAGAGGGTCCACCACTCCCTAATATATAAGAGTGGCTCACTGTGCCCAAATTGTTGGTGCAAACCATGTGGTTTGCACCAACATGTGGGATCTAGTTCCCCGACTAGGGGTTGAACCCGGGCCCCCTGCACAGGGAGCGTGGAGTCGTAACCGCTGGACCACCAGGGAAGTCCCGGGGAATCTGCACTTCTGGCACGTGCTGGGCAGAAGGTGGCTACGTGACCAGCTGCCAGTAAAAGCCCTGGGTGCTGAGTCTCTAAGGAGCTTCCCTGGGGGACAACACTACCAGAGCATCCTGCATGACTCCACTGGGAGAAGACTCTTGGGAGCCCGCACCTGGCTTCCCCTGGATTTTGTCCCATCCGCCTTCCCCTTTGCTGATTTTGCTTTGTGTCCTTTTGCTGTGATAAGTCATAGCAGTGATACAACTATATGCTGAGTCCTGCCAGCCTTGCAGTGAATCGCCAGTCCTGGGGGTGGTCTTGAGGACCCCCCGACCCAGAGGATCAGAGCTTGCTGCTCCTGGGCCAGCGCTGCTTCCAGGAGGGTGTCACTGCTGGGAGAATGTTTGCAATCTAACGCTGTGCGAAACAGAAGTGGGTACAGAGCAGTCTGTACCACACGACATAATTTCGTTTCATAAATAGGATGTCTCAGCATTAAAAAGTAAGGAAATCCTGACTCATGCTACAGCTTGGATGAACCTGGAGGATATTTTGCTACGTGAAACAAGCCAGACACAGAAGGACAAACACCGTATGATTCCACGTGTATGAGGTCCCCAGAGAAATCGAATCCATACAGACAGGAAGTAGAATGGTGGTTGTCAGGGGCTGGGGGAGGGGAAGCTGGGAATTAGTGTTCAATGGGGCAGAGTTACAGTTTCGGGAGATGAAAAGGTCTGGACATGGATGGGGGTGATGGCTGCACAGCAAAGTGAATGGACTTAATGCCCCTGAACTGTGCACTTAAAAATGGTTAGAATGGTAAATTTTGTGCTACGTATAGTTTACCACAGTAAAAAAAAAAAAAAAAAAAAAAAAAGAATACAATAAAATAGGATGTCTCTGTGTTCACACGGTCACAGTCCTGGAAAGGCACAGACCAACCCGCTCATTCATGGCCGTCACCTCCGGGTGAAGGGACTGTGGGAGATAGCTCTCTTTCTGCTTTTCTACTTCCCACTTTTTTTGGGCATGGGATATATATTGCTTTTTTAATGTGAAAAATGTCAAATACAGAAAAGCATGGAGAAAAATAAAAGAAACATTTATGTACATATTACTTTTGTAATTTGGAAAAAAATTCTATTAACAATAAATACGATGAGGGGAAAAAAATATCAATGTCCTCAACCAAACAGAAATATTGGAAAAATAAGGACAACCTACTTGTTTTGCAAAAACACCTCAAGCCATACTCCAATTGGAAAATACTCTGTGGAACGTGCCGGGGCCTCTTCTGAGGAAGCCGTTTCTGGCCGGGCAGTGGCCACCGGAGTCATGACTGGGAGGCCCGCGTGGATTCCTGGCCACCCAGACCTCTGACTCGGAATCCCTAAGGGGCCCGGGTGCCGCACGGTAAAAATTCCAGGTGGTCTGACGGTTCACTGGGCTTGGGAACCCCTGCCTCTAGGTTCCTTGACACTGCGCTTGCAAAGGCCTCCTTCACCTGCTGTGGCTCTATTCCTGTTTGGTTTGGATCCTGATCCGAGTGTGAACTGGGTCCTTAAAGCCTGTCTGTGGCCAGACCCCAGGAAGTGGCGCCGTCACCCCCAGGGAGCCAAGTGGAAAAGATGGAATGTGCTAGAAGAATCCATCACCTCTAACAGCGATGGCCCAAGGTGCTCGCCCGTGGAGGGAAAGCGCCTCACCCCACATTGTCACTGGGATTCTACAGGGAGAGGGCAGGGCTCAGGCAGCCTGTGTGACCTGTCCAAGGTCATCCAGCTAGTGGGTCTGCAGGACGGAGGGGTCCTGCAGCCCCCGACTCCGTAGGCCCTCTGGAAGGGTGCGGTCAGGCTGACATGGAGGGAGCGGGCTGTGTCCCGTGGCCCTTGTCTCTGAGACGGCAGACCCTGGACCGCTTTTCCGAGGACCGCTCTCTCCCAGCCCCAGAACCTCGCTTTAGCTCTTCTCCACCTCCTGGAGAAGCATGTGGGGGCGACAGCAGTGGGGGGACCAGCAGAGGGACAGGCAGGGGCAGGTCCCGTCTCCCCACCCATACCCACTCCCCAACCCTTCGCTCCAGCACAGCTTCGCGGTGGAAGAGGTCTGCTCAGAATTCACAGCTGCTCGGGGGCTCATGAATTATGTACGGGCGCCAGATCCATCTGTCAGCACCCTGTCGGAGAGGAATCAAAGGCCCCGGCGGCTGGCCGACAGCTCTCTCTGTGCGGAGAAGCAGCGACGTGGTTTTCAAGGCCCGCCGAGGGGCCGCCGTGTGAGCCCTTTGCCCGTGCTGGCGGAGCCCTGGGCGCTCTGCTCCCCGCCCCTCTCCAGTGCCCCGTCTGTTTCTCTGCCAGGCGCAGATCTGACAAATGTCTTTAAAGGCAGGGGAGGGGGTAACAACAAAATATCCTGGCCCGTGTGTTTTGAGCGCGTTCCAAGATGCTCCTTGTGAATAACTGATACCAGCGCCAGGTTTGTCATGAGACGGTCACCTCGGGTGGGGATAGTTTCAGACACATCACAAGCTTCCTGTGGAGCTGACGAGACGGCCACTCCCAGCCCACGCCCCCGTCCCAGTGGCGGGTGGTCTGGCTCCTGCACAGGAGGTTCTGAGTTGCTCCGTCCAGGCCTCAACAGCTGGATAAGCGAAGGGCGGGGCAGAGCCAGAGAACGGGAGTGGAGGTGGGTGGGTGGCCACTGGGCACCCCTGCCCTCAGAGAAGCTGGAGATGGACCTGGGGGGGCGATGTATCCGTAACAGATGCCCACAGACCGCGTGGCTCAAGACGACAGAAATGTACCTTCTCACAGTTCAGGAGGCCAGAGTCCAAAGTGTCAGAAGACGGAGGCTCCGAGGGAGAATCTGTTGCTTCCCCTCTCCTAGCGTCTGGAGGCTCCGGCATGCCCCAGCCTTCCTTGGTTTGTGGACACATCACTGCAGTCTCTGCTTCCATCTTCACACGCTGTGTTCTCCTTTGTGTTTCTGTATCTGTGTCTCTCCTTTCTATAAGGACACCTGTCACTGGATTTAGGGCCCACCCTAATTCACGATGATCTCAAGATCCTTACTTTAATTACAGCTGGAAAGACTCTTATTCCAAATAAGGTTGAGCTGAGGTTCCGGGTGGACACGTCTTTGTGGGGGGGGGGGGCGGCCACCATCCAACCCACTTCAGCGGGAGACACAGCAGCACAAGGTACAACAGGGTCAGAGCCGCCTGGGCCAGACGGTTGCCGTGGCCTCCTCCTCTCAGGGCACAGCTGGGCCCCAAGCCCCGCCTGGGACGGAGTCCCAGGACCCCGAAAGGAAACCTCTGGGAGCCGCTGCTGGCCTAGCTCCCCGCGGCAGCCCACCGCGCCCAGGTTCCAGCTGCTCTGGCTGGGACGGGATGTTTTATTACCACTTAGCAGACGAGGGCTGTGAAACTCAGAGGAAGTGACTTTCCCGGAGACCCAGGCCAGGGAGTGGCGGCTGGGTCACGGTCGGCGTCTGGGGACTACCTTCTCTCGTTCTGGGCTGCCCAGCTGTGCTCCGGCCCCTCTGTGCTCCATCGTCTGTGGGGGCATCATTTGTGATGCTGCTTCTACCTGTGCCCATCCCTCAGCCTCGTCTGCCCTCCCTCAGCCACACCCTCCGGGCCAGCCACTGCAGCCACTTTGTGGTCCGTGGTTCTCAACGCTACCGTACATTCAGGTTCCCAACCCTGGAAATTCAGATCGAAGGGAGTGGGGTGTGTGTTTTCCAGGCACACAGCTCATCCTCCAAATAGCCTTGTACTCCTGTCGAGCAGGGGAGCCCTCAGAGCATGGGCGTAGCCCCTCCCCGCTCCCCCAGGGCCTTGCACACAGGAGGTCCTACTGCAGCTGAGAGGGGTCTGGCTCCATGAGCTTCTCGTGGCCCCGTGGTTCGGACACACGTGACAGTCTCCCCTCCTGGATCAGTCAGGGTTATTGGGAGCTAAGCAACAGAAAGTGACTCTGGCTAATATCAGGAAGAATAAAGAAGGATTTGTGAAAGGAAATGGGGCTCCCAGAATCAAAAGCAGCAGTAAACGTCTCACACCCACCAGGACGGCAATGATCAAAAAGCCAGAATACAGCAGGTATGGTGAGGGTGTGGACAGCTACGAACCCTTGTGCGCTGCTGGTGGGAATGTAAAATGGTGCAGCCACTGTGGAGGGGTCCTCAAAAAATTAAACATAGAATTGCCATTTGATCCAGTCCTTCCATCCTGGGTATATTCTCAAAAGAATCGAAAACAGGGACTTGAACAGATGTTTGTACACCCGTGTTCACAGCAGCATTATTCACAACAGCCAAGAGGCGGACACGTAAATGTCCTTTGACGGATGACAGATAAACAAAATGCGGTCCATCCACACAACTCAGTCTTAAAAAGGAAGGAAATCCCAACACAAGCTGCAACGTGGATGAACCTTAAAGACATTATGTAAGTGAAATAAGCCAGACAGAAAAGGACGAATACTGTGTGATTTCACTGATGTGGGGTATCGAGAGGGGCCCAATTCTCAGAGACAGGAAGTAGAATGGTGGGTGCAGGGGCTGCGGGGAGGGGGATGGGGAATTAGTGTTTCATAGGGGCAGAGTTTCCGTTTGGGAAGGTGGAAAGTTCTGTGGATGTATCGTGGTGACGGTTGCACAGCACCATGAATGTACTTAATGCCACTGAACTGTGCCCTTAAAAATGGTTAAAATTGGGCTTCCCTGGTGGTACAGTGTTTAAGAATCCTCCTGCCAATGCAGGGGACACGGGTTCGAGCCCTGGTCTGGGAAGATCCCACATGCCGTGGAGCACCTAAGCCTGTGCGCCACAACTACTGAGCCTGCGCTCTAGAGCCCGTGAGCCACAACTACTGAAGCCCGCGTGCCACAACTACTGAAGCCCACGTGCCACAACTACTGAAGCCCATGTGCCTAGAGCCCGTGCTCTGCAATAAGAGAAGCCACCGCAATGAGAAGCCCACGCGCTGCAATGAATAGTAACCCCTGCTCACTGCAACCAGAGAAAGCCCACACGCAGCAACGAAGACCCAACACAGCCAAAAATAAATAAATAAAATAAAAAATTTAAAAAAACATTAAAAAAATTGTTAAAATGGTAAATCTCATGTTATGTATATTTTGCTACAATAAGAAAAATTAAACTGAAAACTACAAAGCAAAGGTGAAGAAGTCGGTGGCGGAAAGGGCAGGTGGGAGGCAGCTCGGGGGCGAGGGCAACAGGAGCGAGGCCAGGCTCTTCTTGGCTCTGAGGGAGAAGAGGCTCCAGCCGGCGTCCAGCCCTCGGATCACTCAGCTCAGCTCAGGGCTCAGCATCCCAGGGAGCGGGGGTCAGCTGGCTTGGTGAGGGTCTTGTGTCCATCCCTTGTTCAGGGGAAGGGGGCACCTCCAATGACAGCCCTTCCAAGACAGCAGACGTGTGTCTGGCCTGGGTTGGGGGCTCGCAAAGTCACCTCGGAGTGCTGCCTCCGAGTAAGGTGGGACAGATGCTGGGCCTGCAGAAACGAGCAGGGCTGTGCCGGGAGAGGACGAGCAGTGCTTGGAAGCCTGCCGACCACCGCAGAGTCTGAGCCCGGGGACACCAGCTGGGGCTCCAGGGACATGTGCAAGGTCAGCTGCACGAGTTGCCTGGGAGCCGGAGCTGGGTGAGCTGCTGGTTGGACCTCCTATTTGGCCTCCTCTGCCCGCTGTACGGAAACTGAGACACTTCTCCTCTGCTCACTCCGTGAGTGGGAATCGGGAGTTCCAGTCGGATAGACCCGATCTCATCCAACAATCAACCAGTCGCTTTGGGCAAACGAACTTTCCGAGTACCACACGGCCCTACTCCTTCCCAACCTGGCTGCTTGTGGTGCAGGAAATGGGATGGCGGCTGAGGGCAGGGGTCTGTGGGTGCACAGCAGCTCCATCCTCACCACTCTCTGCTGGGAGTGGCTGCCCAGGAGCCCTCAGGACTGAGCACTACTGGTGAGGCTTCAGGTAATGTCCCGGTGGTCCCTCTTGCTTGGGCTCTGGGGTGCTTGCTCTCTGGCTGGCCCGGTGCCCATTCCCAGCCCCTCTGTGTCTCCCCCGTGTGCTCCAAGTGACCCCTGGCCTCTTATCAACCACCACAGCCTCGGCTGCAGGGTCCTCACCGCTTTGCGAGCTGGTCCCACAGACTGTCAGCTGCTTCCAGGCATGTGGGGTTGCTGCAACCCATCCAGGCCATAGGGGAGCTGCAGGGGCCAGGTTTCCCAGGTTGGCTGTGGGCAGCCTGGGAAGTGATCTTCTCCCAGAGTCTCAAATGTGAACTTGGACAGAAACCTCCCTGCTCCCAGTTTTCCTCTGGACCAATGTAGCATCCCTTTGGGCCAAAGTCTGGAGAGGGGGCACGGGGACACATGTGCTCCCCTCCTACCTCTCCTCTGCATTTCTCCACTTCCTGCCCTTCCCTGTCTACCTGGAACTTCCTCTAGTTTGCATGGGCGGGCAGGGCTGGGCTTCAGGCTTCCCACTTCCTCTCCATCAAGAGAACATGCAGGGATGGATTGGTAATGTCTGCCATGCACAAGGCAGTGAGCAGGCAGGTCTGTGTGCTACTCATTTGCCACCTGGGGCTCATCCACTTCAGGCTCTGAGACACGGCTGGCCATGTCTAGCAAATGTTTGGTGGGACCGAGGACCCCTGAGTGAGAAGCTGTCCACTGGGGAGAGGGCGTTGGGTGACTAGTCTGATGGAGCAACAAACCTCAGTGTCCCCTGGTGGAGATACCATTCTGAATTGGACAGTTACTTGAGTTTACCCTAGGCCTACCTCCTCAAAGGTTCACACCCACGTCCAGAGGACAGGGAGGATACGGTTGAAAACTGGAAGATTCCACTGGGATCTCTCTAACAGAATGAAACAAAAAGCGAGGAGATCCTGCTGAGCTTGGAGGGTTAGAAAACTTGGAAAGTCCCACCCCAAAGCTCACCCTGATGACACTTCTCCACCAGGTTTCAGGACTGTCTCCCTTCTGCTGGGAAGACAACGATCATCAATTTCTACATGTTCCTTTGGATGACTCTGCCCTGAGGATGCCCGTTTCAGCATCCTGGCTCCTCCAAGGGAGGACTAAGTGATATTGGTTTCTAGACATGGCGTTCACTCCTGCCAGCAAAGTCATCCATCACTGTGTGCAAACGGCTTGCCTCCTGAAGGCCACATTACGAGAAGATGCCAGTAAGCGTATTTACATTTGCCGTCGCTCCAGCAGGGCAGCCATGCAGGAGCATCTGCTGGGTCTGGACTCTGGTCCACACCGCCACCTGCTTCTCCAGCCCTCTTCATCAGGTTGAGTCCATCTTGGGTAAACAATTGTTGGTGGGTTGCTGGGCATTTTCTTTTCCTTTTAATTTTCTGTATCAGGTTTCAGTAAACCAAGGTGTGCCTGACCCTGTCAAATCATACCAAAACAGGTCTCCCTGCTGCAGGAGGAAAACCATCAGCATAAATTATTGATTAATCTTCATTCAGACTAATCTATCAATGACTGTCTCCGGCTCGGTGGACCTGGGGAGCCCTTAGATATTTCAATGCAAACAACATTTGAAAGCTTCATTTCAAAGGCGTCTGAGACTTATTCAATAGCAGTCAATTGCTTCAGCAGCAGTGGGGGGGCTGCCCCTGAAACGCTGAAGTGCAATCATTCACTTTGGCCCCAGTTCAGCAGTGCCTGTGATGTGTCCTGTCTAGTCAGGGAGTTCCATCTGGTCCCTGCTCTAGGAAGGGGGCAGCTCACGGCTCAGTGGGGGGGGAAGAAGGGGACAAAGATAGACACATGCACAGACCATGCAGATATAATTTGTGAGTGCTATGATAGGGGTATTATGGAGTAATATTGATAATCGCACAGAAACCTATTGTGATCATATGGAGAGCTAATGTTGAAACTGATTTGGGGAAGATATCAGGAATAGCTTTATGCAGATAAATTTGAAAAGTGAATGAAACAGACAAAATATTTTAAAAACACAACTTATCAAAACTATCACAAGAAAAATACCTATCTATTAAAGAAATTAAATCCAAAATTAAAACCCTCTGACAAAGAAATTTCCATATGGCTTCACTGGTGAATTCTACTAAACATTTTTTTTTTTTTTTTTTTTTTTGCGGTACGCGGGCCTCTCACTGTTGTGGCCTCTCCCATTGCGGAGCACAGGCTCCGGACGCGCAGGCCCAGCAGCCATGGCCCATGGGCCCAGCCGCTCCGCGGCATGCGGGATCTTCCCGGACCGGGGCACGAACCCACGTCTCCTGCATCGGCAGGCGGACTCTCAACCACTGCGCCACCAGGGAAGCCCCCTCTACTAAACATTTAAGGAAGAAATAACCCCAGTTTTACACAAAATCTCCCAGGGAGTACAGAAAGAAGGGATACTTCCAAGTCATTTTATGAGGCTTCCATAACCTTAATACTAAATCCTGACAAGGACATTACAATGAAGGAATATTATGGATCAATTATTTTCAAGAAAATAGATGCAAAAATGCTTTACAAAATATTACCACATCAAATAAAACAATATCAAAACCAAGTAGAATTTATTTTAGGAATGCAAGGTTGGCTTAACATTCAAAAATCAATCATAATATAATAAAGGAACAAAATACATGATCATCTTCATTGATGCTAAAAAATTATTTGATGGAATTCGATACCACCCATGAAAAGAAAGCTCTTAGCAAACTAGAAATAGAAGGGGACGTCCTTAACTTGATAAATGATATATATTAAAAATCTACAGCAAACAGCATACTTAATGGTAGATTACAGAAACTTCCACTTCCCCTAACCCCAATCCTGAGACTGGAAGTGAAACAAAGTTTCCCACTACTGTCACTTTTATTCTACATTGTACTGGCAATTCTAACAATGCAGTAAAGCAAGAAAAAAAAATAATATATAAGGAGTGAAGGAAAAAAGTGCACACTTGTCATTAGTTATAGATGATATCACCATATACACTGAAATTCCAACAGAATTTACAACAAACTACCAGAATTCATAAGTGAATTTAGCAAGATTCTGGAAACAATGTCAGAATACTCACTTTCCTTATTCCAGAAACAAACAAAAAAGAAATGAAATGGAAAATAACATTTACAATAAAATAAAAAGTAAATACTGAGGAATCAATCTATGGAAAGACATACAAGACCTGCCACTATACCGAATAAAGCCTGTAGTCTATTTAACGGCATTGTACTGAAGCCCATTTCCTGGTTTGGATATTGTAGTGTAATTATATAAGATGTCACCATTGTGGGAATCTCGGGGGAAGGGTACACAGGACTCTCTCTGCTATTTCTGCAACTTCCTATGAGTCATCATGATTTCAAAATAAAAAGTCTTTAAAAAGTGTACACCCTTTGATTTAGTAAACCTGTTTTTGTGATTCCAGCCTAAGAAAAAATTAAAACGTACTCAAAGGTTTAAAGGATACTATATTTTTGTGCTAGGACTGCCATAACAAAGAACCATAGACTGGGTGGCTTTAATAACACAAACTCATTTTCTCACAGTTCTGGAGGCCAGAAGTCCAAGATCAAGGTGTGGGCAGGATTGGTACCTTCTGAGGCCTCTATCCTTGGCTTGCAGACGGCCACTTCCTTGCTGTGTCCTCACATGGTCCTCCATCAGTCTGTGTTGTTTGTGTCCCAATCTCCTCTTTATAAGGACAGCACTTACACTGAATTTGAGCCCATCCATGTGACCTCATTTTACCCAATTACCTCTTTAAAGGCCCTGTCTCCAAATAGCCACGTGCTGAGGTATTGAGGGTTAGGATTTCAACACGTGAATTTGGGGAGGGGGGGACATAATTCAGCCCACATTATCTTATCCAAGCATTGTCTCTAGTAATGAAAAACTGAAAACAACCTATGTGTCCACTAATGGGGGATTGGTGGAGTGAACTGGGGGGCACGCATGTGATGGAACACTAGGTATTTGAAAAGACAGAAACGTATGCTTATTAATGTTTCAAGACGCTCACAAGATGCTTGTGAGTAAAAGAGCCAGTTACACTATGGCATATAGTAGTATAACCTGATATCTGTTAAGAAAAAAATCTGTATCTATATCTGGAAGGGTTTGCATCCCCACAGTAGCTGTGCTTCTTTCTGAGTGTCGTGCTTATGAGGAATTTTTATTTCTTCCTTGTGATATTTTCTATTTCTTGCCTTTAAAAATAATGATCATGTATTATTTACATAATAACTTTAAAAAAACTTATTAAAAAAGAACTTTATAGCACGTTTTATTGCCCTGGGAATTCACTAGAGAAAATCACGAAGAGAAATTCCAACAACTAACAGTGTTCTTATTTGTAAGCAATAGAACTAGTTTCTAGCTGATTTAAGCAGAACATGGATTCATTAGAAGGGTGCAGGGCTCACAGACTCTCCAGAAGAGGCTGAGGACCCAGCTCAGAGCCCCTGAAGCCAGGAGGGAAGAACCAAAGCCAACAGGATGGGTTAGTGAAGACGCCGCACTGCCGCTGGGCACAAGATGCTGTGGGTGCTCTGACTACCACTGCGCCCGGGGAGCCATCACCTGTCACCAGGACTGATTCCGCAAGGTCCTCACCGCTCGCCTCTGGTCAAGGTCGGGGTGGGTGCCACTGATGGGCTGAGTCTGGGGCACACCCGCCGTGGTCAGCTTTGACAGTGGAAGGGGGAGGCCTCCGCAGACCCAGGAAGGCATTTCAGGTGTTGGTGACCAAACAGAATGGGATCCTCGGCCCTTATGAACCAAGAACAGGGTCAGCAAACTATGGTCCGTGGGCTGAATCCAGCCCAAAGCCTGTTTTTGTATAGCTCGTGAGCTAAGAATTGCTTTACATTTTTCAATACAGTAGTAAAAAAACAATTAAAAGAAAAATAGTATTTCTGGACATGTGACAATGTAATGAAGTGTAATTTCAGTGTCTATAAAGTTTTATTGGCACACAGCCACATCACATATTGTCCATGGTTGCTTTTGCAAGATGATGGCAACTTCAACAGGGATGAGCAAAGCTGTAAATATTTACGATCAGGCTCTTTACAGAAAGTTTGCTGACCCCTGACCCAGAATGATGATTGCCTCCAGCCACAACCATACCCTGTTCGCTGTTCTCATTAGTAAGGACCAAGGGATCCTTTGGGGCTCGAGGTAAGGATGTAAGGCAGGATGTAAGACGGCTTCTCAGAGACGGGAGCCGGGTCCTCACGCTGAGCTGCTCTGAGCATGTCTCAGGTGTGTCTCCTGGTCTCTGCTTCTCAGCCTGCATCTCATCAGAGCTCCTGCTACCCACCTGCTTCTTTACTGTCTTCTCTAGAGCTTTTCTCTGTAGCTCTGGGTTTTTGCTTTCTCGCAGTTTCTGATTCCTCATCGTCCCAGCGTGCTCCTGGCCCTTTCCAGGCCCTCGCTCCACCTCATGACCCTCTCTCCCTGCGTCATTCTCAGTTCGGCTCTCTGGTTGGTCCAGCCTATCTAGGCAAATCTTCTTACACCAGGTCCCGTTGTGGGCCAGTGACCAGTAAGGGCCCAGCCACTCTTGGTCCCCTCAGCATGGCTGGGGACCTACAGCTGCCCACGCACAGGGATATGTTTCCCTTTGAAGATGCTGGGGGGGTTGGCAGATAACCACCATGTCCAAGGAAACCACAGAGTGATGCAGACCAGCGATGCAAATCCTGCATATATTGCGATGCATTCAGAGGCATGGAGGAGGGCCGTGCAGGGCTGTTGAGTGTGCCAGGTACCCTTTCCATGTACTGGGCCATTTACTCCTCATATAACCTTGAGAGGGAGACCAGTGGGCTGGCCAAGCCTGTCTCCTTTTCCTCCCAGGCACATAGCTGGACGACATTTCCTAGATTCCTTTGCAGTTTGGTGGAACCATGTGCTGAATTCAGGCCATGGAACATGCGTGGAAGTGATAGATGCCACTTCCAGGGCTGGCTCATAAAATCCTCCTGTGTCAACTCCCTGCTTTCTCTTTGCCAGGATCTGCCAGCTGGACGTTGACACCAGGGCAACCTTGGAAGCTACGTGTAGAAAATGACAGAGTGCCTTTAAGCCTGGGTCCCTGAGTCACTGTATGGAGCAGAGACCCTCCTGGTCTGGGTCCCTGAGTCACTGTTTGGAACAGAGCTCTTCCTGGCTGCTGACTGCACTTTTCACGAATGTAGTAGATTAAAGATGGTCACACATTCTGTGAACTTTTCCCATTGAAAGGAGGGGTCTATATTCCCTCCCCTGAAATGAGTGGGCCTGCTAACTGCTTCAACCAACAGAATACAGTGGAAATGATACCATGTCTATTTCTGGCTCCAATCCTGTTTCTTGGAGCACAGGCTCTCGGGGCTGAGCTGCTGTGTGAAGAGGGTCTACTCTGCTGGAGAGACCACAGGGAGAGGGAGAGGACCAGTAGAGGTCAGGCTTCTGGCGTCTATGCCAAGGCACCAGATGGCTGGCAAGTGAAGCCACCTTGAACCCTCCAGACAAGCTCAGCCACCAGTGATCTCAGTCAATGCCACACAGAACACAAACTCACCCAGCCAAGCTTTGGCTGAATCCCTGGCCCCTGAAATCATGAGATTTAAGCCACAGTTTTCAAAGTAGTTTTTTTTTTTTAAATAAAGTGGTAGATAACTAGAACTATGAATGAGAAATAAATTTCTATTATGTTATATCATTGACATTTTGGGGTTTGTGCAGGTGCTGGTGTTCCCTTAACTAATTTGGGAGACGCTATTATTAGGCCCACATTCCAGGTGAGGCACAGGATGTCCTGCCCAAGCTGATGGATAGGTAGTAAGTGGCACAGCGAGGAAGTGGCTCCGGACCGGCTGATCTGGGCTGGCTCAGTTGGCTGACTCTGCTCCTGGTTGATCTGGCTGGGCTTGGCTGCTGGGTAGATCCAGGTCTGCTCTATCCGTGTTCATTCTGGGGCAGCTCTTTGCAAGGTGCATCACCCGAGCGCAAGAGGCAAGCCCTGCTGTGCAAGCACAACGCTAGCCAGTGCTTGTGGTGAATCTGCTTATCTTCACGGGCCCAAGCCAGTCCCAAGGCCACGCCCAGGGTCAAGGGGTGGAGGAAGTGCACTTCGCCCACTGGGAGGCCACAGCAAGGGGTGAGGACACACTGCTGTAGGGAGGGGAGGAATCGGGACCAATAATTCAATGCATCCCAGGAGGCTGAAGTCTGGCTGGACGGGAAGACGAGGAGGAGGCGACTTTAGGCTAAAGGAAAAACCGCCTGGAGCTCCTATAGTATTAATACTTTAGTCCTTGTGTGACAGCCTCAGCCCATCTTGGGTATTTTGTCCTCTGTCCACATTTTGACATTGAGAGTTCTTGTCCCCTGGGGGAGGTGAGCTGTGGGTCCTCTACCCAGTCCCTGGGGGCTCTGGACCACCCTTCTTCCCAAGCCCCTGGGCCGGGCAGCCCTCTTCTCCCCCTCGGATTGTTCTGTCCCCCTGGCAGGTGTGGGCAGCCTTTGGTCACCGAAGATTTCCTGTCCTGCCAGACTGACCCTCCCCATCGCAGGCCCACTGGCCTGGGGTCAGATGAATGGTGCCCCCCCCCGCCCCCCGCCCTCTCCCTGCACAGAGCAGAATCGATACAAACTATCCACGCAGCTGGCAGACTTGTCAGAGGGAGCCTGGTGAGAAACTCGGGCTCCACTGGGAGAGGCAGGCCTTAAAGACAAAGGTATTTTCAGCCAGAAATTTTATGGGAAGAAAGGCTGTGTCAGGCCTGAGAGGGCCTGTTGTCCATCGCGGCCGAGGCTCCTCTGGAAAGAGGGGAGAAGCCCCACGCAGGCTTGAAGAGCCCCTGCTGCTGGGGGTGGTGTCCCCTCCCAGAGCTTCTGAAGACCATGCGAAAGTGCTTGGTGACTAAGGGATTCGCAATTCCCGACCTCCAGCTTTCCAAAGTGTGAGAGTGAACCTTTCTGCTCAATAGCTGTGTTTTCTCTTTAGTGGGAGATGCTCCAAAGTGTCTGGGGCCCTTCTCTCATCCCAGCGTTGTAGAATCTTCTGGGTCGTGGCCCCCTTTGATGGAGGCTGTAGACCTTCCCCCCAGTCTCGTGCAAGTTTGCCAATGAAGTCAACTTGTCTGTCATGGGGCCCTGGAGCTGGGAGAGACCCCTGGGGTCCATGGATCCCTGATTCAGATGGCCTCCCTACTCTACGGGGCACTGGACACGGGGCTTCCCTGCTACCCTACCTCTCTCCTAGGGTAGGGAGAAGGCAGGGCTTTTTGAATTCCAGCTGTGGGACTTGGCCTCTGGTAGGAGGTGCTGGATGAGCCAGGCTCTCGGTGATGGCAGCTCCTGTCCCAGTTTTCTGGACCAGCCTGCAGGTTTCCCACAGATGCTCACAACCCCAGCGCCTCTTGCTCAAAATCCACCTGTCCTTCCAGGCTCATTTCAAACGCCACCACCCCCAGGAAGCCCTCCTTGATACCCAGGACCCTCTTCTCAATTTCCCGTAGCCTTTGTCTGTTCTTTCCTGAGGGCCTTGTGACCCCCACTGGACTGCATGCATCCGGAGGGAAGGGCCCGAGCCCCAGAAGTGGCAAAGCTTTGGTGCACACAGCTCTGGGGTGAAACCCTACCTCCTCTACCTTATAGCTTGTGACCTGGGGCAAGTCCCTTATCTGCTGATGGGCAGTGAGACTGTGGGCAGGGGGAAGGTTCCCCTAGAGAGGGAAGGGGGAAGCTGGTGGGCAGCCGAGCCTGGGATCCTGCCCTGACCCAGGCTGGAGCTGAGCTTGGGGAGGAAGGACAGGTACAGCTTTGGGGTGCCTGTCCCCCACTTCTAGTTCCCCATGGATGGCGCTTCTGGTGATGACACCTCACTGGAAGTTGTCAGGCCCCGGTGACTCTGTGTCTCATTTCCTTCGCACCCTCGACCTGCGACCTCAGATCTGGAATTTCGCTTCCTATTGCCCCCACTTTTTCTCCTTTAAGAAAATGGTGCGTCCACACATCTCAAAAGCCTGGGCCCTCTGGCTGTTTGGGGTGGAGCCAGTCCTGAACTCACTGGAGCACTGTCCCAGCTCACTGCGTAAAATGAGGCTGGTTTTGCCAAGGACAGACCTACCCTTTTCTTTCCCTCTGAAGGATGTTTCATTTTCAGCCTGGAAACCAACCATGGGGCTGGGCTAAGAATCCAAGTGCTTTGCTTTAAACTGATCCCAAATTACTGTCATGGCCACGACCAACAGTAACAACAGAACAACAGCGGCAGCTGACTTTTATCTAACATGTTTGTTGAATCTGCACAAAATCGAGGTATCATTCCGGTCAAGGAGGCCTCTGACTGTGCTTGTTTGCCTCTCTCAAGAGGGAACTCACTACCGCGAGCCGCTGAGCTTAGAGGATTCCAGGTGCGTGCGCCCAGTGCCTTCCGGGGGTGCTGGCAGACGCTGCAACGCTTTTGCTTTCAGACAGCAGGGCTCCTGGTTGCAAGAGCCTAAATGGACTTTGGCATCTCATACAGGAAGGCATGGGAATGGAGGGATGTCGGAAGCTTCCAGAATCAATGAGAACGGCAGGAGCCGAGGCTGGCGGCGCGGCCGGAACCACAGCTGGGCAGGCGGCTGCTGCTGCGCCACCCGGGCTGGCACCAAGGCCACCGGGTGGGCCCTGAACTCTCCCTGAATCTCCGCTCCGTTCTCCCAGAATCTGAAGCCTCCAGCTGGTTGAGCCAGGCCCACGCCTGGCCCAGCTGTTAGTGGGGCGGGAGGTGGGGAAGAGGGGGCGGGAGGTGACAGGAAGAGCCGGTGTCCTTCTAGTATCACACGCTGAGAACCCCGAGCAGGATGGGTGAACTTGGGCTCCCAGGCAACTACTGGGCTCACCACAGCCCAGGCCAGAGGGGCAAGTCGGACCAAGTTTTACGTGACACCCGTCTCCCCAGACACAGCCTCCTTCCATCACTAGAACAATACACACGCTGAAATAAGCAGCGGGTTATCTGGAGGGGCAGGAGAAGAGCCTGTCAATGTGCTGCCTGCCCCCTCTGCCCTGGGGGTTTCGTCTCAGGATCGTTTCTCATGGTTTTGGCCTCATGTTTCCCAGTGGTCGCAGCAAACCCCACATCTTGGTACCAAGGAGGGCCTGAATGACTGCCTTTCGCTCCTTCTCAAGGTCTGGAACCAAGAGAGAAGATAAAGACCCATGTGCCATCTTCTGTCCTAGAAGTCACCCTGGCAGGGAGGAGCCAGGATCCCAGCTTCACTGTCGAATGAAGCCGTGGCACAGGAAGAAAGGTGGAATCACCGGCTGGCCAACCTGTGGAAAGGGAAACCCAGAACACAATAACCCCTTTCCCAGGAGGGAGCCAGGCGGCCAGACAGAGCATGGTTTCTGCTCCTTAGGATGAGGGACGGCCAGTCGCCTCAATTTCATCTTTCAAGTCCTACCACTCAGCCTAAGAGGCAGTGCGATGATGGTTATGAACTTGGGCCCTGCAGCCAGGAAGGTGTCGGGCAGCATGCGAGCTGTGTGACCTTGGGCAAGTGACTTAACCTCTCTGAGCCTGCTGCCCCATCTGCAAAAGCACCTCAGGGTTCTGTTCTGATGGCGAAGTTGGATCACGCAGACAAAGGGCCTGTGGCGGACATGGAAAGGCGCTGCCCGTGTCATCTTCAGGAAGGACCTGCTGCCCAGCCGCTGCAGTGTGGTCACCAGAAGGGCCCGGCTCTCAGCTCCTTCAGAGGGGCCTGGGCTGCAGAGACCTGCCTCTCCACCCCAGGCTGTGTTCTTGGGGACAGTCGGCATCCAGTGACTGAGAGAGGCAGGCGTATAGGTCTGGCTGTTTGGGACCAGCGTGGGACCCTTGGAAAGACAGTGCTCGTCTGAGCTCCCCCCAGGCTGGCTGAGTCCTCACAGGGCCAGTGTCACCATTCCGCCACTCCCTCCGCCCAGTCCTGCTTCTGCTCTCTCCCCTTCGCAGGTGCTGATTGCTAATAAACATCTTGCATCCATCTCAGATCCTGCTTCCAGAACCCAAGCCACAGTCGGGCTTTGCACCACGCTAGGCACACGGCGAGCCTCCCTGAGTGTCCTATTGGTCCTGTTACATCATCACCACCACCACCATCACCATCACCCTCATAATCATGCCTATCCCAATCCAAATATCAGGTTGGAAGACAAGCAGATAAGTTCAAAATTGGGTGGAAATGAAAAACCAGTGGCCAAAACAAAGTGAAATGTCCAAAGAGCAGGCAAAAAGTCCTGTGTGGGAGAGGGGCTTGGAGCACCTGCCCTCCAAGTGGCTGAGACTCTTAAAGGCCCAGGAGCCGGAATTTAGAAATGCATGTAAATCGAGGTAAGAAAAAGAAAATCCAAGAAGTGATTTAAACAGGGGGTGCTGTCATTGGTCACGTGTGTGGCTTCTGATGTTTTAACTTGGGGTGCTGGCCACGTCTGCAGACCGAGCTGTTCTAAGCCCAAATGCCAGCCGCTTGCTGGCACCCTTGCCTGTGTCACCGCCCATCCAAGTTCATGGGTGGCAGGTGACAATGTCTCATACTCCTCGGCATGTACAACTGCATGAATCAGGGCTTGGGGGAGTCGGAACTTGGACTAGAATATCTTGGTATTTAATAACAGCGAGAAAGGATGTGGATGGGGAAATCAAAGGACTTTGCCGCTAAATGCCTTAAAAAGCTATTTTAAGTGGGGCTGAGGTTTTAAGTAAATTCCACTCAGTCCTCCCATTAACCCCTTGAAATCGGTTGTGAAGGATTTTGCTTGGTGACGGTCAGAGAACCATCCGTGGAGCTGGAAGGCAGCGACGGCTCCGGCTGCACCTGGGGGAGAATTAGCTCAAGGCGGAGATGCTGGCCCCCTTGGGCCTCTCCAGGGAGCTGGGCAGCACCTGCTTGGGTCCACACTGACCACATCACTCAAGGCCACGCTTAGGAACAAACTCTTTGTCCCTGCCTGAATCCCTCCACAGCTGGCACCAGTCACCCACCAGAGGAGCAAAGGGACAAATGGGGGATTTTACAGGGTGGACACTCAGGCTAGAGTGAGAGGCGAACTCAGGGCTTCCTCATTCAGTCAGTAAGTCTCCGGATGAGGTGCTGGGACACACAGGGACTCAGTCCCTGCCTTTCACTCCAGGGGGACACAGGACACTGCTGTGAGGTCCTGCACGAGGTGGGTTGGGGTGTGGCATATATGCATTTTTCTGAGCCACTCGAAGGTAAGCTGAAGACATTCTAACCTGCTCCCCTCAATACATCAGACTGTGTCTCCTAAGAACAGGATATATTCCATCATCAGCCCCCAGAAAACGGACGCTGATGCCATGTGATCTGCTGTGCAATCCCCGCTCTGATTTCTCCAGCACCTGTGACCACATCTCAGGCCGCCCTGCCCAGCACCTGAGTATTGACTGCTCCCTTCCTTCACTCCACAAACATTTACTGAGCGTTACTATTTGCCAGGCCCTGTTCTAGGTGCAGGCGATGCAGAGTGAACAAGAGGATCCAGGTCCCTGCCCCTGGGGTGGGGGCACCCGCCAGTCGGGAGAGAAAGTCAGCAGGAAGTGAGCAGAGAGCAATTCTGGGGATTGACACACGGGCAGTGAAGCACGTAAGCTGAGTGACAGGTTTGGAGGTGACTTCTGGGCTGGGATGTGGATGACAGGCAGGGACAGCCATGCCACTTTGTCTCGGGGCTCCAGACCGCTCATTCATTCATTCACTCACTCACTGTCTAGGGAGCGAAGGCACCCCCGGTGCCCAGCGCTGCCGCAGGAGCTAGGGACGAGGGAGGTGTTTTCTCCCATGCCTGACCCGGGTCTGGGAGGGCAGATCACTTGGCTCTTAGCTCGCAGGTCTCCAGGTGGAAAGGAGGTGAACTCCAGGAGCTGCACTTAAGGAACTATTGTGAGGAGCTCCCTCCTACCTGGATGACGAGACCAGGACTGGGAGCCAATGCTGTGGCGGGCTGAGACTTTTGTGTAGGGGGGAGCATGTCTGCATGTCCACTTGTGTCCAGAGGGTACAGTGTGATAATTTGAATATGTCCACAGAGTGTGTGGCATGTCCTCCGATGCTGGAGCCTAATTCCGCTTCCCTTAGTGACTCGCTTCTAACAAAGAGAAAACAAGCGGAGGAGATGGCACGGGAGGCTAGGTCATAAGAGGCACTGCGGGTTCCTGCTTGCTCTCTCTCTCTGTCCCTTGCTCTGCGGTGGCTTGCCACCATGCAGGCAGCACCCTTAAGAAGCCCTGTGGAGGTGCCCCTCTGGCAAGGAACTGGGGCCCGAGTGGCATCTAAATCGAGGACGTGGTTTCTTTTAAGTTCATCTTCTTGATTATCCAAAACACCCACAAAACAAGGGCAGGGCCAGATAGAGGCTAGTGGTGGGCAGGATGTGGAGAAATCCTCTGCTAGTGGCGAAATGTAAGCGAGGAACACGGTACCAGGTGAGGAAGGGAAGCGAGGACCTGGAGTTGGAAAATCAGTGGTCTGCTGTTGCTTGAAGGCTTAATCAGCTGATCGATACCATTTACAGGGCAGAGGGAGCTGCAGGAGTAGTGAGTCGACACGAAAAATGCACGAGGGGCCAGGGGCCTGGGAGGAGAGAATGAGAGACCCAGCCTGTTCTATTTGCCCAACACGGAGAGGAGGAGACGGGGCGCCACGGGGGTGCTGCAAATCAGAGCACGTGTGTGCGGCCACTGCTCTTCACGAGGCCAAAACATGCTAATTAAGTGGCTTTTCTTAACTAAAGATGGATTCAATAACCTTTAGCAGTGTTAGACACCAGCAGAAACCAAACTCGTGTGGGTCTCCAAAGAGGCAACAGGGGTGTTAACGATCTTGAGAAAGGCAGCCAACGTGCCACAGGAGAAGGAGAGCTCTCAGCACTGGCAGGGCCTTGGGTGTGGGTGTCGCTGTGACAAACACCACATTCAGGAACAAAAAACGGCAATGGGGGCTTCCCTGGTGGCGCAGTGGTTGGGAGTCCGCCTGCCGATGCAGGGGACGCGGGCTCGTGCCCCGGTCCGGGAAGATCCCACGTGCCGCGGAGCGGCTGGGCCCGTGAGCCATGGCCGCCGGGCCTGCGCGTCCGGAGCCCGTGCTCCGCAGCGGGAGAGGCCGCAGCAGTGAGAGGCCCGCGTACCCCCCCAAAACAAAAACAAAAACTCCCCAGTAAGGTGAGAGAGAAAGAGGAAAACAGGCTCCTACTGAGGATTGTTTTAAAAACCCAACTTCACCAGTTGTCCTTGTGCCCATTAGGATCAAACTCAGCCGTAAGTGAAAGTACATCCAGAACAAGGGTGCCTTAAACAAGACATTCTAGTCTCTTCTCCTACATAAAAGAAGAGCAGGGGTGGATGTCAAAGTTACCAGAGAGCCAGGCTCCTTCTATCCTGCTGCTGTGGTGTCCTCAGCACGTGGCTCCTGCCTCAGGGTCCAGCTCGGCTGCCTGAGGCCAGCCGTCATGTCCACACTTCCACCATCAGGAAGAAAGAAGGGGCAGAAAAGGCCTCCCTCCCCTCGTCCCCCACTGAAGAACCCCCTCCAGCAGCTGGACATCATCTGAGTCACATCTCAATGGCTATTTAACTGTAAAGGAGCTGGGATATGAAGTCTTTATTCCAGGCTCAAATTGGGAGCCTTATTAGGAAGGGAAGAATGGAAGTGTGGCTACTGGGGAAGGCAAACAGCAGACTCTGGCCATGTCCTGAAGTCAGAATACATTCAGCCCGAATCAAAACGATGTCTCGCGTCAAAGCAAGACATTGACCTTGAGTGCAATGCAAGAGAAGGGGAGATCGACAAAGGCGGAGCATAAGCCCCCCCCCCCCGCCCCCGCCGGAAGGGGGAAAATGTAATGCGACAGAATGTTAAAAGGACGCAGAATTAGTCATGTAAACCCTGACATTTAAGTCATGATGCTATTCATGCTGTATAGTACAGAAAAGGTAAACGTTATCCAGACAGAAAACAAAGCCTACCTGACCATATCCACGTATTCAGCTCTCCACCTGGCCCTCAGCACCCGATATTTTAGTCCCACTTAAGGCATGGCAAGGTCCTCAGTCTGGACCCCGGGCTTCATGGCATGAGAAAGATCTGCAGTTAATCTTCTTGATCCGCACAGTTAACCATGAAACAAGGCCATGAAAAAAGAAAATCCTAGGTTCCTAATATATACCTACTAACGTGCTTACAATCTATCAGAGTAACAGTCAGACACTGACCAAAGATGCCCACGAACAAATAGAATGTTTCCCACGCGGTCAAGGCCAAGAAAGCCAGTAAGGGGGCGTGTTAGGACCGGATTTGGCTGTGAGGGCTGGAAGACACGTGTAACTGTGGCTGAAACAGACGTTGACTTCTCTCTCTCGACCTCTAGGGCCGGGGGTGGCAGAGGGCTGGCATGGAGCCCTGCAGTGCATCTGTCCTAACTTGCTCTGCACAGCAGCCTCCTTGGTCCCAGAGGGCGGCTCCCCCTCCCATAGCATGAACGGGAACCAGAAGGGCGGCCCCCATTCTGGTTCTTAAACAAGTTCACACATTCTTGGCACACCTCTTATCTAGAGGTGGGGATTAAGGAGGCCACCGGTGAGGGCTGAAAGGGGAGTGAGGAGAGTTCCTTGTCAGTTCCTTGTCAGGCAGTGGCGGGCAGTTGGGCAACACTGTCCCTGTGGATCAAGTGCAAGCCGGGAAACCTGCCCAATGGACTCAACCATCCTCTTAAGGATACTTCCAGGCTCCCTGTTAAAGAAGCTGCCTTGCTTCTAAGGCGCTAAAAGGAAACTTCTCAGTTTTTAAACTTAAAGGAAATATAAAGGAGCCATAACTAGCTGGGTTTGAAAATAAAACTGTTTCTCATTCCTAGCCTCTCCAGATGGCAGGGGCGGGGGTCAAAAAAAAAAAAAGAAAAATCTCAAATTAAAAAATGGCCTCTGGGCAAAGATCAAACCAGGAAAGGCTTGTGCAATACCTCGGAGACACCTAGAGCAGGGCCGCACACACAGTGCCAGTCTCCAATTTACTGCCTTTCAGCTGCAAATTTACCCTTTGTTGCCTGATCTATACAATGGATCTGGGCCCTTGGAATACTTCTTCTTTGCCTGCTGGCCCTATGTTAGGCACTGACCGCACACACTGCAGCAAGAGGGATCT
>NW_021703782.1:108742903-108804631 GCF_005190385.1 Monodon monoceros
CGCCGGCCAGGGGGGCCCCCCCCCCACTCCCCCCCCCCGCCCAGGCTGTACAGGAGTGAGCTAGGTTCCTGCAGGGGGCCCTCCAGCTCCTGGTTCCAGCAGCTTCTCAACCCTCTCTGTTCAAGTTCCATGGAAACCAGTGGTACTTTTCTCTTAGCACCCCAGCAAGACATAATTGTGTGTCTTTGGTGGGGTTAGAGCACGTGCCCACCCCTGAACCAATCACAGTAGGACTGTGTGTGTTGGGTGAATCTGATACTAAGATTGGCCAGGACTTCCTTCCCCTGGAGTGGGGGTGGGGAAGGGCAGACTGATGAGAGACAATCTAATTGAAGCACATGGACTGATGGGAGGCGTCAGGGGTTGGTTCCCCAGAGGCAAGGCGAGCTCCCGTTTTATCCCAAGAAGGGTGACACCACCATGGTGTCTGGATTCTTGTGGTCACGTGCTCCCCACGCACAAATGCGGCTCGTGGTAGGACAGCATCCCTGACATGCACTTGGCTGCCTGGGGCACTCAGTCATCAGGCTGTGGCTCCTGAGAACCCACAGCCTCTACGCAGTGAGGTGCTGAGCCTGGAAATGCTCAGGCCCAGGTACAAGGTTCAGCAATGAAACACCTTCACTGTGGGCAACCGAACTAGACTCATCTTATCCCACTTGCCTCACATCATGGGTATGTATATCCTGAGAAAGGAGGCAGCTGTAGGGCCGCCCTTGTCCCTTGTCACCTTCAGCCCTTCCCCTGCAGTCCAGGTACGGCACTCCCCGACCTGAGCAGATGGCCTGGCCTGGCGTCCCTCACCGAGGCTGAAGACAGGCTAAACAGTGTCACAATTCACCCATTTACACGTTGTCCAGGCCCCTGTGTGTCAGGCCCACGGCTAGGACTGGCTCACACAGTATTCAGTGTCTCCTGCTGGTATGATCTCCTAAACATCCTTCGGCTATGGCCCCTAAGTTTTAAAAAGTTTTATAACTACCTGCCTGCTTCCTAATTAGATCCCTACTCTTTCATGCTCAGAAGTTTTCTTGAACTTTGCTGGTTTGCAAACTAATGGAAAGGAACAGGTAGGAGAGCAAATTAACTATGGCCTTTTGGCGATCATTAATATGACCAACTACCCTTTGGAAATGAAAGGCCAGTGTGTATTAGCTTTAGGGGCATCGAGTGCAAAGTCAAATATCAAAAGGCCACGGCAAGAAAGGGACTCGATTCTAATCAAGGCAGGGAGATGCGGCCCGTTTCACAGAAATGCAGATAGGCTTGGGAAACGGGGCGGTGTCCCGAGACCCTGACGTCCTCTTCTGAGCACTTCCGCTTTCCAAATGGCATTTGAAATCTCTTGTACTTAAAAGATGATCTTGATGCACAGCTGAGGCTGCTTCACAGAGGGGAAGCCCTCCCTTGGGGTTGCCGCCTACCCTCTGAATTCCTTGCTCTGAATATTTTCTTCAGAGCAAGCAAAGAGAGACCAAGGCCATGGCAGAAGATGGAACAGGTCCACCTGGGTGACCACTGCCCCAGAACAAACTCACTGTGCCTGCAATGGATGTCACTGACAAAGCTGTCTTCACTGTCGGGCCCTTCCTCGTTTGCCATGTGAACTGCATCCCTGGCGCCTAGCACCTGCACACAGTAGGTGCACAATACATATTTCGTGTGATCACTCACAGGACTTCCGCACTGGATGGCCAGAGTCACTGGCCCAATTCACAGATGAAGTACCCACACTCAGAGGGATCGAGTGGCGGCCCGCGGTCACCTGCTTAGGAGCAGAGAAGACACCTGAGCCTGGCTTTCTTACTCCTTTCCACTTTCGGGAAATATTTCTTAAGCACCTACTGTGTGCAAGGGGACAGGGCAGTGCCCTAGACAGACACGGTTCCTTCTTCATGGAGCGGACCCTCTTGTAGGGGGCGTGGACAAGATAAACAACTAATGTCCAGTGCGGTGGGCACTCTGAACAGCAGAGGAAAGGGGCAGGGAGGCATGGAATGCCCACGCTTTTAGTGAACGGCTAGGAAGGCCTGTCTGATAAGGTTGCTCCTCCTGGGAGAACGAGAGAACAGCCTGAGCCGGCACTCTGTGTGCCCCCTTCTAACTGAAGTGAAAGGTGACTCGGACTCAAGCTCAGGTAGCAACAGGAGAAACAGTAACCTCTACCATCTAAAAAGAACTTACTGTCTGTGGCATTGTTTCCAGTGTATCTGTTTGATGTGTGGGGTAAATGACGCTAACAGCTATTATAAAAAGAACACCCCAAATCTCAGTGATGTAACACAATAAAAGCTTTAGAAGTTTACTTCTCTCACACAAAATCCACCGCAGAAGCTCCTGGCTGGGTGGCTCGCTGGGGCAGCTCGCCTCCAGGCAGTGACTCAGGGATTCAGAATCCTTCCATCATCTAACCCTACTGTTGTCACGTGTCACTGCTGATGGTGCCTCAGAAAAGGAAGAGAGAGCATGGGAAACGCGCGTCTCCTTTTAGCTGCCTCTTCTGTTCATGTTCCACGGCCCCACTTAGATGCGAGGGGCCCAGGAAATTGTCTGGCTGGGTGTTTAAGAAGAGGAAGTAGGTTGGGTGCACATATGATTAATAACTGGAAAAATAAAAAAAGAGCAAACCGTGGGGCTTTCTGGAGGCAGGATGTCTGCGCAGAGAACAACCCAGAGGCCAGGAGGCGGGAACATGTGGCGCTTCCTGAAAAGGATTCCACGTTGAAGGCTCTTTCCACGTCCCAGCCCGGTGCCCGTCCCCCTGCCATGTTTGAGGATGGTGTCCTCCCAGAGGAAGGTGACAGCAAGCATGAGGCGGGGGTGATGACAACCCCTGTCCTGAGTGTGGGCCCCCAGGAGCCTGTGGGGGAGGGACCCTAACCCTAACTCTGGGCGTCCTTGGGCACGTGGGGTCCTGCCTGGAAGGGATGGGTGCTGAGTGCATCACGGGAAAGGGGGGGGCGATCTGCTGAGGCAGACAGCTCTTGCACCCGGCACATCTCTGTGCCCCCTCCATCCCCTTCCCACAACAGAGCCATCAGTGTGCGGTCTGGGTGGCTCGGCAGTCTGGAGGGTGGCAGCTGTGATGGGGGTGGGCGTCACCCCCAGGAAGCTCTCCCATATTCACCTAGCAACCTCACACAGGCCTGGTTAAGTGTTAGGGACTCGGCCCCCAGCTGCCCATCTGACAGCAGGATGCTGCCCGACTGCCATCCCATGACAGGGAGGGCGAAAACCCCTGATATTAGATCACTCCTGGCACAGGGGCTGCATCAGAGCACTGCTCTCTGGGGCCCAGGCCGAGCGGTAGAACCAAGTCTGTCACTGCCAACGCTTTCTTTTTTTTTTTTTTTTTTTGCGGTACGCGGGCCTCACACTCTTGTGGCCTCTCCCGTTGCGGAGCACAGGCTCCGGACGCGCAGGCTCAGCGGCCATGGCTCACGGGCCCAGCCGCTCCGCGGCACGTGGGATCTTCCCGGACCGGGGCACAAACCCGTGTGCCCTGCATCGGCAGGCGGACTCTCAACCACTGCGCCACCAGGGAAGCCCCAACGCTTTCTTTTAATACGCTGTGCTGTGGCGGGATCTATTTCATCTTGACACTGCAGTTCAAGTGTTTTCCCGAGAAGAGTTTTGGGGAAGCAGAAATCACGTTGACTGAGGGAGTTCCGTTCTGGTCCTCACGCTGTCACTGACCTGCTGGGTGAGTGAGGAAGAGGGTTGCAGGCATTGGATGCCCTGAGTGACTGTCTAATAGACAGGCTGAACGAGAAGGCAGCTAAGGTCCCTGCTGGGAGAGGGGGAGAGACAGAGACAGAGGCAGAGACAGAGAGAGGTGGAAGGGTGGGGGGGGACCTCCAGAGAGAGAGAGAGAGAGAGAGAGAGAGAGAGGGAGAGAGAGGGAGGGAGGGGGGAGGGGGGGGGAGGGGGGAGGGAAGGGCGAGCAACAATGATCACTACAGCAAAACAACCATCTGAAACCCAGCAGGTTAGACTCAGCACCGAAAGCACAACCCATGATCAAAAAATCTGATAAATTGGACCTCGTCAAAACTGAATATATCTGCTTTGCAAAAGACCCCATTAAGAGGATGAAAAGACAAGTGACAGTTGGGAGAAAATATGTGCAAATCACATGCCTGCCAAGGATTCATATGTAGAATATATAAAGAACTCTCAAAGCTCAGCATTTAAAAACAATCTAATTAGAAAATGTGCAAAAGACATGCACAGACAGTTCACCTAAGACAATACCCAGATGGTAAAGAAGCACATGAAAAGTTGCTCAACATCATTAGCTACTGGAGGAATGCAAGTAAAAAACACAACGAGGTGTCACTCCACACCTATCAGAATGGTCAAAATAAGAAACAGTGACGCTACCAAATGCTGGTAAAGACGTGGAGAACCCGGATTACTCATACACTGCCTGTGTGAATGTAATATGATATAGTTTGGCATTTCCTTTTAAAACTAAAGATGGACTTAATACATGACCCAGCAATTGTACTCATGGGCATATATATTCCACAGAAATGAAAACTTATTTTCATGCAGAAATTTGTACACGAGTGTCCATAGCGGCTTTACTGATAATGGCCACAAACTGGAAACAACCAAACGTCCTCCAGTGGATAAATGGTTAAACAAGGTGTGGGAACCACTGGAATATTACTCAGCAACTAAAAGGAATGGATTACTGATACACAACAGCAGCTTGGATGAGCCTCAAGGAAATTATGCTGAGTGAAAAAAGCCAACCTCAAAAGGATACATACGGCAGGATTCCATGTATATAACATTCATGAAATAAAATCATTCTGGAGACAGAGAACAGCTTAAGGGGTGGCCAGGGGTTAGGCACGGGGAAGGAGGCGTGTGTCGTTTGAAAACGGTAGCATGAGGGAGTCTTGCAGGGAGGGTACGGCTAGATATCTTGATGGTGGTTGGTGGTTCCACGAAGCTACACACATGATAAAACTGCATGGAGCTACACGCAGACACACAATCACACAGACACATAAATGAGGGCACGTGTAGCTGGCGAAATCCAAGCAAGCTCTATGCATCGTACCAATGTCAACTTCGTGGTTTGAACATTGTATTGATACTGCAGTCGTGCAAGACGCTGACATTGGGGGAGGCCGGTGAAGGGTACACAGGACCCCCCTATACATGCCTTGGTAACTTCCTGTGAATCCATAATTATTTCAAAATAAAAACCTGAACCTCCAGGAGAGATTCATTGCCTAAATTATGGTCATCAAAGCGTGGAAGGCCACCGCCACACAAAACCCAAGGACGGATGAAACAAGGAACACAAAACCCTCAGGGCAGCATCACTGCTCACGCTTCTGACACAGGAGGGCATGCTGTTCGGCGGAGGCTGCTCCCTTCTCTTCCAGGACAAGGGTTTCCGCCGGACCCACAGGTGCCCAGTTGGAGACTGCACCCTCCCAGCAGCCCTTGCAGCCAGGTCTGCCGTGGGACTAAGTTCTTGTTAATGAAGATCAAGTGGAACTGATCCATGCCAGTGCTGGGTCTGGTCTTAAAACACCTGTGCGTTTTTCCCTTTTTGTAAACTCAGAAGGTGCCCGTGACTCAGCTTCCACCACGCAGACCACGTCCTAGGTCACGTGGGTGAGACGATGGAGGGACAGGCTCCCTGAGTGACCGCGTGGAGGAGAGCAGCCCTGGGGTCTGAAGCACTCCCTTCCTCTGGAGCGCTGAAGTGGAAGACAAGTAAGTGTCTATATTCTTTAAGCCACTGTTTTGGGGCCTCTGTGTTGGAGTAACTTAGCCTTTGCTAAACGGCAAAAAGCAGGTTTCAAAACAGTACGCAGTACGATCTGCTTTTTACAAAAAATGTGCACGCACCAACACGTCCACAGGAAGGTCTGGAAAGGTATACACCGAAGTGCTCTGGTCATTGTCTCTTGCTAGTGGGAATGATGGGTATTATCTTCTTTGCTTGTCCACATTACCTAATTTTCTATAAAAGGAACACACGTATTCCTTCTGGAATTAAGAAAGCGAGGCTGCGATCGAGACGACGGCCAAGAATTAGACAAGGGTGAGTAACGCGTTAAGTAACGATCCACCCCACAGGTGGGGGGCTGGTGGAGCTTGCTGGCGGCCCAGGCTGGCTCTCAAGCTCATGGCCTCTTACTGTCCTCCACCCTCCCCTCATCGCCCCCCTCGTCCCCTACCTTCCCCGTGCCTTCTTGGCCAGAGGGACACTTCACTCTTTTGTCTCTATCAAGCTGGGGGACCCACGATGCAGATTAAGTGCACTGGTGGCAGGACCCACCTGTTCAGTTAGCACCGAGCCACCGCTCCCACTGTCCCCGAGGACAGCCAATGTGCAGCTGGAATTTCAAACTCAATTAGCACAGAGACAGGCTGAAGCTGTCCTTGAGTAACTAATCATCTAAAAGCTGCCAAGACGATGCTCTACCTGGGATGTGCCTGTGAACTTGAAGGTTTGTTTATCTCTTCGAGTACTAATAATGGGGAACAGCCAACCAGAAGTTTAAAATGCAACTTGGGAGTGATGTTTTGAGGTTCCTTCCATGAATTCAAGGAGCGGGGGTGGGGATGAGAATGGGGGAAGGATGGCAGAGATGGCGAGAAAAACCTGCCTGTCCTAGAAAGTGAAGCCTAATTATTCCCCGAGCAGACCAACTGGAGGACAGGTTTGTCCACGAACGCCCTGCACAGGCTCATCTCTGAGGCACATATGGTGTGGCCTTGAATGAGCTCTGTTTGCGGTGGACCAGCCCTGCCGGCTGCACCCCAAGAAGCAGGTGGAGCAGAATTGGCCCACGCTTCCCTGTCGAAGGCAGGACAGTGGAAGCCCCGCCGCTCAACTTCGGCACGCCAGTGGGGGTGCAGACGCTGCGAGGCACCGACGAGCAAGGTGGGTCGTCAGATTTTGTCCTCTATCTACAGACCCGACGGCCCCAAGACGCCTCCCGTCGAGTCGGCGGGGGTTCGGGACCTTGTGAGAATCCTGGCGGCTGAAGTCGCCATCCCTTCTCCTCCTCCCAGCTCGGGTGACCTTAAAAGGCTCTCGATATAGCATCAGGCCCACACTCTGACACTCTAAATGCGATGGAGAGTTTGCACATTAACACTGAAAGATCATCATTTTGTGCCTGCAACTTTCTGTCAGGAGTGTGAAGTGTAAAAACATCACTCAATACCAAAAGGCCAATTCCCAATTTAGTGCGGGGAAAAAGATCTGGACAACCTTTTACGGCCCTCCTCATTCCGTTCTGTCAGCTCCTAACGGGCGCCCTCCTGATTCACAGTAACCTGGCCGGCAGAAAGTACGGGGTAGATGCACTGCTGCTTATCCTGGCAGGGAAGCGTCTGTAAGACAGAGGTTTCCAAGTTCGGGCCGAGTGCTTCTCGGGCAATTCTTGACACAACACACTCGGCAGAGCAGGGACTGGTTAGTCCCTTTGCTTCTGGGGAGGAAGCTTTGCTGTCGAGTAGCCATGGAGCTCGACGACGCGGGCAGTGGGATACCCAGGCCCTCCAGGCCTCGAGCACACAACAGGGAGAACAGTACGGACCCACCTGGGAGTAGAGCAGACAACATGTGGAAAGCGCCTGGCACAGAGGAGATGCTGAGCTGTCAGGGTGGTAATTAAGTCACCTAAAATACCTCGTCGTTCTGGCCTGGAGCTCACCCGTGCACAGTCTCAGGAATGGGGGGCTGGCACACCCGTTGATGGCCATGCTCCTTTCTGTAAGGGGTACCAGAGGATGGTTCCAGACCCAGTGGCTATGCCCACAGCAGCATTAGGTCCCAGCTTCCCCCCAATCCACATCGTGAAACTGATCCCAACCCACCTCCAGCCTCTACTTTTGCCCATTTCAGGTCAACATGTTCTCTAGATTTGAACGGTTGACACACAAAGCCAGGCTCTCTCATGGGTGTCCGTTAGGCACCAAGTGTTTGGGGATCTGGTGAACAAGCCCCTCACCCTCCGGCCCCTCTCACCTTTCCAGAGCCCAGCCCCCTCCCTTTCAGCTTCCCCCACTTGGCACTGAAGAAGGAGAAGGTCAAAGGGGGGAACGCCCTAAAGGTTGACTAGCCCGACCCTTATATTTTTTCCCCTTTTAATGAGGGGAAGTTAAAAAAAAAATAGAAGAGTAGCACGCATCACCCACCTATCCAATGTCCAGCCTCAGTAATTATCTGCTCATGGCCAATCATGTTTCGTCTACAAGCCCCCCGCCCCCTCCAACTCTCCTGCCTTGCCATCACTGGGCCATCAGGTGGGCGTCTTGCGGGAGAGGGGACGGGGTCTCATAGAGGACGAAAGACTTGTCTGAGCACTACAGCTGGAAGTAGGAGGCCAGAGTTGAGGCCCTGGCCCAGGCACGCCCTTCGCACTTTTTGCTGTTGCTACACTCTACCTGTGCTCTCCTTTGTCTATTTTTATTTTTTATTGAAGTATAGTTCATTTACAATGCTGTGTTAGTTTCTGGTGTGTGCTATTATTCAGTATTTTTCTTTAATGGTCTCACTTTTTCGCCTAAGTGCCTTAGTTTAACATGGAAGCTTCTTATCATGCCTGTAAGTGGGGAATAGGCATCAGTGGTCACAGAGAGTAGGTATCACTGAAAATGACGCAGAGAGGATAGGAATAATGTCACTCAGTCTAAGTAGAAACCACTGCCTGCCCACGGCTCTGAACTCAAGGTCTGCTCTCTCTCCATTGGAAACAGAGCTCGGCGGGGGGTGGAGGGATCTTTGGGACCAACGAGGACGCTCTCAGATTTGCTGCAAACACTTAAAAATCCAAATAGCTCTCTTACAATGCGGTGTACTGTTACCACGATCCCATCAATCATCAGAGGGCTGGTTTCCTCATATGTGAACCTCCCTGATGTGCACTGTCAACCAGCTGGCAGTCGGGATGCACCTGCCATCAGCACATGCGCCAACTCACCTTGTCGTCACTTCACACGAGCTCTGAGTACCCATATGTCCTGCACAGGGTCAGCCTACTTGCCATTTAAATGCCATGCGACAAAATGTTATTATACACCCAATGTCCTCAATTCGGGATTTTCTTGCAACAAACAAGTGTCTTACAAGACCAAAGAAAGAAAGATACCCGCAGGTCAGTGCAGCTGTGTTACGCTCTGTTATCGGAAGCCCTGGGAAGGGATCGCCTGTCATATGTTAAGACAGTAAGACTTGAGGCAGGAGAGACTGCAACCCCCCTTGGAAGACATGAAAGGAATTTCAGGGCGATGAAAGGCTGGTGTGACTGATTCATGTGTCACACAGGATTATCATTAAAGCGTGTGCCATCGTTTAATTGGCAGCACGCTTTTCTTAGGGGATCATGAAATAGGGGTGCATCTTACAAGTGATGGCATCTTAAATGTGATAAACCCTGGTATTTAATCTAAAATCACCCGCTGTGTGGAAGCGTTCCTGCGCTACACCACACTGCCGCTCACACTACTGCCCCAAACTGGCCCCTGAAAGCACCGCCATCTCCTAGAGAGACCAGTGGTTCTCAGACTTGGGCCCGTTATCAACCACCTGTGGGGCTTGTTAACAACGAGGTTGCCAGACCCACCCCCCAGAGTCACTGATTCAGCCGGCCCGGGGTGGGGCCCGAGGATTTGTGTTCCTAATAAGCTCCCATGATGCCACAGCTACTGGACCATACTTGGAGTGGCACTGTTCTATTGCTTCCCCCATCACTAAACCCCCTTTATCCTCTGGGCCTTTTTAGCCTGGCAGGGGTAGGTGTGGAGGGCCTGGGTGGTACCAGAACCCAGGTGGGAGCCACCCATTCTTCTGGATACCTTGGAAGGCAGCATCTCTCCGGTACTGTTCACCACAAACGGGACATTACTTGTCACCTAGGCTGGGCTTGCGGAAAGCTCTGGGGACTCCCCTGTCCTTCTCAAGACCTTCAGCAGGTCAACACTTCTTCATATAAACAGGTTATGGCTTTAAATGTCAGGGGCGAGGCCCTGAATAAACTCAGCACGCTGGGCTGGAATCTGTTCACGGTAATATTTAGGACAAAACGGGACAAACAAGCCAGGCACACCTGTCCCGCCCGCTCACACGTGTTCTGGCTGGTAACACAGGAAGAGTCCTTTCCCTTTAGTATATGTATGTGTGAATGGTTTAGTAAAATGAAACATCTGTGCACTTTTTCCCTCAAAAAGAACAATCCATTTTTCAAGCCGCTGAAATGTCTTTGAAATGGAATATTTGCCAACACTTCCCTCTCTCCCGAAAGCAAGAAACAGGGAAATGTGTCCTCAAAAAGAATTATTTCAGGGCTTCCCTGGTGGCGCAGTGGTTGAGAGTCCGCCTGCCGATGCAGGGGACACGGGTTCATGCCCCGGTCCGGGAAGATCCCACATGCCGCGGAGTGGCTGGGCCCATGAGCCATGGCCGCTGAGCCTGCGCGTCCGGAGCCTGTGCTCCGCAACGGGAGAGGCCACAACAGTGAGAGGCCCGTGTACCGCAAAAAAAAGAATTATTTCAAACGCAGACATTACTAAGTTATTTTTCCTTCAAAAGGCCCAGATCTGCTCACATGTTCACGGAACTGAATGTAAAAGGTACTTTAAGAAACTGGAGACAAAGCCTTGTCCTGGGTACAAAAGGTTTATTGCTTATAAGTTATGGAACAAAACAAAAAACTGAGCACGACACAAAGGCTCATTCCAACTATAAAACGACTTAGAACATGGATCCAGGCGGGTCGATGGACGAGTATTGCGAACATATACGGGAGAACATGCTGCCTAACTTCCTTATAGTGAGTCCTAAGACGGTCCCTTTGCCTTCCACACGCCAGCTCAGGTGTACAACAGTCCCATTAACAGAGACGGAGTCTGCTCTTCAAGAAGCTCGGCCTTAGCGCACGACATGCTGTTTTGCGGAAGCGAGCGGGCGGCGGTACTGCTATCCGGGCCGCAAAGACACGTCTGAGCCATCGCTATGACTGAGGGCTTGTCTGGGAAGGTGCTGGATGGGGGTCTGTGGGCTGGCCCGGGGCTGGGGAAGGGTTACTGCCGGCAGGTGTCGTGGAAGGCTTCGAGGGTTCGGAAATCCCTCCACGTCGGGGGAAGGCCATCTTGCAGAAACTTCCCGCAGCGCTGGCACGGGGCCTGGAACAGCTTTATGTAACTTCTTAACCAGGTCTAAAAAGAGAAGTGAGGAGAGAAATGACAGAAATGGGATCCGGGTGCTTCGGATGTCATCCTTCCTGTCAAGCCTAACCATCACCAGGATAGAGAGCCTGAGTTGGCTGTGACCCCCAAGAGGTGCCCTGTGATTTTACAGCAAACTCTGTGTAGAACCCACAAGGTCACAGCACTGCTGATGGTCAGTCCTGGTGCCCTGGGCCCCTCCCAACTAAGGGGATTTTAAAATAGAAATCCCTACTCTCAGGCAGGCAGCACTCCCGGAGGAGCAGCCGTGAACCACGGCACAGCCTCACGGCCCGGCGGGGGCATAACCACATTTCCTCTGAGTCCCGAACGTCAGCATTGATCCTCTCCTTGTTCACCACCCAGAGGTGGCCACAGACACGTGCGGAGAGAGGGTGAGTGGAGAATTCCCCACTAAGGTCAACGTGCCTTCCTTCTGATCTGATTTCAGAGGTCACCACTCGCTGTCACAGCGTGGCCCGACACACCTGGGGGGAGGGCAGGGACAACTTGGTGCCACCAAATAACATAATAAATGGCAAGTACACACCGGAGGGGTTCAGAGTGCAGAGGTCCTTCGGGCATCATACATAAGGATGAGACTCTCATAACTCAATTCTCAAACTCAAGGAGACTCACAACCGTACCAACCCAAGCCCACAGCAACGGGCCAGCGAGTGAGGCGAGCTCCCACTGTGACGGGGGTGTGCGAATCTTGTCATTTAACATCCTCCTGAATCAGGCAAGAGGAAACTGCTCTTTGGAGCGGTCGGCCGAGTGGACGGATACAAACACTTCTGCTTCAGCACAGCTGCCTTCCTGGTGGCAGACCGTGGCTCACCCACCCTGTCCCCCTTCCAGAGGCTAGGGTTCAAGGTTTTGGCAATAAACATGAGGATGTCAGTGGATCATTCAGTCAAACTATTTATTCTTCCTAAACCCCAAAGTCAGTTACCAAAGGGGAACTGGGCATTACCACATGTCAGGTTAAAGAGCAAGTCTTTCGATCCATCCAAAAAGGAAGTGCCCGCTAGAGATAGCCAACTGAAACAGTTCTCTCTACACGAGAGCGCCTCTGTGCAACGGCTCCGCTGAGCCCCAGGTCTGCTTCTTCAGCCTCCCCAGCGTGTGAGCCCATCAATGAGCCGGGCTGTATTTTCTGAGAAATGAACTACAGGCTCCTAGAAGCTTAACTGCGGCAGCAAACGTGACGAGGTGGATCGGACGAGCAGAACTCGGCCTGGCTGTCGGCACTGACCAGCGCCTGCTGACGGGCCCATTTGCTGAGCATGTTCTCTAACGGGCAGCCCTACCGGCCAGAGTTGAGATGGGGCAGCCTTACTGGCCGGAGTTGAGATGGGAGCGTTAGCGGCAGGGAGAGACGGAGCCTAGCGACGTGAGAGCACGAAGCCCCGTCAGCGTGGCGCTGAAACAGCTGGCCACGTCTGCCAGGATACGGTGGGGCCAGTTGTTGGCCCTGCTGAGACGGACTGGAGGGCATGTGATCAATCAATGAATTGGCTCCAGGGGTGGGAGCCGGGGGCAGAGGGGAGTCCTGACGTGCAGGACCGATCTCCAGCACATGAATATTCTGGTTCAATGTCAAGTCACCGACGGCCGAACAACCAGCTCGAGAAATTCTGAACATTAAACGAGAGCTGGTGGGAGCCGACCCCAGCACACCGGGGGGATGGCTGTTTCTGGGTCACTCCCCATCCTGAGCTCTGACCTGGAAGTCTAAGGAGTAGGGGTCTTGGAGGAACGGTGTCACGGTACCTGCTCAGCGCCAAGCACAGGGCCCAGCACAGATCAGGAGCTCGATAAATACCTACTGATTAAATCAACGTTGGAAACTGTGCTGGAAGGTCACTTCTGAAACCATGTGTTCGGCAATGATAGGAAACACCAGCTAATTAAGCAGGACATGGTTTCTCCTAGATCTCTTCCCAGTTGAAAGGAAGTATCATTTCCAAACTGGACCGTCTCCCCCCGCGAGGCCCTTGCGAGCTAAAGACGGTCCAGCTACCTTCCGAGCTGCCTGTTCTCACTTAAGGAGCCAAGGCTCAAGGGGGAGATGTGACTCCTTAAGCCACTTACCATGAAGGATCGGACCACGACGTCGGGCATCTGGGGCAGCTGGTAGTGGAGCAGGGCGGTGGTGGCATGGTCCGTCACCTGGGAACCAAGGACAATGCCTGGGTTAGAGCTCCTCGGAACCAGCACAGAGAAAACAAGATGAAGGCGCTCTTTTTATATGACGTCTCGTGGAGGAAAAGACATCTAATAAAATCTGAAGGTTGAAAATTAGTTAGCAAAGTTGGGGGCAGGGAAGGGAGGGGAGATGCGTTGTAAGCAGACAGGACACAGGTAGTCAGGCCCGGAAGCAAGCAAAGTGTGGAAACTTCCAGCAACTCCAGACAGGCTGCGGCACCTGAGAGAGGCGTGGCCAGAGGTCAGCGGAGAGGTAAAGAGATGACAGATCACAGCCGGCTTTATAAGCCCCGCCACTGCATGAAACACCGCCTGGACGCAGAGGCTCGTTTCCAACTGTCCATATTCGACTTCATCTTTACCCGGGAACAGTTTTCCTGCCGGCGTAACGGCTTTCTACTTCCTTTAATTCCCATTCTGGCTCATAATTTGTAGCCATACAGATTCTGTGACTGTGACCCTGATCATTTCTGATGATGTCTCCCTGAGGCCTCACAGGTCCTGCTGTTACCTTTCTGAAAAACCGTGTCACTCCCAGTGTGGTCCCCTGTCTGACCAGCTCCCTGAAAGCTGTGGTCTACTGGGCCATACCCACTGACCCATAACTCCCCCAGCAGCGCCAAGGGCATGACTGCTTTAAATTCACTAGAGGCATCTGGGGACCAGATAACAACGTGCACTAGGTTTAAGTCCCAGCTGTCTGCTGACCTGATCCAACTACTCGGTCCCTCTGGGTCTCAGTGTCCCTCCTGAAAAGCAAAGGGTTCGTCTAAGATCCCCTGTAGTTCTGAAATATGATGACACCATGGATTGCTAAGGCCTGCCATCCATCACCAAATCAACATATTATTCCTAATTTGATAGTTCATTAGGGGGTCTTGCCATTACAAATGTTGTGGTCAAAAAGCAAAAGGAAACAACCCCCCCCATCCCGATAAAATGATTAACTTTGTGAACAAGAGTGAACACGGTGTGCTGATGGGCCTTGGCAGCAGGTAAGCAAACTGACCAGGTGGAAACCAGCAGGGCTGGTCCAGGTCCCGCACGGGGAGCTGCAAATGATCCAGAAATTAGTCCGGCTGTGTGTCCACACCCAAGGCCAGAGAGGCTACACCCTGAAGAGTGAGGATGCAGGCTCCCCAGTTCACCGAACCTCTAAGATGCGATTTCCCCTGGGATAAAATGGTCATGCACGTGAAGTGCTTACCCTCCAGCCGTGCCTCAGGCCTGCCTGCCCCCTCTCTTCTGCTCTCCCCGGCCCCTGGACTGGCCCTCTTTCCTTCTGGACTTTCATGGCCTGCCTGGCGGCTGGTGAACCCCACTGGACGATCAGCTCTGTGCAGGCAGGGATCACGCTCATCCAGTTCATGCTGTGTCCCCAAGGCCTAGAATATCACCTGGCATCTAGCAGGTGCTCAATACATATTTGTTGAATAAAGAAATAAACTTAAAAATGGCCACTCATCAAAGGCCACATACCAGAAACACCTGTACTGGCTTTCTTGCAAATACAGCAACGGTTCACATATCCAACATTGCTGAGAAATTCTTACCCAAATGACTTTCAAGATAAATGGCACTTATTCCTTCAAGTGCAAAGACTTTTTATTTTAAGCGTTTTTGACAGACAGCTTTCTAAAATGAGCAATGCTTAAAAAAAAAAAAACAACAGTAGAATGATAACTTGGCAAAATGGCGGGTAGTGATTGGTGGGGTGAAATGAACGGCTACAAAATGCAGCAAAGCAAACTGGGCCCCGATGATACCTGCTTAAAGCCTGGTTCTTACCCATCAAGATGCCTTGCTAAAAAAAAAAAAAAACCCACACAAGTGCCATTTATAGGCTGATAAGACATTCCTTACAATCACATGTGCCGTTACAGAAGAAGCCAAGTTTCCAGAGAATTCCTTCTCCTGCCCCTACTGTTTATTTTACAAGCCTCTTAGAAGCCCCACCCTGCATACAAGCGCGCAGAGCAGGTGTGCCGTGTGTCCGCTATCCCGCAGCTGCGGCTGTGCTCCTTTCCCAAGATGCAGAGGATCCATCTCCAGTCCCTGGACGAGGCTAGATCCGTCCATTCTGGCACCTCGGGCACCCGGCCTGGGGCCCGATTTCCCAAACACACGGATCGCCCAGAGGCCACGTCCGAGGCTGGGAGGCTTTGTTTGCATGTTTTCTTTGCTTTTCTTTTTACAATTTTAAGCACGAATGACCAACGTTTAAAATTCAGAAAATGTCCCCTAACTTGGATCCTCGGCTTCTCAACACATTGGAAGATCTGGGGGCAGTAACAGTGCACCTGCCTGATGGGTTGCTAATGAAGATTAAATCAGTCCAACCATATGATGGGCCCTGTGACTGTGTCCTGGCCCTGCCCACTGGCCCCCACAGATCCAAGTGGCCACCATCAGCGGGAGATAAGGAGGGGCAGTGCCTCTGGGCAGGGCAGGTACCTGCAGTTCGCTCTGTGTGCCCAGTCTCACACCCAGCCCGCTTCCCTCGTGCTACCTGCCTGGCACCTGTGGCCTGTGGATTTTAGGGCCTTTACCCAAACAGCGCCAAGCATCTCTGCCCCTCATCCTCCTGTTCGCTGGGTGCCTGGCGGGGCAAACCTGTGCTCATCTACCCCTCCCTTCCTTAGCTGGCCTCTGGACTTGACCTCTCCTGGCTGAGTTTTGATAACTGCACAGTGCTAAGCCAGCCAAGGCATCATGTTAATTACAGGGGCATCTAAGGCACTCTTTCAGACCCGTTCCTCCTGTGTTTGTTTTCAGCAATGACCGGCCATCCACTCAGCAGCCTAAGCTGGAAACCTGGGCTTTTCCTCCTACTTGTACTCAAGCAGCCTCTTGCATTATAGCTCATTTATCTGGAATCCCTCTACTTTTTCCCAGTCCACTGTCTAAGCTTCCGCCTCTTCCTGTCGGGATGACCAGGAGAGCCCCAACTGGTTTCCTCTGGCTGTGGCACCCAGAGGGGTGTTCTGTGGCAAGGGGTCAAGTCTGTGGCTCTGGAGGTGTAAACTCTGGCTCTACCTCTTCCAGCAATGCCACCTTGGGCAAGTTAACTTCATCTTTCTTAGCTGCAGTTTTCCCATCTGGAACAGCGTGATAATAACAAACATTACCCATCACCTGGGATAACTGTGAGGATTAAATAAAATAACGTGTGCATGCTGTTCAATAAATATTAGTGATTATTATTACTAAGCTATAAATCTAACGATGTCACTTCCCCACTGAAAACCCTTTCAGAGCATGTGAATGCACTCAGGGTAGAATCCAAAAGTGCAGCCGTGCAGGACCTGGTCCGGCCTCCTCTCCCTTCCCGGGCCTCCTCTCCCTTCCCCCTCCCACTTCTGAGAACGTTTCAGCTCCCTGTGCTCCACCTCCTCCCCTCCCTCCCCTCCCCTCCCCCCCTCCCCTCCCTCCTCCTCTCCCCTCTCCTCTCCTCCCTCCTCCTCTCCCCTCCCCTCTCTCCTCCTCTCCCCTCCCCTCCCTCCTCCTCTCCCCTCCCATCCCCTCCCTCTTCCCCCCTCCCCTCCCCTCCCCCTGCTTGGCTCCTCTTCCTCTTTCTGGGCCTGGTCTAGATCCTTGTGCTTCCTGACCGGGTCATGTCCCTTTACTCAGACCTTGTCTTTCATAGCATTCCTCACAACTGAGCTTGTATAATTTTTTTTTTTTTTTTTTTTTTTTGCAGTTTGGGTTTAGTGTCAGTTTCCCTAACTTGGCTGTGAACTCTGAGAGGCCAGACACCATGTCTGCCTAGTGCCTGACACAGAGGTTTTCGAGTCGTGTGTTGACTGAACGGATGATCCCTTCTGTCTCTGAGACGTCCAGGGAGACTGGCTCATGTGAGGTTTGGGGACGGAGACAAGGGCCTTAGCGGGGTGGAGAGTGGGAGACAGGAGCTAAGGACGCTGGACCCTGGTCTACCCTTACTCTGCTGGGAATCTTGACCTTCCATCTGCTGGGAGTTGCTGGGGTTCACTGGCCGGTTCTTCCCTCCTTCCTGGCACGGGGGAACTTTCTGGTCTCTCCTGGAGTTGGGCCACGGGGCTAGTTCTGACCGAAGCATCAGGAAGCGGAAGGGGCGTGTGCTACTTCCACAGGAGATGGTGAAGAGCAGATGTGGACCCTCCAAAACCCCCCTCCCCCTGCAGTGCTGGGAGCCACACCCTCAGACGGTGCATCTGCAGGGCGGCAGAGCCTCCGTGAAGTCGGGCCCCAGAGTGATTGCGCGGAACCCAGCCCTCCGACAGCTCGGGATGGGTGTATGGTGGGAGCAAGAAATAAACTTTTATTGTTTGAACAAGAAAAACTATGAGGTCTGTTTGTTACAGTAGCCTTCTCTCTCCTCTTCAGACCGAAATACTGTACCCTCCTTGGATTATTCATTTCCCGTCTAAAAGATGAGCCATGGCCTTTGCCAGGTCCACGGGTCCCGTAAGTGGCGGCACACACAAGTCCAAGCTGCGACCTAGGAAGCCTCCAGAATTGGGGCCGCGTGAAATGTGGTTCACGGACCAGTAGCAGCAGCATCACCTAAGAACGTGCTGGAAATGTGAGTTCTTGGGCCCCAGTGTAGACCTGGAATCGGAATCTCTGGGTTGGGGCCCAGAAATCAAGCCGGCCTCTCCAGCTATTCTCAGCGATGCTAAAATGCAGAAAGATGCAACTGGGGATCCTGCTACCGAGCAGCTGTGAATTACGCAGGTAGGTGTGGGGTGGAGCTGAGACTGGGCACTTCCAACAGACCCCAGGCCTGCCCCTGCTGCGGCGGAGGGGCCACGGGCCGCTCAGGGGGCTGAGGATTCTGGGCCCTACAGGGAAAAGGCACTTCGTTCTGGGGCACGACACAAAGGACTACAAACCCAAAGGAGAGCTTGTCTTTTTCATGAGTCACAATGAACCGTACTACCCAAATTTCATAATGGTGCTGTGGAAGGAGGGGATGGGCGTGGTAGTGGTGAAGTATTTTCAAAATGAAATATTTTCACAGTGGGTGGCGGTGGATTGGTAGGGTTTTCCTTCCTTCTGAAAGGTGCTCTTTCAGGACTGCGGGATAATTTTATTAACCTATGGGAGCCACATTAATGAGAGCTTATGATGTCTGTGTCCCGCTCATTCAATCCCCACAGTAGCTGAGGCGGGTGCTCCCCTGGGTCCATTTTAGAGACGAGGAAATGGGGACTTACAGAGCTTGGGAAGATGCCCCGGGCCACACAGCTGGCGAGCGGCAATGGGTACGTGGGCCCAGACCCCGCAGGCCCAAGCCTACACCGCCTCCCTCCTAAGACACCCTGGCCAGCTCTCCGGTTTGCTGATACGGGCGCACGTCCCAGGGGCCCCGGTGCCATCTGCCCACCACCTCCCAGCCCCAAAGTCTAAGGCAAGCCAGAGGCCCACTGCCAGGTGCAGGTTAGACCTGCAAATGTGGCTGCTGGGTAACAGGCTTCTCAAGAGCAGAAAAAACTGAATTAGCTAGAAAACGTCCTTCTCCAGAAACGGCTGGAGTCACGCACCAAAGCTCTGTTTTGGCATCTGGCTCCCAGGCAGGGCACGGAATCAGTTTGTACATTACTGGGCGGGCAACCTGGCCAAATTCAGCCTCTGTCTTCAAAAGGCCCAGTATGTTCTCTTAATTGCCAAATGGTGGCAGCTTTTTCTAGTGCCGACATGATCGTTTAGTTTCTTCAACTTCCCATCGCCAATTACAGAAATATTTTAATAGAAGGAAACAAAGCTAATTTGCTCTTACGTTTTCCCTCCCTCCCTCCCAAACTTCCCCGACTGGTTTTCAGGTTCCCGTGGCTGAACTCCAAAGCAGCAGGTAAGACATGGTTGTCAGATGTTGGAGAAATTCACCTGCAATGATCTTCCTTTTTGTCAAAGCATTCCACCTTCAATATTTTTTTGTTTCCCGCTTTTCAACAACAAAGTTGTTTTTTTTTTGCTCAGCATCCAAGATGTGGGAAAAAACAGGCCTGGGGCAACAACAAAAAATTGCTATTAACTAATTTAAATCGACTCTGGACCAGTCTGGCCTCGGTTCGGGTCCCATTGTGATGCTGAGCTAATGAGATTCCCCTGGGAGATGAAAGCCTCCCTGTCTGGCAGCTGAGGCCACATAAGGGCACTAATGCTCCCGAGAAAGGGAGGCCATTCATCCACCAGTGAGTGCTGGTTTGAAAAGAGCTCCGAAAAGATCAAAGCAGATGGCGAACCCAAGGAAAGAGGGAGGAGAAGACATGAAAGTTAACAATCAGCCAGGGAGACAGGGGATGCGGCAAAGAGGAGTCGGGTGGGGGGGAGAGGCCGGGGGGCGGAGACTGTGCTGAAACCAGCAAGGGCGGGAAGAGGGCGCGCACAGAAAAACAGGGCGACTCCAAGGAGTACGCAGACACTGGGGACTTCGCCAAGAAATGTCCCGTTTCATCTCAAGGCAAAGAAAAACTGCAGATGCTCTGGCTTCGTCTGGGGTGGGCACCTCCTCCCCCTCAACCCCGTCCCAAGGCTGGACTGCAGGTGATTTATTTACTTAAAGGAGGGTGGCATTTCTATTGCTGCCAGCACACCCACTTTGCTTTATGAAACTTACTTTCAGTTTTCTCCTCCACCAACCAGGGCTTACTGAAATTCCCTCTCCTCCAGGCTCAAAGAGGCAGAGAAAGAAGGTCTTCCAGCACCCAAACTGATGGGGAACCCAGCTCGGAAAGGGAGAAAGGAATCTTTCAAGAGACCTTGGAACAGCTGCCGGTCAACACACTGAAGAAGAAGACTCCAGTCAAAACACGTCCCCAAAACTCCTCCACCATACTGTGTGCAAAGAGCTTCTGACGCCTAGAGGGTCCTTCGGAGGTCAGGAGTTATTTTAGCTGAACCCTAATGGAACCGCCTGCACTAATGGCAGGTTTCCAAGTCGACGTCTACTGAGCACCAGCTCTGAGCGAGGGCTGGTCTACACCACGCGGCCCAGTGAGGAGCCTGGGCTTTGGGGCCAGACTGCACAGATTTGCAGTCACTTAAGAGCCGGGTGACCTTGGACAACGATTAAATGGGTCAGTGCAGGGAAAGTGCTTGAACAGTGCTTGACAAATGGCAAACACCCACCAAATGGGAGTCATCCTATCTTTTCCTCACCATCCCCACAACCTTGTGATGGCACTACAAATGGAAGACAACTTCCACTCCAAGTGAGGGAGCAAAGTCACAGGGAGGTTAAGTGACCTGCCCAAGCCAAGCAGCAGAGCAGGGCCCTAGGCCTTCGGGGGACAGAGGTTGTGGGAGTGTGTGGGAAGGTGGCACATGAGGCCATCTCCTCCCTACTAGGGAACGGACCGCAAGACTCTTAGGGTAGAGGTGGGACTCAGTCCCAAGTCCGTTCGCTTACACCTCAGCTCTTACCACATACACAGCTGTCCCTCTGCCTCACTACCAAAAGCTTCTGCCCATCTTACTCAACCACCTACCCTGAACCCAGCACCTACCCTGAACAAATCCCGACACAGGACCCTCAAGAAGATCTCAAGACTGAATGAGTCTCCCTGCCTTGCAGAATGACAGGAGGAAACGGGCAAATGAAAGCCGGCAGTGTTAAGTCAGGTGGGCAGGCATACTACGCAAGGAAAATCGAAAGTACAGCCTAAGGGGGTGGGGTGTGCTAAGAAAAGGGGGAAATCCCGCTGTTGTAGTGATGGCTTTGGCACACAGAGCCCGCTCTTCTTCCCACCTGGGCCCTCCTTGAGCTGTGAAGGTCAGCCCCTCAGAGCCTGGGTTTTACGGCGGCCAGACAGACTCTGTTCCTTATCCACAAGGGAAGAACAAGGGACAGAGCGGTGGCACACAGAAAGGACCAGTGAGACGCAGGGGTGGGACCAAAACGCTCCTAATATATTATCATCCCCCAGCAGTTTCCTCTTTTAAAAAGCAACAATGTGCTGTATTTCTTGGTGGCCCAGGGACTGTCCTCGGGGATTCCTGAGTCCACTAAGGTTGTAGGCATCGTCCTGACTCTGTGCGGGCTTCCAGGCTGGAGGGGAGAGCTCGCAGTGCAGCAGAGGTGAGGCGTACAGACTCTGGAGGCGGGCTGCCGGGCACGACCCCCCAGCTTCTGGAAGGCTGTCTAGGCTGGGGGCCAGGACCTGTGCTGTTAAAAAGTTCCCCCGGGGGATTCTGATGTCAGCAGTGTTGGGGAACCACAGGTGAACGGGCCGCTGCAGGTCTCTGCCCACTTCCCACCACCAGGGGGCAGGACTGCAGCCACACAGCGCGGGGTGGGAGCTGAGCCTGGACACTGGCTCCAGCAGCTAGGTGGCGCTCTTCCCAATGCAACGGACTAACGGCACTGAGTACATTATCTTACCTGCCCACGAAGCCCAAGCCCTCCCTGGCTGAGCTAGGAGAGCTGGGGCCTCTGCCTATTAAAAGCATGTCCCGCAAGGTTAATAAATAGGAAAAGTTAAGTACAAGCGTTTAGAAGTTGCTTACTTAAAAGAGAAGTCTGGTAGAGACCCAAATCTGGCTCTCCTCCAGTCAATACCTGCTTCCACATACTATGAAGATGAGCTTCTCTCCGGCCTGTATTAATGTGAACAAAAGGGAAAGAAGACCCGGAGCCGTCGGGAGGCCGGGGTACAGTCCTGGGTTCATCACCAATTATCTGGGTGACCCTGGCCGCATCACTCCCCCCGCTGGCCCTTGGTAAAGGAGCACGGGGCTGCGATCATTGGGCGCCTCAAGGTCTAGGTTTTCAGTGGACACCACTGCAGGGCCTGCCTGCACGCCCCCGAGGGTACCTCAGTGCCGAGCTCCACCCTCAGGTCAACCGTCGTCAAGTGAAAGCCCTTTGTTCTTTTAAAAAGGACACGCTAATCCCAGCAGGGGGCAGGGGCACCAGGTTCCTGCCCCCCTCCACCTGCTGCCCTGATGTGATGTCACGGGGTCCTCAATTTCTGGGCCAGTTACCAAGAGCTCAGAACCAGGGAGACGATCAGCACAGCACCATTCTTGGGAACCTCTTCCCATCTCGGTGGGTTTCAAAGAGACTCTGGAGCGCAAACTAACAGGCAGCAAAGCCAGACATTTGTTACTTAGTCGCACACATGCTGGTCCTGCAAGTCAAAGAAATATAAATAAACTTTCATCTGCTGGATATGCTTTAATGCTACACGAGGAGATCAATCCAAGAGTTTGGGTCTCTACTCCGGGGTTTGCCAAAGACAGACCCACCCCTGACGAGAGGGACACTAGGAATCTCTCCAAAGGAGAAAATTCTTTGTGGGTCTGGGAGTCAAAGATGTGAACCTAGTGTGTTAAATGTTTAAAGAGACAGCAACCCTGCCGGCAATGCTGCTCCAAGGATGAGCACTGGTTTTATGAAGAATATTTAAAACAGCCCCAGAAGTACTCATTTCATAAAAAGAGGAACCATGGTTATTTCAAAATTGAAGGCTATGAAGCCAGTCCTGAAAGTGCTGGGGGCAATGGGGAGCAGTGCAGAGACTGGCTTCTAAAACTGGGAAAAAAGTCCGGGAGAGCGGAAACATGGGGCTTTAGTTTTTATTATGCAGCTGGAGTCTCTAATCTGTACCCTGGATTTGTGTGCCACGGGTTCGGCAGGCTGAGAGGCCCAAGGAGGAAGCATCACGGTCCAGGGGGACTAGGGATTTACTTAGACAGGATCAATACTTCCTTCTCTGCTGATGAAGGAGTCATTTGCATGGGCTCTGAAGGGCTTAAAACTGTCCACCGGAGCCTGGCAGTGCCGCTCGGGATGAGACCAGGGGCAGGGCTGTCTGGGTTGGGACTGGGGAGGGGGAGACAGACACTGCTGCTCCATCCTGCTTCAAGCCCCTTGTCACAGCTTTGAGATCCAGCTCTGAGGAGGATGATATCTCGTCTGTGAAGTGCAGAACATGGCCTGTGGCACAGAACAGGGCCTCCATAAAGGAGTTTCTGTTTGGTGTGAGGGGTTCCAACCCGACCCTCTTCAAAGTCCCAGCCAAGATGTCACTGATGCCCCAAAGGGAAGCCCCTCAACTCCCAGGACCCTTGAGAGCAGGCTGGGCGGATCCTCCAGAGGCAGCTGTGCCTCTCCCAGGTGTTAACGTGGGGTGCCAATTCCGTGAGGCAGGTACTCTTGTGATCTCTGTTTACAGATGAGGGAACTGAGGCAAGTGAGGCCACACGGAGAGCAGTGGTCAGCTGGGGTCTGAACATGGGACAGCCCAGCTCCCAGCCACTGCCAGACCGCTCACTGGGGGGAACGTGACAGGAGGCCGGCCAGGACGCGGGAAGGGAGGGCGCTGGGTCTCACGGGGGGGCAGACAGACATGCTGCCAGGAAGGTGCCCTCAGCGGCGGGCGGCCTGTGGGGTGGTGGGAAGGGGCCCAGGAGGGCAGGAGGCCGGGCTTCCCAGAAGCGGCTGCTGGGTTCTGACCCGGGGCACACGAGTCTCGGGCAACCCCTCAGGAAGAAAGAAGCTGCGAGATGAAGGCAAGTGCTCTGCGTCTCCCTAATGGCAGAGAACCACAGACCGCTTCCAGCGGCGGGCGAGTGGGCGTTCCGGCTCCACTCTCACCGTCAAACTGGGGCGTGAGGCTCTTGGTCATCGCCACCCTCTGCAGCGGTAGAGGGAGCCCTGCAGTGGGAAGGTGCTGGGGTATCAGAAGGCGAAAACAAGTGATCAAATCTACCCCGGGTTTCGGAGCTTGTGAATCTTCAAACACGACCCTTAGGAGACAAGGTGGTGATAAAGGCTCTTGAGCTGCAGCGTGAGTGGAGTGACTCCCCGCCCTTCTCAGCTCCCAGGGACCTGGGCTAACCCTTCACAACGTCCCCTCCCCTCTTCCTTCTGCGGACCCAGCCCGGTCAGTGTGGTCCGGCTCTCAGGTTAGGAAGGGGCTGCCCTCCGGGATAACCCTGGAACTGTCCGTCGCCTCTCCTGTCCCAAAGCTTGTCCACAGCCCAATGCTTGGCTCCTGCAGAGTTGCCACCCACGCACGCCCCGCCCCGCCACTGAGACCACAGACGGGAACCTCTCTTCCTTCGTGAAGCTGCCCCCCGGCCCTGCCACCGGTCAAAGTTGCTCCCTCGGCTTTGTGATTGGGGCTGCCAAGACACACGTGTGAGGCAGCGACAGAACACACAGAAACAGGACGCCAAGGCCACCATATACGGTCCATCGTACGCAAGCTCTCCTCTTGGAGGAGGTTGGACAGCATTTGAGAGAAAAGGGGACCACGAGAGCAACGGGATCCAGAAAAAGCAAAGGGCCCTCCTACGACATGAGACCCCCTTTTGCAGGCTGAGGGGTCCCCTCTAGGCGCGGGGGCCTGTGCCGACGGCCTCACCTGGGCAGGGCAACCGCCAAGGGCAAGGACAGAGATGTGGCCCGCTGCCTTCGGGCTCTCACCACAACCACAGCCTCCTCCGGGGCCTTATCTGTGCTGTTAGAAGAGGGGCTTCTGGAAGGAAATGGAAGTGAGCTGGCAGGAAGAAATTTGAGATGTTCTAGAGCATGAGATTGAGAAGAACTGAACGCCTGTTGACTGAGTCCCTCTGGTGATGTGCGACGCTAGAGCAGGTACAGACACTCAGCCACGTGGGGACAGCTCCCCTTCCCGGGGCTTGGAACGAGTAACAAGTTAGGTCTGCCGCATACTATTTGGGCAGGCACTCAATTTAAGCCAGGTACTCAGTGTCTCCAACATTTCAGAGAATTGGTCCTTCTAGGACTCACGCAATCTTGTCTATTGACAAGCACCGGGTGGCCGCTTGATAAAGTCTGCCCCACAGAGGCCAGTGTTTGTATCGAAGCATGAACGAGGGAGCGAAAAAATGAACGAATGAACGAACACAGGAATGAAGAAGCAGTGGCGGCCTGCTCAGAACATTATCCACCACCTGTCCACGGCTAAGCTCTGCACGGGACTGAAAGGGTTACTTTTGCCTCTGCTGCCTCTAGAATAATGACTGTGGACGAAGAACCGGACATCTGTGGCTACGACTTTTGTGCTTTGCCTCTAAGTGAAAGAGCTGCGACGCAGGTGCCAGTCCCTCCGACACCATCTCTCTCGTCCCCACCTGCCCACCTGGGGCTGCACACACACACTCCAGCTCTTTCTTTGGCCTCCCTGCCAAGATTTAACGCAGTAAAAGTAGCTGCAGAGTTGCTCTGGCTCTTCCTAAGTTACTGGATGAAAATGCCCACTGTTTTGAAGTTAGGAGGTTAAAGATCAAAACAGTGAGCGCCCCTGCAGAGTTTAAATGTCAGAAAAATACGAACACGCTTGAAACCGTTCCCGGCTCTTTGTGATTCTGCCCTTTCAGACGGTGCCCCCTATTCCGAAGTTCCATTCTCTGAATCTGCTCTGCGGGAGGCTTGCTGGCTATAAAAAGCTCCTTTGCCCTAGGACCGAGTGCAGAGAGACTCCGGGACACCGTGGTAAATGATGGGAGCCTGTCGGCAGCCGCGGCTCCACGGCCAGCTGTCCCCAGCCCTCCACCGCCGGGGAAGGGGGCTAATGAGGAAGAGGGAAAGGGCTTGCTGACAGTCCCCGCCACAGACAAAAGGCAGGTCGCGTTTAGCTTCACGCGGTAGGATCTGCCACGGGACCTCGTGTGCTTGTCTTTAACCTGGGGAGCCAGGCACAGCCCGAGGAGAATCTGACAGGTGCGTGTTTCCATCCTCTCAGCGCCTGGTGCTATTTTCCAGAAATAAAAAGGCGAGTGTAAGCTTGGCTTGGCTCTGCGAGGCAGTGTCCCCTCCCACCCCCGGCTTTGTCACCTTGAGGGAGAGACCTGGGGGGGCTTCCCGCCTTCCCATCAGGCCTCTCTCTGGGGCGGCCACCGCTGCTACTTGTGGGCAGGAAAACACACACAACACACAACAACTGCAGCCGCATAGTGAGCGCCAAGGAAAGGAAGCGCTGGGGCCCTACCTACAGCAGAGCAATGCGGGGAGACAGCTGCCCCCACGCTGCTCACAGAGCCACGGTGGCTGCTAGTGTCCCCACCTCAGAGCTGGGGCTGGGGCACAGTTCTGGCGTCTACCCACACGGTTAGGACACTTGGGAACTGTTTCCTGCCTGAGAAATGACCTCTTATCGGTGACCAAGGATCCTCCTTGACCTTGTACTTCCCCAATCACTTTTACTCCTGTTCCAGGTTGAGTCTTTCCGGATCAGGTTGACAACTGAGCCTCCCCCGGCCGGGTTACTTGGATGGGTGTAAGCAGGTTGATGACGGGCAGAAGGGAACGTTTACCACTGTGCTCTCAAGCAGTGTCTTTCTGGGAAATGCTACAAGCAACATCAATCAGGACACCTCAAATTTAAGTGGGTGGACAGGAAGAAAATAGAATTCTAAGCAAAAGCTGATACTAAAAAGCAGAGTTTGGATATGTTGCCACCTAATCTTCTCTTTTGGCATTTTGAGTTTGAAATGTTAAACATCACCCTGTCAACTGGACCAGGCCTTCAGAATCTGCAAGGAACACGGCGGTGCCAGCTTTGCTTTCAGTCTGGCTGTGGAATAGGGAGGGCGGCCCTCTGACCCACAACATGGCCTGAAACTAACACAATGAAATAAGCCCAGTGAGGTCACCCCCCATCGTGATTCCACGTTCCACATTCCCCATCTTCTTTACCAACATCTTCCGCAAGAACAAGATCCCAAGCCCCTGCGAGGCAAAGATGATTAGTTGGAAAGCTTTACTGATAAAGGATTAAACTGAATTCTGTACTACATTATTTCCCAATATATTCCTTAATTTGACAGCAAATGGACAATGTTTCAGTAGGGACGAGCACGGACTCTGTAATCCACTAATTCTTACCTGCCCCTGAAAAAGGAAAAGAACCTCAACATTATGTGCCTTTTGTTCTCATCAGAAAGCACTATCTCCTGTCTCCAAATTATGGTTCTTTAATCTAGTACAGGTCAGTCTCAGAGGTCGTCTATTTAGTTAAAAAATAGGTGAGGGGAGGGATGATAAAGGAACCTCAGAAAGGGCTCTGCATAAATACGGATAACATGCCATTCACCAGTTGAGATAAAATTCCCATCTCTACCAATTCATCCATTTTTACTGCTTCAGACATGTTACATAAACTACGAGGAGGGAACTGGCAGGTGCTCCTAAATCTCCCCAACTAACCAATATCAAATTTTAAACACTGCTGCACTGTGCGTTTGTAGTTTTAAACAAATATAAAGAGTGCTTGGCAGGTTATTTTTAGGGGTGGTAGAATAAAAATATAGCACTTTCTCTCCAAATCTATGCTTCACCAAATCTGTGTTTCACACATTTTACAACTTCCTAATAAACTTTCTGCTTGCATTCAAAAATACTTAATACTACACAGAACATTAAAAACTATATTTGCCAAGGCAAGCCTGGGCAAGGCCCTCCCTCATAGAGGGTATCTGAATGGAAATTGGACATTGTTAAAATCCCAGGTTATGGGTCTGCGATGCTCGGGGCCCCCGAAGTCATTGCCCGCTTTTAGTGAAGCCAGAAAGTAACTCACCGAAATACCACAGAGGACACTAAGATAAACCAGGTTAAAAAAAAAAACAAACAAACCAAAACTGTGTTAATGTTCTTCTTCACTGGGAAAGCGAAACAAGATGCAGATACGGGCAGTGCTCTTTCTCCTCAGAACGCTTTTCAGCCACAGCTGCTGGGGGAAAATAAGAGCTGTCAACAGGGACAAAGTTAGCAACTAAGGCTGAGGCTTTATGCAAGCTGAACAGGTAAAGGCCTTGGGTATGGTCACCTAGATAAGAAGGCCAAGGTTAAAACGTCGTTGCCTACACTAAAGCCCACACGTGACTACGCACTTTTTTTTTGGGTGGGGGCTGCGTTGGGTCTTCATTGCTGCGTGTGGGCTTTCTCTAGTTGCGGCGAGCGGGGGCTACTCTCCGTTGTGGTGCGCAGGCTTCTCATTGCGGTGGCTTCTCTTGCTGCGGAGCGCAGGCTTCAGTAGTTGTGGCTCGTGGGCTCAGTAGTTGTGGTGTGCAATCTCCAGAGTGCAGCCTCAGTAGTTGTGGCACACGGGCTTAGTTGCTCCGCGGCATGTGGGATCTTCCTGGACTAGGGCTCGAACCCGTCTCCCCTGCACTGGCAGGCACACTCCCAACTACTGCACCACCAGTGAAGCCCGTGACTATGTACTTCTTTCCCTTAGGCTCTGGCCCAGGGAGGGAGGCTGTTTTTTCCTTTCTGCATCTAGGTTGCTCAGCTGGGTGAAGGACTGGGGCTGTCAGAAGAGCCAACACTATGATTCTCTTTTTGAAATGAATTTTAAGTTTCGGATTAGTTTCAGATTTACAGAAAAGTTGCAAACGTGGTACACATAGTTCCCATATACCCCTCACCCGGTTGCCCCACTGTTAGCATCTTTCATTATCGGGTACGTTCATCACAACTAAGAAACCAGTGTTGGTTACTTATTATTGACTCAAGTCCACACTTTATTTGGATTTCACCGGTTTTTCCATTAATATGTTCTTTCTGGTTCAGAATCTAATCCACGGTAGCACACTGCATTTAGCTGTGATAAGATCATGACATTTTCATGCTTACGTAGGCTCCCTAAATGTGTGGTGTTACGCCTCAGACCGCTCCCCAACCCTGGACATCTGTCCTTTGCTTCCCCCTTTCACTGTAAAGGGGTCCAGGGAGCAACGCGAATTCAGGTACATTAGACACCAATAGAGGGCTGGTCCGTTATGCTCCTTTGATACCAAAGCCCAAGGCTCACTGCTTAATGCGGATGGGGTTTCCCTTGGGTGATGACGACGTTTTGGAACTGGATAGAGGTGGTGGCCGCACAACAATGTGGAAGTCTAAGAGCTACGGAACTGTTCACTTTAAAACGGTTATGTTATATGAATTACACCTCAACTGCAAAAAACCCACCACCCTATGCTAAGCTACCCGGCACACCCTGGACACAGTTCTTACTCAAGCGGGGATAACTCGGCCCCAGCTTTCAAAATCACATCCTTCCTCCACACTAATCCCTCCACTGGCTTCTCACTGAATTGACAGTAAAATCCAAATTCCGCACCGGGACCTAAAGGCACCTGCCGGGCCGCCCTCTGCCAGCTCCCATCACACAGGTCCCAGCGGTGCTGGACCGTGCAAGTCCCTCCTCCACAGCAGCTTTCAGGGCTGCTGCTTCCACTGTCTGGGACCCTCTTCCCGTGGCCCTTCGCATGGCTGGCTCCTTCTCCTGCTTCCCGACTCAGTTTAAATTTTGCTGCATAAAGGCCTCCTGAGACCACCCTGATGCGAAGGAGGTCCCTCCTGTCCTCGACCACAGCCCCTGGTAATGACCTGGAGTTCTCTTATTGATTCTGCTTCCTTGTTTGTCTTGTTTCCCCTGTACTCCTAGCACCTAGCATAGTGCCTGCCCACGGCAAAGGGGCTCAATAAATAATTGTTGTCGATCGTGAGGAGGCAATGAGTGGATTTACGACCAACTCTATTATTTGCACTGCTGGATGGAAGCGGACACAGAGGACGGAGAGCACAGAAGAAAGTGGCTGGTGCCCTGCAGGGGACCTGGCCTGAGGGCCATGGGAGAAGCCTTCAGAAGCCTCTTCAGAAGCCTTCAGAAGTATTGAGCTGGGCCAGGGAAGGGACCCTTCCACCACTGGGAGCTGGGAAATGGACTTTCTCTGGTCACATTTCATTTTTTTCTGACATTTCCCAGAAAGTATTTCTTGGGGAAGCCCAACAGCTGAAAAAGATGCCACTGTAATACACAGTGGGGGTGGGGTAGGGCCAGCCCGCATTCCTCAGCCCATCCTCACCCTTAAGGCGCCCGTGTAGATTACAGGGCTGTGAGAAACTGAATTTTAAAGGCATCATTTACATACAGTAACATTTGCCCTTTGTGGGCATGTAGTTCGTTCCATGAGCTTTGAAACATACAGTTGTGTCATCACCATAATTAAGACACAATATTTTCATCACCCAAACATGTTCCCTTATAGCTCTTTGGGGACAATCTCCTTCCCTCACTCCTAACCCCTGGCAACCACGGATATGATCCCTGCCCCCAATGTTTTCTTTTCCAGAACATCACATAAATGGAATCACACAGTGAGCAGCCTTTTGTGTCTGGCTCTTTTCACTTTTTAAAAAGCCTCTCATTTAAGACCAATGTTTACACCTCAAAGTATTCATATTTCCCTTAGCGCCTCCCGAGGAAGAAGCAAAAAGTACAACTTACCTTCTGGAATACTTGATAGTTGGATTTGGACCATATATCGAGCTGTGGGGGGAGAGAGAAAATATCGGCATCAATTTTAGAATTCTGGACTCCAAGAAATGATATCGTAACTACTGTTATTAAGCTTGAAAAAAAACATGATTATAGAAAAACAGAATCTTGGGGTTGAAAGGATCCTAAATGTCGAGTGGTGATTTGAGAGGATGATACGAAGAGGTATAAGAAGTCAACCTGAGGCACCTGCTGTGTCCGCAGCCCCATGAGCTGAGCCCCTCGTTCACTTCTCTAACTTTGACCCCTGCCACGGTTCTCTTGTGTCACCCAACATGCCAAGGTCAGTCCTGCCTCAGGACCTTTGCACCTGCTGTGCTCTTCGTCTGGACTGCTTTTCCCACAAACCCTTCCATGGCTCCTCCTTCACTTCCTTTGGCTCCAACATCACCTTGTCAGAGAGGCATCTCCCAGTTATTCTAAAATATTCCCATACCTGTTGTCTTGCTTCTCTTTATCCTTTCAAAAATTAAAAATCTTCACAGCTCTTAAAATTAACTGAAGCTTTTACTTCTCCTGTTTACATTGTCCTGGCACAGGACCTAGCATGTTACAGGCATGCGTGGAGGAAAACAGCCCCCTGCTGTTGAACACCTGTTCCACGCCAGGCACGCACTGGTCCTTCCACACGCACTCTCCCACTCACTCCCCAGAACAAGCCTGTGTGGCTGGTCCCATTAGCAACCTTCCTTCCCAGATGATGAGACAATGGTTCGGAGCCATTCAATTGCCCATGGTAATCTGGAGAAGCTTCTTACGGATGGTCTCACTTGGTGGTGCTCAAACCTGGGTGGCATCAGAAGCCCCTGGGGGAATTTCTTTTGTTTTTTAATATACAGATTCCTTGGTCCCTCCCCTGGAATGTCTGAATTAGTAGGTCTGGAGTGGGCCCGAGAATATGTTCATTTGTTCGTTTTTTTTCACAGCGCTCCGCAGGTTCACTGTGATGGCTGGTCAGGTCGGGAGCCCTGGACCCCTTGGTCAAGGAGACAGAGGTCTGAGATGAAATGTGGGCAGAGTTCAGAGTCCAGTCCTCCTCTGACCACACTTAGTCCTACACAGGGTAATCCGTGGCTCAGCCTAACCAAAACCACTCTGGCTTGACAGGTTGTATGAGAAATCAAATCAGTGCCTTCTCACTGTTCCAAGAGGTTAGAACAGACGGAGTAGGGCAAAAATAGAACTACCCCCAACACAGTGCAGATTAAAAGAGGGGCCATCGCTAGGCCCCAAGGGTGCTAACAAGTCAACTTTAATATACGAGTTCAAGAGCTGAGCAAACTGAAACCCCTGGTCAATGGGCCTCTTGAACCTGCCTTTGGGGTTGGCCAGTGGTCAAGGTGGAAAGCCAAGACACGGCTACTTAAGCCTGTGTGCTGTGTGATGACTCTGAAGCGTCTGGAAGCACGGGGACCTGTCAGATGGGAAGACTCCTCTAGGAAGACCGGAAGGGAGGCGCTGCGCCCGACATGGGACAGTTCAGGGTTCTGTTTCTGTCCTGAGGGCTTTCTGAAAACCGCCCTCGGCAATGAAACGTTGGGCTGCGAACAGGCATGCGTGCGTGCGGTTCTCCTGGCTTCTTCCTGTTCATAAGTGGAGGAATCTGGGTGGCGCTGAGGACGCCCCCCTGGACGCGGCAGGGCTCCTGCTGGAGAGGAGAAGTTTAGCGGATCCAAGTCCAGGAACGACAGCGGAGGAGCTGTGATTGAACATTTATTTGAATCTGTCTGCCTCCCCCCCATCCCCACTGCTGGACCATCTCCTTCCTGGATTTCCACACAAGCCCCCACTTGACTCCTCTCCTACTCTGGCTAAACTGCTCTCCAGAAGGATGGTATCAATTTTTAGTCACTGCCCCCCCCACTTAGGCCAACTGATGGAGTTAAGAATTTTAAAAATCTTAAGGCATTAGATTTTTATTTTGACAGGTTAGCAATTTGCAGGGGAAAAAGTGACATGTTACCTCCAGATAACCTGGAAGGAAACCTCAAAAGAAACATAGGAAGTTAATTCCCTACACTATCAATTCGGCTGAAGAAAACTGTTGGGCAGCGGGTCATATTTGGGAGGATAAGTCAGGTTTATATCATGATCTTAGTGCCGCGGTTTAGCCCAGGGCTTAACAAATGTAGCATTTAAAGACTATTCAGACATTGCGGAAGGGATAAGAACAACTTTTTGTACCTTTTCGTTTTACCAAATCACTGCCAAGGTGACAGCGAGATGCCAAAGATTCTACATCTAAATTATTGGAAAAGTCACATCAATATCTGGACCAATATAGTTCTCTCCATTTTCAGCCCACAGCTGCTGCTTCTGAAGTTCGCTGCTGTTTATCCTTCCTGCCTGTTCACATCATACACAGGCTGACATAAACGCAGCGCCACGGAAAAAGAGAAAAGGAAGAATCTGCATATAGAGTGAAAAGTTCGTTTTAATTTAAAAGAGAAAATTACATATAAAAAGCCTTCAGTATCTGCAAAATGTTTTAAATAAAAACATCACCCAGAGAGAAACACGCACAGGTTTAGTTAAGAGATGGACTTTCTAGCCTGACTGTGGCTTCTCAAAACACACAGCACTCACTCCAAGTGAGGGTGTTGCTCTTTTTGAAGGCGCTGAAATACATTATTCAGGACCCTAGGGACCAGTTCTGACCACCTGGGATAGAAGGACGCTAGTCGATACGCCCTGCCTCCCAGGCGCACAGGGGTGAGAAAGGGAGCCGACGACAGTGGCTTCCCCTTTGGCTGTGAAGGCGCAGCAGGCAGCCTGTACTTGATTTTCTGCTAGATTTATGCCACAGAAAGCCATTTAAGCAGGTGTTCTGGAGTCAGGGCCAGGAAGAGTTCAGAAGTTCCTTTCAGGGAGCCGGGACTGACGCAAGTGAGTATTTATTACCTTCAGCTTATTTGCTACAAAGGAGGGCGCGGCTACCAATTTTTTGCTGGCTGCAATATTCCAAAAGGAGCATTCTGGAAGCTACAAACTTTCAGCCCCATGAACGAGAAATTATGCTGAACTATAGTGTCAGGGAAAAGAAACTAAGCTTCCCCCAGTACTCTGGGCAAGCATTAGAAAGATCTTAAAATGGAAAAGCCAACCTTATGGTAACTGGGGCTGAATCTGCAGTCTTAGGAGCAGCCTGTGGGACTCTGGGGATTAGAATGAGTATTTTAGGGGTGGGAATGTGGTCTCTTTTCAGATAAAATGGAAACAAACCCCACAGATGACCAACTGCTTCAGCACAGATTCATCTGCTCTAAGGTTACACGTCAGACATCAAAGGTCCTCTTGATGCACAGGAAGAACTGGTGATAACAGTGACAGTCAAATTCACTCACCGAAATGAAAAATCCGAATGCCCCAAAATCAGCAGGCAAAGGAACGCTGACTATGATGCCCATCAGCATCTCCGGCACAGCCAGAGAGGGCGGATACCATCTGCAGATGACCACGTGTTCAGCCTGCACTGCACCTGCGTCATCTTTCTAAAGTCTCCCAGCGATCGCACGAGAATGATAAAATTATTTCCAATTCACAGATGAGGAAACTGAGGCCCAAAGACGTTAAGCAGCTTGTCCAAAATCACATCGTTAACATGTGGTAGAGAATTCAAAACCAGGTGTGTCTCCAGAGGCCCAGCTCTTAACCTGGGAGGTAGATGGCCCTGTACCTAGAATTCAGAGGGAATGCTGACTCCCAGTGCCCCCTAAGCTGTCACAGCTCAAAGTGGCAGTGGGACAGTCTTGCAAACTCAAGGTGACAAACCTTTCAGGCCTGCCGACGTGACAAACGTCGCCACTAGAACTCCTTCAGCAGCAAGTGAGAATTACGGCAGCTTATCAGAAAGTTATCAATTCTTCATTTCAAAAAATAGTACAATGAAACTATAAATTATCTAAAGTTAACACTTCCAAATAAAACTCGAGCCTCACAGGCACTTCAACGTCTAAAGCTTTTATTTATTAGTAGCTTCATCTTGCAAGGTCAACAGGTGATGTGTCAGTAAGGGGAGGGTGCTATAAACCAGCCATGGTGATGGATTTCTCTATGGTCACCCAAGTTTTCAAAACCACAAACTTCTACTTGGTCATCTGCTTAAGTCTCCCCACCCTCCCCTGGAGAATAAAAAAGTGAACAAGTTTTACAGGTCTGTTCTTCTTCAACTTTTCACTTTCAATCAGGACATGCACTTGTTACTAAAAAAACTGCTGAAAGCCCAATTTCAGGGCATCCTCTGCATATGAATTAAACCGGATTCCCCTTCCCCATAAGTAACAAGAGGCCATTTTTCTGAAGGTTGTCTGAACAATTTCAAAGGCTATATATAACAAATCAAAATGTTCCCAGCATCTAATATCAAACGGGGCTGATGGCAACACTTATTAGAGGAATCAGATTCAAGCTTCCCCCAACCGCCTCGACCCAAACACACACACACACACACACACCCAACTCTGAAGTGGGAAGAATGCGGGGATCAGAAATTACCCTGGAGGCAGCTCTGGCTGTCTTTGAAGGTTCCCTTTGATACCACCATTTCTTTTCCTCTCTTGTGCTAGGAGGCTAAAAGCGGCCTTTTTAAAATTGATATGGGATAATTAATGAAGCTATAGCATTAACATAACCTAAATCCCCTAATAAGATAAATTCAACCGAGACACTTATATTTTTTCAGCTAAGTCTGACTGGTGTAAAGTCAGGACAATGGCCAGGTATTCAACATGCTGAGTCATGGCTCTTTGCTCCTCCCTGATGACAATGAAGAGTAGGGTGGTAAGTCCTAACAGCATTTTTATATTTTGTTCGAGGAATCTGTCTGCTGGCGCTTGGCATCAAAAATATGCATCACAGGTAAAGACACAGGATGATCAGGGTAGAGGTCGTGGTTGTTAGCGCAAAGTGAGGGACAGGCTTGCTGGGATTCTAATGGGGGGAAATCCGGGTGGCGTGGGGCCACTCTTGTAACAACAGGGCTAAGAACCCTTTCAGAAGCTGGTTGCTTTCGGTTTGGAAGAACACAGACAACTGCACAGGCAGGAGGAATTCGCAGTTCAGACCCCTAAGCCGAGGCGAGGCTTTCCAAGCCACACCTAGTGCATCAGGGCAGTGATCCACCCCCAGGCAAGCGCTTAGGCACCAGCTCAGCAAATGCAGGGCTGCACCTTTGGAACAGCAACACCGCAGGCGATGTGTTCTTAGGCCACACCTCAGGCTCCAAAGGCTCCTTCCAAACCTGCATTTTATTTGGGATGTGCCAGACGGGGTCAACACGGTAATTGCACTAATGCTTGTATGTATATAAATGTATAAGTTCACATATACCAGTATCAGTACTAAAAAGAGAACACTAATAATGGCTGCACTTTATTTTTATCATTTGTAAGGTACTCTGAAAAAAAGGGGTGAATCGAATTGGCTGGGCTTAGATTCTGGGCGAGCTTCTCTGACAAATGCGGTAAATGTGCCTTTAAAACAACAAGTGGGGACTTCCCTGGTGGCGCAGTGGTTGGGACTCCGAGCTCCCAGTGCAGGGGGCCGGGGTTCGATCCCTGGTTAGGGAACTAGATCCCACACGCATGCCACAACTAAGGAGCCCAGGCTCCGCAACTAAGACCTAGCGCAACAAAATAAATAAATATTTAAAAAAACAAAAACAAAAAACAACAACAAGAGCAAGTGGACTCAGTCCTCCTAATCGTGCTCTTCCTGCTTTTAGGGTCCCTGCTTATCTCTAGGCCAATGTATGCAGCTGTGAAAGGAAGCAAGAGGTCTCCTGTACCACCTTTGTGATATGACTCAGAATTCAGGCTCCCAGACACACACTCACTTTCCTTCTGGTGAACAGAGAACCCACGCTAATCCCTCATTAGGGAGCCACGACGACCCGTGTGCACGTGCGTGCTTCCTTTATTCTTTATTTACGACTTCACTCCCTGTTGCTCCGTCTAGCGCCCATCTCTCATTTCTTTTTTTCTTCCGGCTCTCATTTCTGATTCTCCATTCTTCCATCCCACCTAAAGCATTTTCACATCCCCAGGAGGCTTTTGCATTACCCCCTCCCACACACTATTATTCTACTGTGTTTTAGGCACTGAGGTATATCCACAGGAGGGAGAGAGTCTCGGGACAGAGCCTGGACCCTCGAGGAGCCCCTGGCAGATGGAGGTTTGGGACCTGGCTCGGTGAGTGACTGTGGGCAAGTCATTTCACCATGCCGGGTCTCAGTTTCCTTGCCTGGAAGATGAGTCTAACAGTGGTACCTACGGTTCCATAACCACTGGAGGCAAGGTCTGTTTCGCACAATGCCTACCAGACCAAACATGGAGGACGCTAGAATATTCATTAACTGCAAGACAGACATGCAACAAATAATCAGGACGGAATGATCCTAGTACTAGAGGAAGACTGTTCAAAATGCCACGGAGGTTCGAGTGGATGACGATCACTTGTGCTGTGAGTAGAGGCAAACCCAGGCCTGCCATCTCCAGAGCCCATGCTCACAGAAGAGGCCTCTGGGAAAATGGGGGCCGGATGAGAAGGGACAGAGCGCTCAGCCAGTGTAAAGCCAGTAAGCTCGCCAGGTGGACGGGAGGGGGCAAGTGTCCCAGGTCAAGGGCACAGAGCACAGGTGCAAGCGTGTGCAAGAATCTGGCACGTTCTGGGAGCCACAAGTAGCACAAAAGGCTGGATAGTAAAAGACGAAATGTATGTAGAGAGTGACGGCAGATGAGGTCGCAAAGGCGGGCAGAGGCCAGACCACTAGGCATTTCCATGCCTTGCTAAGGGGTCTGGATTTTATCCTACAAGCCAGAGTTTTCGGAAGTGTGTTTTGCCAAACACTAGTGTCACAATACGCTCCAAGAATAAAGGAAGAAAAAAGATGGATGGTCAAATTAGTTGGGAAAAGACTGCATACGATGTGCCCCTCTTGGGAGATTCACAGGCACTTAGGCAAACTAAGTGCTTAAGAATTTCCACAGTAAAGAAAGAATCCTACTGAACTTTCTCTAACCCAGGGTTTCTCAAACTTTTTTGATCATGGACTGCTTTGTGCCTAACATCTACTAATATCCCACTTTGCTGCTTTGGGCAACGGGGACATGGCAGAAAGCAAGAAATCATCCCCTTGGCTGTGTATTTCAGGAAGACAGCTCTGGAGGCCAGGTGAAGGAGGGACGGCGGAGGGAAGCAGGACTGCAGACTGGAAGTGAGGAGGTTGGTGCGACTCAGCGGAGAGAGGAGAAGCGAGGAGTGAAGATGGATGGGAGGGGCCCAGCTGGAGGGATAAAGAGGGAGACTCGCCAGGACCCACTAACAGACTCCATATGGAGACAGCGGAAGGAAGGCCTGAGCAGTGAGGTGGTACAGTCACCCTGGAGAAGGACCAGCTGAGGGAAGCTGAAGTTGATTTTGGACAGGCTGAGCTTGAGGTCCATCTGGGGAGGAGAGGTCTGACCTCGACACAAATCAGGAGTGATCCCTGTGCGGGGGACACGTGCAACCACAGGGGTACATATAAGAATGGCCAAGGGGCATGAGAGGAGGGGGAAGAGAACCCCCAGTAATCTGGGAGTCAAGGGGGTAGATGGGAGGAAAGGAACTACCCATAGCAGCTGAGGAGGAGTAATCAGAGAGAAATTCTAGAAGAATACACGTGAGACTGTTTTCTAATTCCCTTGTTTTAAGTGCAGAATAAAAATAATACTAATCATTTATTGACTGTTAACTAGGTGGCAAACCGCTTGTGTTATTTCGGACACTTTCGGTATGGGGCAGTTAAATAAATATCATGTTCAAGATTGATACTGATATTTCAAAACAGGTGAAACCTCCACTCCTTAGAATCTCCATGCAGAGTGCGCTTCACTGCCATCCTGAATTTGGTATCTCTTACAGCACGGTCATTATTAGTACCTAGCTTTTATGTATTTATTCTTTATACCCCCAAGTCACTTGTAAGTCCTTGGAGAGTAAGGGCGTGTTTCAAAGCAGGGGTGACTATAAAGTCGTAAATCTTGAACAGAGGCAACAAGAACCCTGTCTCTAGATGACCACTGACTCGGGCTCTTGGCGAGGGTCTCCACCGCCCCAGCCTTGCCTCTGCTGCTGTGAAGGAGTTTGGAATTTCTCGTCTAGAATCGCCATCTGAGTTTCTGAGTCACATACACAACAGATCACACTTGCCCCAATTATCTATTTTATTCTCCACACTTGCTCCAAAGACACTTTGGTTTTTCCAAAAGGAAAAAGGAAAGCTTCCCTGGAGGACTGCTTTTCTCTCAATGGGGAGATTTATGAGAACTCTGCAGGGCCCTGGGAGTAAGAGTAGCTTCCCATGGTGACAACACTCAAGTGGAATGTGGAAATTCGAAATGCTGGGTCACTTGTTCAAAATACAAACCCACTTTACAAACTCAAAATACAGACCCACTTTATGGGTCACACCTTTTATACAACACACTGTTATGTGCTAAGCTACATTTGTCCCCTGTTTTTGGAGAACAGTCTATCCTCATTATAACGTGGCCGTTGGGTGGTAAGTGCTGGTACAAACAAACTTTTAAATTTTAACGGGATTCATGAAGAGAAGGGAAAGCTCCAGGGAGAGGTGAAGATGGAGGCTTAGTGTCAGGAAGTGACCAGGGTGTATCTGGGTGGGTATCTCTGGCAGAAGGCTCATTACGCTCTGGAAACAAACACAAATGAAGGCTGTCGACTCCCATTAGCATCTTCTGGTGCTCTCTGTATCTCCATATGGAGAGTGTGCAGTCAAGAGAAATTAGGGGTTCATGTGGGTGAACTTCGCATGAAACAAATCACTCATGGAAATAACTCATCTTTTTTCAATTGTAGTACTCAATATGGACTGCTATGGATAACCAACTTGTGGGGGCTACTTGCTAGTTTCAAGGAAAATGATCATTATCAGGTTGCGTGGCACATTAACTTGAACTTTCCTCATGGTTCCAGGAAAAGCAAAACGCTGAACCCTGGGCTACTGATGTGCCGCGTGACTAGGCAAAAAAAAAAAAAAAAAAAAAGAAGGGAAAGAAAAGAAAGGAAGAAAGAAATCCATTTCCTCAGAAGACACATTTAATGAGGCAACTGGGGGTCTAAGGTGATAAATTAGAAATTCAACGAAGGGTAACAGGCTTAAAGGAAAAAGCAGAAGCTTGATGAAAAATGCAAGGGGAGAGAGAGAAATGCTTTTTGTAAAGTGTTCGGCTTCATGCCGATATAGCTATGATTGCTAGTGTTTAATGTCATTCATCTGGGACTCTATTACCTTTGTTCTGGGATACAGAAAATAAAGGAAAAAACCAAAGACTCCAGAACGCTTACCTTGCCATCTTCTGCGTAGACGTTTTCATTATACCCCTTTACTATCGTTCGATCAATGAACAGGCTCCGCATGACAACAATCACTTTCAACACCTTTCCCAAGGTCACCTGTCGAAACACACGTGTACAAACAGGAATGCTTACATTGGAACATGCAAATCACATGAATTGGGCAAGACAATGAGAAGAAGAAAGGATCACCTCTCCTCCCGTTCCTGAGAGACACACCAGTGGACACTCGGAGGAAAGGCGCGGTGGTCGCGCCTTGTGCCAGCCTCCTAAGGCGTTTAAGATGGCGCAGGTCCCAATTCATCTAACTACCCTAAATTTATTTATAATATTGGCTTAGAAACTCTCAGGATAATTTCCAAATGTTTACTATCTGCTGGATAAAGTAAGTTTCCCTTTTTTTTTTTCCTGTCTTAAGATTACCTTCTTCAAAGACTATCCTACAATTCTGGCCTTCTAGGAGTTAGAGCACATTTGTTTTCATATTATGTCACGAGCCTATGTACACCCATGGACTATGTAGAGAGTACAATGGAGGGATGAAAGGCAGGCACCAGATATCCCCTGGTTGAACTATCTATTTTTTTAAAAAATATTTATTTGGCTGTGTGGGATCTTCGTTGCGGCACGAGGGATCTTTTTTAGTTGCGGCATGTGGGATCTAGTTCCCTGACCAGGGATCGAACCCAGGTCCCCTGCACTGGGGGCATGGAGTCTTAGCCAGTGTACCACCAGGGAAATCCCTGAACTATCTATTTTTAACAGCTGGTAAAAAGTGGAGCAGTTCTGAAGGTAAATGAAAAGTAGCTGAATTTTATCTCCAAAAAGGAACATGATCCTGTAAATACATTTAAGTGCTTTTACTCTCTTAGAACCTAAGCACATGTTATAGATTAAAAACAAACAAACAAACAAAAAACCTAAAAAGAGTGCAGTTTCACACATGCCAGGGAAAAAGTGACCTGCTGGCCTTGCTGAAGAGGCTCAGCCTTCAGGATAGAAACGGCGCCTTCTTTTCTTTTAGGGGCTCGCGAAACCCTTCTGATACTTTGTCAAGCCTCCTCTTTCATTTCCTAGATGAGACCCTAAGAGCAGACTCGGCAAAGGACCCAACCCAAGGCCCACTGTCTGGGTTGGCCCATGAGGCTCTGACATCACAGAATTGGCTAAAAGGAGTCCTGCTGGGCTCAGACAAGAGTCTCTGCCCCAAGCAGCAACCCGAATCCTGCAACTCAAGCAGCAGGCCATTTCTCAGGACGCCACCTTCAACCATCCTTTCCTTACTTCCTCATTCCTTGCAGTTCTTAACCTACTGTTCAAAACAACAACGGTCTTCTCTTCTTGATCAGTCCTGGGTGTCAGTGAACATTACTAATACCTAGCTCCTTCAATAACGTCTAGTGCTGAGTTGATCTCTATTTCTATATGCCCCAAATAGTACAGAATATAAACAGGGTAAGAAAAAGATATGACATGTTCATTTACATTTAAGAGAATGTTAAAAGCACCTTATTTCTGGATAGTACTTTTAAATATTGCGATACCATGTAACATTTAATAGGTCATTTCTTGCATAACTGGAAATCACTATTTAAGGATGCCAATAAACCAGCAAGATAGTAACAGAAACTCTGTCTCTAGTTTACATGCAGTCTTGGAAGGAAGCAAGGGAGGGAGAGGAACCCAGTTATAGTTCTGGCAGTCATAAGCACCGAAATTAATAGCCTCTCGCTGGGTTACAGCGAAGGTCCAACATACCCCGTCCAACAGTGCCACCATTTTCTAACATATTTTAACTTTCTTTGCTAAAAAGCGTAGATAACTAAGCAATTGTTTCCTTAAAAGAAACAAAATCTAGCTGACTTTAACTGATAAATTCCCTTAGTAATTTCTCAAGCTTCTTAAAATGAAATTAAAAAAAAAAAAAAACCAGGGCTTCCCTGGTGGCACAGTGGTTGAGAATCTGCCTGCCAATGTAGGGGACACGGGTTCGTTCGAGCTCTGGTCTGGGAAGATCCCACATGCCGCCGAGCAACTGGGCCCGTGAGCCACAACTACTGAGCCTGCGCGTCTGGAGCCTGTGCTCCACAACAAGAGAGGCCGCGATAGTAAGAGGCCCGCGCACCGCGATTAAGAGTGGCCCCCGCTCGCCACAACTAGAGAAAGCCCTCGCACAGAAACGAAGACCCAACACAGCCAAAAATAAATAAATAAATTGGAAAAAAAACACCACACTAAAGATACTAGAAATGTTATATTTAATTTTTTTTGTTTTTATAAGTGATTTTTGGTATTTTAAAGTTAACTAATAGTAAAATAGTTAATAAATGCTTATTATGGAACAATCTGAAACTAGAGAAAAAAGGAATAAAATAATTGTTTATAGACTTTCCGTCCAAAGCTAATCACCACTTTAACATTCTGGGGTACTTCCTTTTAATCTTTTTACTATCAAAGATGCACGGTTTTTGAATTTTTCACATGTTTATAACTGAAACTAAACATATAATTTCAAGTCAAAATTTTATTTAAAATTATGAGGTAAGCATCATTCCATATTGCTGTGTAGTCTTCAAAACTGGCATTACACGTGGCCTGGCATTCTACTGAGTGGCTATACTATAATTTCTTTAACCATTCACCTATTGCTGGACATTAGTTGCTTCCAAATTTTCCCTAATATTAATATTAGGCTGCAATGTGCCCTTTTGTTCACCAAATTTTTGCTGCATTTGGTATTAGTTCCTGAGGACAGATTGGTAGAATTGTAATTACTGGGGCAAACAGTACAAATATTTTAAGGCTTTTGATACAATCTACCAGAAGGGTTAAGAGCACTATTGTCAGCACTCCACTCTTATCAGCAGTGGGTGCTATTAAATCAAAACAAAACAAAATAAAATCCACCCCCTCCCAGAAGTACCGACTTAATTACCTTCTTTAAACCTTTCATTATGGAAGACTTAAAAAAACATATACAGAAGTAAATGAAATAGTATAAAGAACCCTCGCGGACCCATCCCAATGTCAACAGCTACAAGTCTCGGGCAGATCTTTGTTTTATCTACACCCTCACCTACTTTTCCCTTCCTGAATTATTTTGAAACAAATAACAGCCATGGTATCATTTTATCTGTAAATATTTCAGTCTGTATCTCTAAAAGATAAGGGCTCTGAAAACAAAAAAACATAGCCATGCTGCCACTCCACACTCCACATCTAAAACAACAACAGGAATTCTCCAGTGTTATCAAACCTGCAGTTCGGTCAGTGTTCATTTCCAACAGTCTCATAAATGCCACATTAAAAAAAAAATTTGCTTGTATCAGGATCTGAGTATGGTCCACACAATGGAACTGGCTGACCTACCTCATAAGTCTCTCCTAAACTAAAGGTATCCCTCTCTATCCCCTTTCCCCATTCTATTTGCTGAAGAAACTGGGTCATTTTTTCTATAGAGTTTTCCACAGTCTGGATTTTGCAGATGGCGTCCCGGTAGTGTACATGTTACTCCTTACTCTGTACTTCCTGTAAATTGGTAATTAGATGAGATTCAGGCTTGACTTTTTTTTTTTTTTTTGGCAAGACTACTTCACAGGGGTGTCACAGACTACCAACAGGAGGCACGTGAGGTCAGGTGTCTCAGTTTGTGATGCTGGCAGCTGACGACCCATTAAATTCACCAGGGGTTACAGACGGTCGTACTCCAATGAGATCAACAGCCTTCATTTATTAGCTGGATCACTTTTATAAAGAAAAACTTCCCCTATCTACTAACTGGTTACCCAGCGGTAGAACTTATTATATGTGTGAGAGAGGATAAATGCTCAATTCTTTCCATTTATTTACCAGCTTTCTTTTTCTAAACTTTTAATTTTATATTGGAGTATAGTTGATTGACAATGTTGTGTTACTTTCAGGTGTACAGCAAAGTGATTCAGTTATACACATACCAGTTTTCAAACAAGCACCGTTTCACTAGTTTACTTCCAATGTAGATGGCTTAGTTTTTTTCCCTTAACATTATTATAAACTCAAAGAGTGAAACATATTTGATATATTTTTGTCTGATGCAATTGTTCTTCTTACGGATGCTCGAACTGTTCTGTCTGTGGCTGGTGGGCATCTATTTGAGGCTGAATCCTTTAGTCATAACCCTAGTCTCTGTGATGGTTTCCTTGCTGTCTGGTATATGATATCCCAGGCCTGTCCTGGACGGTTCCCACCTGAGGTCATGAATCAGCCATCTCCTCAAGCAACTCTGGCTCTTTCCAGTGGGAAATGGTATTTCAAGACCGCAACCAGAGCAAGGGGCAAATCGTTTTTTGATAGGTTAAATTTTTTGTTTTTCATGCTATGAATCTGGATTAGGATAGTTTTTCCTTTCCCCCCTTTTTTCTTATCCTACATTCATTTATGTATTGAGGTTTAAGCGTTTCAACTTCTTTTCTAATAAAAAAATAAGATACTCCACAGTCATACGGCCCCCCCACTCCTGCCCCCCCAATCATACTTCGCACCTCTGCCCTCCACCCTCAGCCCGTCATACCTCCCCCCACCCCTCCTGCCCGGTTTGCTCTGGAGTCCTGGGATAGGCTGGTTCTCCATGCCCCACCTCGTGCGCTGTGGCTTCACGCTATCAGGGAAGGTACATGAGCCAGGGAGGCTCACCAAGAGCATCCCTCCAGCTTGTGTCTATCCCGGGCTGTGCTAGTTTATGGACACTCAGTGCTATGAAGTCTGGCTCTGGTTTACTTTTGTTATCTCTTGAACCCGTCAAGGTCTATGAAGTTTGTCAATTTTTATTTTTTATAGAGCCAAAAAGGACCCTGGTACTCAACTAGATTGAATATGCACAGAGTTATGGCTTTTTGAATTTTTAACACGGTCATAATGAAACTGCATACACAATTTTGAAGCTTAACATTTCGAGGCTTTGGAATCAGGTGCATTTGGAATCGGGTCTCGGCTCTGCTACTGGAAAGCTTGGCCCAGTTACTTACCCTCTCTGAACATCACTCTCCTCCAGCTAATGGAGATAATGACCGCGAGGAGTCAAGGAGACAAGGCGCCTGGTGAGGGCTGTGGCGCGGGGCCTGGTTCCCAGGGGCAGCTATTGCTGCTCAGCCCGAAACCCTGTCTGGACTTCACAGAGGCGAAATGATCTGAAGCCAGCTAACCTCAAAGCTGCAACCGGAAGGGCTGCTGCCTCCAGCCCAGTGAAATTGCCACCTATGCTGATCTGCCCTTCTGCTGTCACACCTGGGGCTAAAGGGACACTGCAGAGAGTGGGTGACAGTTGTGCAGGCCCTGAAGTGTGAACAAAAATGTGCTCCTGTTGAGTGAGTGCTGAGAGTCTGCGAGGCTGAGGTGCAGGCGGCGTGGGGAGGGCACGAAGCTGCCACGTAGGCTGACCTTGCGGACTCCCAGAAGAGGCCATTTACTGTGAAGGTCAAGCGCACCGGGACTCTGTGCCACACCTGTCCCTTACAGGCAGGGTGACCAAGGGCAAGTCGGGCCACCTCTCGTGCCTGCTCACACAGCCGCAAGACGTGGAGGGGCCCGCTGAGGAATGAAATGCGATGACGATCCATGGGAGACACACGGCCGCGGGCGTGGCGCACCACACAACTCACCAGCCATCAGCCTTCGTTCTCCTCAGAGGTGGTGCGGTGGAGAGGGTCCTATGAGCCCTTCGAGCCCTGCCCTCAAGATGGAGCTTCACGTGTGCTCTTCCCAGCTCGCACATCACCCTATAATGATTCAGATTCTTATGTATCTGGACTGTGCCAGTTCCTAACGTATCTGGATGCAGCAGGCTGCAATGACCTTGGAGTTTTGGTAGACTGATACGGCGGTGCACCATATACAGGCCAACAGACACCGTTCTACAAACTAGCCAATCCTGGCCATGGCTGGAGCAAAATGCCCAGAGACGGGACCACAGGTCGGTGTTTGGCAACTGCTATGGGATCCCACAAATAAAACTAATGCATCTGGTAATGAAGGGGGCTTGCCGTTGCCAAGGTAACCCTTCTTCTACACTGAGCAGGTCACTCACTACCTCTGCGTCTGTCCCCGTGTGTTCAGATGGCAAGTTGTGAAGAGTCTAGGGGTGCACTGTGCTTCCCCAACGGGAACCAAGGAGCGCTTGGAAAGGAAGCCGCTGGGCTGGACCACCCAGCCGGCCGTCACCCTTTCAGGAAGTGCCCTTAGAGATGCTGTCACAGCCCATCCCCTTGTGGGGGCTGCGTCAGCGGTCTTCTCTATCTGTTCTACGGCAGTCGCCTACCAAGCTGTATGGCATTGGGAGAATTTCTAGTTCACTATGGCGAGGCAAGTCGCAAAGTGGGAGGCAAGTGGAGGAGAATAGCAAAGATATTTCATTCTGCTCTGCCGCTGACTGCTATCCAACGCAAACGTAACAAATCTGGTAGTTGAGACGTGATCTACACTGGCAGACCAGGTGAGCTTGGAAGGTGGGAGAAGCTGATCGCTTGCAACCTCACTCCCCTGGGCTTGTGCAGGGAGAAGGCACCCTGAGCCTGAGCGGAGGCGAGCTGACCAAGGGCCCATCTGCATGAGGAACCTGGACTGGCCACAGCAACCCCTGGCCCGGCATAAAGCACGTGTGTGGGAGGTGAAGTGGGGAGCACAATATCTGTCACTCAGACAAAGGCTACATGGATGAGCTCTGCTTTTGGGGCAGGGATACAGTTTTTAAAAAAAAAGAAGCCAACCATACATACACGTGTCCACAAATGTTATTTTCCAGGTATAAACAAGGTAAAAGTTTACTGTGTAGGCGTCCTTAAGGGGCCTGCTGTACTTGAAATGATGTTTTGCAAAGTGTAGTTAGAAAGGGGTGGGGAGGGAGGGAGAGAGGGGCAGACAGGCACCTATAGGAGGTTCAGGAACAGTTTTTCTTCAGTACAGAACCAAGAACCTTCCTCTTTGCACTAATGACAAAGAAAGATGAGGATAAAGTGAATGATCCCAGTAAGCACTTATTTATTGAATATATAAGCGTATGTATTACGTGAAGCACTGGGCAAGGGCACTACTTCAGAGAATCATGTAACTTCAGAGCTGGCAAGTTTTAAAAAGTCATTTTCTCCAACTGCCCCATTTTCCAAGGGGTAAACTGAAGCCTAGAGAGGTTAAGAAGTATCAAATATGGCTCCTACCTTGAAGGAGGTGATACAACTGACATATGCCTGAACTGACTGGAGGGTGGTACATGGCGCTTTACCATATGGGGCTCACCGTGTACTTGAGAAGTTTTGGGGAGAAGAGTGCTGCGTCACTGAGCTGTCGGAACATGCTTGGCTGGGCGCCTGTGTTTTACCCCACGTTTTGAAAGGTGGAGTTGGTTGTATAGACGAGCACTCCCCAGACGATGTCCCATGAAACATTCCTCCAAGAGATGTTCTTAGATGTGACCTGGAAAACCCGTTCCCCCAAGCTTTTCCCTGATGCCTGGGGGTCTTCCCCCGAATAACGCGGACACCCCCTTGGCTCTATGACAAGGACTGGGGCGTGCCCACGGGGCTGTAGTTTCCTCCTCTACCTAAGAGCCCTGCAGTACAGCCCAGGCAGGTAGGTGTCTCAGTCTCATTCTGAACAGAAGGAAGCTGAGGTTTAGCAAAGCTTTGAGGGCAAGGTCACTGCTGTTTTGCGCAGGGCCAGGCGCCTGCCTCTTGCTGTTTCCCCTTCTCATGCCTGGTCCGTGGCCCCGCAGCAACGTCTCTAAATCACAAGACACGGCGACCACAGAGCCTTGGACCATCTAATCCTCAAACCGCCAGCCATACTTTCTGGAACTCTGGTAAGTGGCTCAAAACCGTGCTTCACAAGGCTCCTGGCTTCCCTCCCAAATGGCTTTATACTCACACTCTTGACCTCCTCTGTAAGATGCCACTAACACACTTGCTTTGTCTAATTTTAGTGGTTTTTTTTTTTTAAAGTGAGCGCTCTGAATTCTGCATAGCTGCTAGGTATGTGCAGCCCTGACAGAATCGTGCTGGGCTGAATTGTTCTCCTGACAGCAGGCCTCTCAAAGCTGCAGCAGCAAGGACTGGGGCCTAGAGGTTCAGAGGGAAACTGGCTGCTGCTTCTTTCTAGGAAAACTGTAAAACTGGAAATAGCCAAGAGAAAACGGAGACAGACCAACCCTGAAAGGCTGAAACGCTGGCCAAGCTGAGGGAGCGAAGATAAACTCGCTGTCATGGCTGGAAGAGGAGGTCACTGGTGCGAGGAGCTGGGCAGTAACCCAGTCGTAACAAGAAAATGGGCTGCGTGACTTGGAAACCAAGAGGTCAGACGGAGGGAGCATCAAAGATAAAACTGAGATTCCTCTACGCTGAAGGTCACCTGTTTTTTGCTCAATGGGGTGGCTCAGTTATGCCTCTGCTGATAAAATGCAATACAACGTAGTGTGATACAAGAAAATCAAACTGGAAAGCGACTCCCATGGATGGGCTAGATTTGAGATGTGAAGTTGTTACAGCCTCAAGATGTGAATTATATCTTCCCTTTTGACAGAGACCTAAAGTAAGGCAGATAAGCTGACTTCAGGTTCTGTCTACCAACAAGTTAGAAACTCAACTTGCCAGCAAGGCAAGCAAGCACGGGAGTTACGTGTAAGGACTCTGGGGGAAGCAAAGACCTGAGTTTAGATCTCAGCTCTGCCCCCTCCTGGCTGTGTGACTTGCGGCAAGTTACCTGGCCTATTAAGCCCCAGCTCTCTTGCCTGTAGGACCCAGCATAAGGCTGCTGTGGGGAAGAAATGACACCAGGCTTGTGAAGGGCTTAGCACTGTGATTCAAACATGGCCAGTACGCTATCGCTACCCGTGGTCATGCTGGGTGACTCCCTCCTTGCCCTTGTCATGGGGCACAGGCAGCATGGGGAGGGGGCGAGGGCCAGGGCTCTGGAGCCTGAGAGACCCAAGTTCAAATTCTGCCTCTGCCATGTACAAAGCAGCGTGGCTCTGGGGAAACCAACTCACGTGAGCTCTGGCTTCCTCGTCTCTAAGATGGAACCCTTTATAAGGACTGGGCATCCACTGCTATTAAGCGTCCAGGGGAGTCACTACTGTCACTCGCTACGTGGTAGCAAATGCTGTATCACTGCGGTAATCCTTTTTAACAGTTACGAAGCACCCCGCCTAATAAGATACGTTCATTTTTCTTTAGGTGGCTTATTCCCTTGATGAGTACATTTGCATCATTTCCTAAGGAGCCATCAGTGTTAACAATCTGGGCACTTCTGATCTTCCTGAACCCATTCCTCTCTTCAAAAGTCACAACTGCCCTGGTGGGAGTGCAGTTTCATCAGAGAGGTCTTACTCATTCTCCAAATTCGTTTTCTTTTTTTTTTTTTTGGTGGTATGTGGGCCTCTCACTGTTGTGGCCTCTCCCGTTGCGGAGCACAGCCTCCGGACGCGCAGGCTCAGCAGCCATGGCGCACGGGCCCAGCCGCTCCGCGGCATGTGGTATCTTCCCGGACCGGGGCACGAACCCGTGTCCCCTGCATCGGCAGGCGGACTCTCAACCACTGCGCCACCAGGGAAGCCCTCCAAGTTCGTTTTCATGACAAGGACGGATTAAGAAATAAGTTTCCATTTCATACGATAAATAACAACTTCCTCACAGCCATCCTCTCTCATCTGGCTTCATGTTCCCCTCAACAACAACAAAATTCACACACAATGTAAAGAAGCAAAAAGACAACAGAGAAAAACTGTGCTTCCTGACCTTGGTTTCTGGCTACCTTATAGGGTTTCCCTTGCAGCGTCATGAAAAATCCCCCGAACTGTCAAAACAGAATTTAGTTCATTTTCATTTATAAAACATACATTCAAATATATAACATAAACCCCTCTGGGAAAAAGGAGAATACGACGCCTGTATAAAAATAGGGCATCAAGATTCCAAAAAGATGTTGGGAGAACGAAGTGGGATACGGGTTAGCTGACAAAAGGAGAAGCTGACTATTGTTTTCTCCAATATGCTGAAAACGTCAAGTTTCTACTAAGGGATGTGATGCGGAATCCCCGTCAGCACACACACCCTTTACTTGTCCCCTGCCCTGAACACGGCAGCAAGGAAGCCACCGCATTCAACGTTTCCGTCTTGCAGGACGTGCCTGCTGCCCGGAAAGCAGCTATTTTCTCTCCTGGGCGGAACCAGTTGGCCCAGGGGTAGGAACTGGGTCTGGTACAGAAGGTTCTCCCCATACTGGCTAGACCACGTAAACTGCCTCCTTCCAGAATCTGGCCTGGAGAACATGGAGAAGACTGGGAACCGAAAATAGCACTCCTCTGAGAGGGAGGCCATGTAGCGAGAGAGGGCGGAGGAATGAAGTGCTGGGGAAAGGAGGAGGGGAGACAGCCGGACAGACGGATGCACTGGAGCCTAGAGCTGCCTTGCGCTGCAGATGGCTTGCTTTCCGGTCCTCCCCCTCCGTCCACCCAGCAGGTACTTGTCAACGCATGTCATGTGCAGGCTAGGCATTAGGTACACAGAGGTAAACGAAAGAGAGCTTCAGAGAGCTAACAGTCCCGGTGCAGGAGACAGGCAACAAATAAATATATAAATAAAAATGTATAATTTGCCAAGAGTTTTAAAGGAAATAAACAAAAAGGGAAGAGCTCAAAGAGAGATTATTTAGGCAATACCTATGTGTGAAAAAATGACATTTAGATCAGATGATTCAATTATTCGTTTGTTCATTGAATGCACTCCAATATTTCTTGGACACTCACTATTGTACCACGCATCGGCCTGAGGATTAGAGATGGAGCAGTGAACAGAACATCTCATACGGGTGCATTCTTGGGGTGGGGGGTGAGCAGACAATAGAGAAACAAAAATATATCATCCGTGTGGGGCTAGGAAGGCAATAAAGCTGGGTGAGGGGGTAGGTCCACATGCGGTAGAAAGCTATTATGTAAGGTGAAGCCAGGCCATGCAGGGTGCTGGGGCAGCGGCTGGCCATGGGAGGAGCCTGGCAGAGGCCTGGGTGGGAAAGACCCGAGGAAGGAGGAGGAGGCCGGTGGGGAGGGCAGGACAGAGGCAGGCGCCGGCCAAGGGCAGGCCGGGGTGCTCGTGAAGGGCAGAGGCTCTGACAAGAGGTCAGCTGCATCCGGGGTGAAGTGGAAGCCGCTGCAGAGTTTTCAGCAGAGAAATGACAGGTTTGATGTGTGCTTTAAAGAAACATGTCCTTGGCTGCTTGGTGGAGAGATAAAGAGAAGAAACAGGGAGACCACGAGAGGACGATGACAGCTTCGACTGGGGCTGTGGCGGCAGAGGAGGTGAGACGCCAGTAGATTTCAGATAGAACGAAGATGGAATTGAAGACAGGATTTGCTGACAGATGGGCTGTGAAGTGAGAGAAAGGGGGGAACTAAGGAAGCTTGTAGGTTTCTGGCTTGAGCACCAATTAGATGGTTTTGCTATTTACTGAGATAAGATGGGGAAGCAATGGGGTAAAACAGGGGGAAGGGAAAATCACTTCTCTTTTATGAAGTCTAAGACACTTCTGAAATGTCTCAGTGGACAGATGTTAAATGGGCAATTTGGAGACTGGGACTCACGGCTGAGGTCTGGGCTAGATAGTTCAAGTTTATGAATGATCTTATCAGGCCCTCATTTTCAGGGCACTATGGGTGAATTCAGATGACCTGAAACCTCACCCTAAACCCACGCAACTGAGCAGCATTATCTGGGCTCTGAGGAGCTCAGGGGTGTTCTTCCCGGAAGAAGGTGGACTGAAACAGGAACCATCCCATCGGCAGGCGATTCAAGTCCAGGTGAAGGTGATCCCCACATAGATCTGCCACTTGCCACCTGCATTAGAATGGGACCACGGTGCCCTCTGGCACATGTGACCCCATTACACCTCCACTTCTGTCGATACCCTGTTAGGCAACACTTGGCTTTTTAATATTTCGACTGTAGGATATGTGCCAACTTGACCTTGATGTAGAAAATTTTAATTCAAATCAATACATGGCCAAGGTCACTTTAAAATCCAATTAATATGAATGGGAAAATATGCCCCACAGTTCTGTGAGCTGAAAATGGAACACTTGCAAGTTAACAGCAACGAAAGACACAACCAAACAAGCCTGTCTGGGTCCTTCTGTGTTTGATCATGCAGCTAGCTGTGTCCTTAAATACAGGCAGGTCTTAGAACACCGAAAAACTTTACATGGTTTGGGCTTCTGTTTAGGGGAGCTTCAAATTAAACTGCAGGTTCTTTTGAAGAAAAACATAAAATGTACTGAAAACTGTGAATTCCTATAACCTGATTTTAAATAAATTAAACCCTGGACTTTCAACTCACCCAGGAATCCCTAGAGAAATCTAAGGCGTTGATAGAGTTTGAATAGTGGCAATTTGCATTTGTATAGAACACCGTCACAAAACTGCTTGCAATGATAACCATAACATAAGGGGAAACTGAGGCAGGTATTTCTGAGACCTACTCCTACTAGCAAAGGCAACCAGGGCTACAGGTCGCTTCCTCCTCAGATTTACCACCTTTGCCCCCACATTCACTCCTTAGTGATTTTAGAGAATTGCTTACTCTATACCAAGAATCAGAGAATCATGCAACAAATGATGAGGACATTATGATGACTGGGTTCTTCCAGGTTGTTCTCTCCTCCTTCAGCTTCATTGCTATCCCATCTGGAATCCCAGCTTTCCTACCCTTAAACCAGGTTAGAATAGACTACAAATCAAGCATCCATCTAAAAAGATAAAACTGCTTTGTAACTTTGAGGAACGACTGCAAATTATGTAAAACTGGAATGAAATATTAGGGGTGCCAGTGAAATATCATGAACCTATTTCTCAACTGATTTTATATTTGGATATTAAAAAAAAAAAAAAGGCTGCTGAAGGGATTGGAGCTGAGCTGTATGAGGAAACGCCCACTTTGGGTGGCCTTTTCAGCATCCCAGGGAATCCTCATGGATCTGAGGCGCAGATGTCCTGCAACATGGGGCTGAAAAGAAAGCTTCAACCTGAATGCTGTCGGCTAAGGTCACGAGACAGTCGTGTGAGGGCGTGTGTTCACCTCTCCAGATTGCACTGCGGCAGCAAATGAAAAGCAGCCCAAGTCTCTGCAGCCAAAGGACGAGCTGCTGCCTGGCATAATGTCTGTTCTGTCCTCCCCTCGTGGACTGGTTCAAAGGATCGTCTTGCACTCTCCTTCATTCGAAAATAATACAAACCAGCAGACTTCCCATCCATCCGTCCCTCTCCCCACCAAACGCCAGTTACCTCATCTGTTGCTAGCATGAATGCTCTTCACACACTCATTATTCTTTAATGATGCCTGTTTGTAAATAGCAAGATGGGATGCAATTAAACCATGAGAGGCTAAATAAACACACATACTAATTAGGATCTTTACAAGAGATTTTTTTTTTCATGTATAGACTGGAATTTACCTTTCATTAATCTAACTTAATTGCAGTAGTGCACCAATAAAGAGTCAACACAAACTAAGTGCTCTAAATAATCTCCCCATATTAAGGGTGAGCAAGCGATCCTTCCCTTGGGTACCAAGCCCTGCTCTGCAGAAGGACGGAATGAAATGAGAAAACAGCACCGCTAAGCATCAGGAGGAGGATTTCGGCAGTACGACGGGCGTCACAGCACTGTCACGAGGCTGCGCTTCAGGTGCCTGAAGTTAATGAGGTCAGGGTCATAGGTTCACACTGCAGCCTTCGCCCCTCATGAGTCGACTAGCTTTGCTCAGTTCGGAGGTAGCAGACATCACCCCTCAACATTTGTCAGCTTTCTGTCACTGGTTCCAAGACAGAAAGAGTAAAGGTTTGGATCAATCAGTTCAAATCCATTCCCACCCCTAGAATAATAACGCCCAGAAACATTTGCTCTGTGGCAAGGCAGTACACAGCAGAGATTTCTGCACGAAAGGGACATCTGTTAAGTGCAGGGAAAGAAAAGCTCTGGTGTTTTGACCTTTGACCCTAGAAGGTGTGAAGGATTGTATACATTCGGCAACTAAACTGAACTGAAGCAGGATATGACGGTGTCGCAACATTAGACGTCTTTTTTGCAAAGGCCTCGGAGTACCAACAATTTATTCATTCAACAAATATTGACTGAACCCCTCCAGGCAGCAGGCGCTGGCTGGATCAGGCTCAGGAAACTACTTTAGGAAAAATGTCACTCGCTCCAGAACTCTTTTCACCTTTTACATATTGTATTTGTCCTTCCCTGATCACTGCTGCTAAGTCATGTATCATCTTCCTCTTTGTCAAGCACAGACATGCACGGACGCACAGAGGCCCCAGCTTCCCTCCTGCTTCCTAACTGGGCCAGTGGTGCCACTAGCCTGGGGACTGCAACTCTGAAGAAAGCCAGGTCCTGAGAGGTCCAGAGGGGCAAGATGGCTGAGGCAACTGCCCTGGGGACCTGGGACTCTACATTCAGCTACATGACCAAGACAGCCTCAACCAGATTCCCCAGTTCCTGATTTTAAAATAAATACTTGGGATGTTCTCCATGACAACATTTCCCAAACTGTATTCCATGAGAAGGGGTCTGTGGCCAAATACGTCAGGGAAACTGTGTAGACATCCTCCTCCTCTTGCAGATCCACAGTGTACAAGGGCACATTAAAGGCTCTGGAAAGGACTGCAATGAAGGAACCTGCTTAACTAGCTTTGTTTAACCAGTGAGTGCTCCTGAAACTTACTGTGCACATCACCCTCCTTGAGAATTCGTGTTGCAAGAAGTCCACGTTGGGAAACACTGTTATATTACTACCAGGAAAGAAATACCCTGCCTATTCAACCAGTCCCCAGCAGCCTGGATCCTGTTCCTCCAGTGTGATACTACACCTCAGCTCACTCCCTGCCTGCCTCCCTCCCCGCAGGTAGAAACAGCAAGGCATCACAGACCCCAGAGCCTGGAACCCACAGGACCTGGGCTCACTGCGCACCAGACCAACAGAGTTCCCGATGATGGAAAACAGCTCCCTGACAGACTGTGGATAAAAATGTATCAACCCTAAGATGTTAAACTGCTCCCAGTTCAAGAACTTTCAAAGATTCACTCAAATTCATTTTTAGGGTTACATTATAAGTCTCTGAAAATCCTACTCTTGTAACAGCAGTACCGACAGCCCTCACTTAATCACTCTGGTAGATCATATATAAAAACAAAATAGAGCTAAAAAGATTCATTCCATGTTAGTGAGCAGATGTCTAGCCCATTTGCAATTAATACGACCCACTTCCATACAATCAGACTGCTTAAAATTCCTGGAACAAGATGTAAAACTGAAGCTGCAAATGTTCTGATTTTAATGAGAATGAATGGAAGCTATAAAACCCACTCTCCCTTTGAGGGTAGGTACAATCTACATATAAGTCCCAACTGCACACTAAATTTATCAACAAAACAATCATTTGATAAAGCCTGTGTGAAAGAAGAAAGCAGAACTGGGAAAGTCAGGAGTATATTTGGAAAGCATTTCCTACCGAGATTAAAGTTATCAAAGCCATCGTTCTTTTAAGGAGCTTTCAAGAAAACTTGACTCATTTCAGTACATTTCCCCCAGTTACCTACACGTACTAGGAGGTTCTTGTGCTCCTCTGAGTCCATGAGATCTTGTCAGTGGACAGTGCAGAGGGTGACAGAAAAGACCATGACTTTGGTGCTTCCTGGATCACCCTTCAAATCCCAGCTCCATCACTTCACATGACCTTGAGCGAGTTAGTTACCCTTCTGAGCCTCAGTGTTCTGTCTATACGATGGTGATAACATCTTGTGTGGGTGTGAATATCAGATCAACAGGGGTGTATTAAAGCCCCAAACAGAGTTCCAAGCACACGGCAGGCATGTGAAGTGGCAGCGATGATTAGAAATACTATATCCATGGTGACAGGGGCATACTTGTCTAGCATCTAAAGACAAGTCTCAACTTTCACTTTTATTTCTCCCTGCTTGGAAGGCCCTCCTGTCGGCTTACCGAAACCTTACCCCTTCCTCGATGGTCCAGTTTGGAAGTCTCTCCTGTGGTCTGTATTTTCACTAGGCAGCAGTGGGTTTCTCAAGGTGTGGACCCCACAACTCCATCTGAATCAGACACCCCACCCCTGGTCACCCTATTGGCTCTGGGCCGGAACTGACATTCCCAACAAGCACCAGAGCCTAGCCGCTCTCTGAACGCTGGGGAGACGCCTAACTCGGGCGATGCTCAGTCGGTCTCTGTTGAATGAAACAGCAAAAACCAAGAACTTGAACTCTCTCAGCACTGGCTTGTGCCCCTTGTCTTCATTCACTCGTTCTATAGCTATGAAGGGAGTACCTCCTCTGTGCCAGGCACAGTTCTAAGCCTGGAGAGTTGACAAGGACCACGAAAGAACCAGACGACATATCTTCCTGGGGGAACGCACACTTTCATGGGGGATTTGCTCCAGGAGGAGAGTAGAAGGGCAGGGGCCAGGCACGAACACTCCTTTTATGTTTCGTGACTGGCACAAGCCCTGTGGAAACCAGACACTCAGAAACGATTTGATGACAACCATGAACAAAATCAACAGGGTAAGTCTTCAAAGGCACAATAAAATTCTTAGAGATCTGGTAGTAGTTTGGAACATCCAGAAATGACAAGGCACGCAGTAACGCAGAAAGAGCGTGTACTTTGGAGGCAAAATGACAGAGTTTAAACCTCAGCTTTGTTACTTATTTGCTATGTGCTTAGGGCAACTTATCTTGCCTCTCTCTGTGCCTTACCTACCTCAGAGGGCTGATGGGAGATCACACTGCAAACAGCACATATGTTCATTGAATAAATGTTTACGGGGCACTCAGCATGTGCCGGGCACTGTTCTAGGCACTGTGGATACAGCAGTGAACAAAACAAAGTCCCTGCCTTCAAAGAGCTCGCCTCGTGGAGGGTGGAGATTGACAGTAAGGTAATACATAACGTGCCAGATGGTGAAAATGCTATAAAGAAAAACAAAGCAGGGTAAGGGACAGAATGGCAAGGGGTGGGGTAGGGTGCTATTTTAAACAGTGCCATCAAGGGAGACCTAGAAGCTCTTAGGAAGCGAAGGAGAGAGCCAGGAGCAGAGGGCACAGTTGGTGCCAAGGCCCCGAGGCCGGAGCAGGCCTGATGTGCTCTGGGAGCAGTGAGGAGGTCAGTGTGGCCGGAGTGGATTGAGCCAGGGGGCAGTGGTGGGAGATGGGGTGACAGATCGTGGTAAGAATACCTCTAGGTGCGATGGGAAGCTGGCAGAGTCTTCTACGCAGAAGAGTGACATTTCAGAAGTAGTGCTCTAGCTGCAAAGTGATTACAGTGTGTGAAAGGCTACAGAGGTTCAAGGGTGGCAGGAGGCTGCAATCAGCCAGGTGAGAAGGGACAGCAGCTTGAACTGGGGTGTCGGGTGGAGCTGGTGAGACGTGAGTAGATTCTGGATGTATTCCTTTCCTTCTTTTTGATTGGCGTGTAGTTGGTTTACAGTGTGTGCGGTCTCTACCGCACAGCGAAGTGACTCAGTTATACACACACACACATTCTTTTTCATATTCTCTTCCACTAGGATTCTGGATGTATTTCTAAGGAAGAACCCGCAGAATTTACCAATGGGCTGGCTGTGAGAGAAAGGAGAGGCAGAGGCCACTCCAAGACTTCTGGTCTGGCAACAGGACGAATGGAGTCGTCATTTCCTAACACGGGGACCACTGCCCACGCGCAAGTGGCAACGTCAACCGGCACCTGGGCCTGAAGTCTGGGGAGAGACCCGGGTGAGGATGTAAACCTGGGCTTCAGCAGCAACTATTTAAAACATATTTAAAACCCTGGGATGGATGAGATCACCTAGGGAGTATGGACAGAGAAGGGACCAGACCCAAGAACTGAGCTCGGGACACGCCAATGTTCTGGGAAGAGGAGGTGGAATCTATAGAGAAGACTGAGAAGGGACAGCCAGGGGAGTGGGGGAAGATCCTGAATGAGTAGCAGCGAATATTACGAATGTTCACTTTAAGGCAAAACCCAACAAAGCCCCTACTTCAAAATTCTGTTCGACAATCCTCACATCTCTGTGGTTGAACAAAATGGAGAAATAACGGATGCCCTATAAGATAAGCATGATCGCCGAGTAGTCACCTTACAAGCAGACACAGAGACAGTCACTATGAAATTTTAACTATGCATATTGAAAAACATAACTCAAGAACGAGGAGAAAAAGGACGGTGAGAATTCTCATCTATGTTTAAGAAACAGGTCCCACATTATTGCAAAGGGTTTTAGAACAGAGACAAAGAAATTTTTCTTATGTTCACAATGTTTACGATCAACAGTCAACATGGTTATTAAGCCATGAACAAGGCCCATACAATTTCATGATCTGCAACAGACGTCTAGCAGAAATCACTGCAATCCACCCCCCTCCACGCCCTGCCCCCATCCTGGCCGTCTGAGCTCACCAGGGGCTGGCCTGGCTCCAAGGATTAAGTAACCAGGTGATCTGCACAACAACCCCATGAGACAGCTCCATTTTACACGGGAGGAAATGACGGCACAGAGACATTCAGTGACGACCCAACATCACATGGCTAGAATCGGCCAAGCAAGGAGCTGGACCCTAGCCGTCTGGCTCCAGGTCTGCTTAGGAGCTGGGTTGGTCATGATGGTGATGAGAATGATGTCAATCACTACTCCTGCGACTACACACAGCACAATCAGTTAAATTAATTTTAATTAAAATTCAATATAATTTACATAATTAATAATACTATAGACCACATTAGTATAAGCTCATGCTCATCTTTTAATTCAATTGCCAACTGAAATGGATTGCGCATGTCACGTTTATTAGAATCGAGCAACTGTTTTGTCTCAATGCACAGACACAATGAAAAGATTAAATGGAGGAAAAATCAACTGCATAGATTGGGATTAGGGAACAAAGTAAAATACCAAGATAAACTGCTTTTAGAATCAGTTGAAGATTTAATGCAGCTCTGGAAAGTTTCGATTATTTACACACTTGGTCTATGCCGCGTAAATCTGGGCTAACGAGATTCATTTGCTGTGTATAAATCTGAAGCAGGACAGCCCGACTGTCTAAAGAAAATAGCAGCGTGGACTCCTGCGTTAATAACTCTTCAGAACAAAGATTATGATTCGGGAAGAGTAACATCATTTTTGCTTCACATTATTGATTGCAGGGGGTATTGAGAGAAATGGCTCCATTTGGTCAAATATGAGCTCTGAGACAAGTGCCAGGGAGTCAAAGAATCTACTGATCAGTATTACTGTTCTTCTAATAACAAGACCAACAATGACAATTTATTTATTTATTTATAATTTTATTCATTTATTTATTTTTGGCTGCATTGGGTCTTTGCTGCTGCACGCAGGCTTTCTCTAGTTGCGGTGAGCGGGGTCTACTCTTTCTCGTGGTGCGCGGGCTTCTCATTGCAGTGGCTTCTCTTGTTGCAGAGCATGGGCTCTACGCGCACGGGCTTCAGTAGTTGTGGCACGCGGACTCAGTAGTTGTGGCTCACAGGCTCTAGAGCATAGGCTCAGTAGTTGTGGCGCATGGGCTTAGTTGCTCCGCGGCATGTGGGATCTTCCCAGACCAGGGCTCGAACCCGTGTCCCCTGCATTGGCAGGTGGATTCTTAACCACTGCGCCACCAGGGAAGCCCAACAACAACAATTTACATTGTCTCTTTGCCCTATGGAAATTATGAAGCACCAAGAGAACGCTTCTTCTTTGTAAAGTCCCCCATGTCTAGTACCAAGGGCTATGTAGTGCTACGCACGGGGGTGGATCACCATAGATCCTCACAGGTACCTGGCCGGGTGGCGCACTCCCCCTTAGGCTCTTCATAAAGGTTTTGTGCACAGTGGTGCATGATTATAGGTACTGTTAAATACATCTTAAAGCAAACTGATCCACTTAAGATCAGTCCAGGACACTGCTGCACTTTTTAACACAGGCATAAACAGGACTTCGGGAGCACAAAGGATGGAACTATCTTGGCCTGAAGAAGTAAGGGTGGGCTTCTTGAAAGGTAACATTAGACCCCAATCTCAAAGAAGGCGCAGCAGTTTTGCCAGAAGGGGCAGGAGCTGGACAAGGACACCACAGAGGGAAAAGCAGGCACAAAGTACAGAAGCAAACGGGCACGGAGTGTTTGGGGAATCTTGTGGTTTCTAAGGAGCCCCTGGAAACGAGGAGGTATTGAGGGTGGAGAGCCACTGGCATTTAGCATTCTGGGGTCAGGGATACTAATCCTTCTGCAAGACACCACCAGCTCCATACAAGGAGAGACTGTCCCATTCAAAATGCCAGTAGTGCCTCCACCGAGAAACACGAGAGGGTACCCAGGTGGCGGTGGGAGAGAGTAAGAGGGGAAGAGGTTGGAAAGGAAAACCGAGGGCGGGTTATAAAGACCGCCCACATACACCTCCCTAAGGAGGAGGGCTTTACCCTGCAAGCAAAGGAGCAGGAGACCGGCTTGGGGAGACCTGTCCTTTGGAATGAGCACTAAGTATGGAAGATGGAGTGGAGGCAGAGCGTCCAGAAACAAGGAGAGCAGGGGATCAGCTAGGTGGCTGCAGCAAGAATTCCGGCAACAGAGGTGAGAGCGGGGAGGTGGGCGGGGGGCCGACTGGGAGGCGGGAGGCGGGAGGCGGGAGGCGGGAGGCGGGATGGGCAGCGCGTCGGGAAGAGCGTGCTGGTGGCATTTTGTGTGTACGGGGATGGCTCACTGCGGAGCTTTCAGTTCAGGGTCATCTTTCACACAGTGTTTGATCAATACAATTCTTGTATCTGCTACAAAAATGAAGATAAGTGATGGAGCAGAGAGCTACCAAACTGGGAGCAGGTATAAGACAAGAAGCCTGGAACTCAGGTACCCTGGAAACAGACCCAACACTTTCGCCATTGAATAAAACTGAATTAATAAGCCACACACACAAAAAAAGATAGTCGTGGTTTTACTACTACTTTTTAAGGTAACTGTGCATTTACTCAACCCCTTTTTCTGAATTCTGAAAACAGTTTTACTCTGCCTCAAAAAGGCAAGTGCCACAGGTTTCCACCAGACATTAATTTCGTAAATCAATTAATAATATTTAAAGCTAAAATCCAATGAAACTCCTTTGGAGTTCAAATAGCTTTCTCCAACATTTAAATTCACTATTATAAATGCTAGCCTAATGAAATATACCTGGTAGAGTTGGTGGAATGTGCTTCCCAAGTTTGGGGGGATAAATGCAATTGAGACGTGTTGAGGGAAACTAGAGGTCTGAATCATGGGCTTCCAAGGCATCATTAGAAATGACAGACCCCAGGAATTATTGGCATATTAGCATCGGGGGGGGAGGTGGGGGCAGTTCTGGGATGCCTAACTAGGTTATCCTTAAGTTAGACTCAAAATTTTTAGGGAATCTGAGGGACACTATCAATTACCACATAGCCGTAAACACACATTCATGTAACAAGTGTCCCACTGCCTGTGGGAGCAACTGTCTTGAACCAATAGGTAAATAAACTAAAGAAACAACATATACCTAGTAAATGGTATTTGTAAAAAAGGAAAGGGGGGGAAGGAAGGGAAAGAGGGAGGGAGGAGAAACGAAG